>NW_027362772.1:58943804-59356304 GCF_046119375.1 Phyllobates terribilis | reverse complement strand
AACAACACAATTTATTTTGTCATTCAATGTTTTAGAAAACAGGGAAAAAAATCAAAGTGTGGTAAAATTGTGGGGAAAAAAGGGGGATTCCGACATTGTTTTTTTTATTGTGTCCATTGTGTGGTCAGAATGACCCCATCAACTGATTCTCCATGTCAGAGACCATTGTGCTAATGCTGAACATGCAGAGGTTTTCTTTTTACTTAAGTGGTGAAAATTAGAAATTTATTAGAAAAAACATTGATTTGTGTCTCCATATTCTGAGACATTGTAACTTTGTGATTTTGATACCTGGATGGCGCAGTGTAAGGGCTTCTTTATTGTGTAGGAAGCTGTAGCTTTTATTAGATCTTTCTTGGGTAGAAAGGACATGGTGATATATTTCTATTGCAATTTCTAGATAAATATGGCGCCTCTAAAAAACCCAATTTTGATGTTTCAATTTTTTTATCATTTTAATATTTACTGTTTGGGATTATTTTTATATTTTTGTATATCCCTCTTATACTAACATAGTAATCCCAGTTATGCTTATTTTTCATTTTTTTAATTATTATTATTAATTAAGAAAGTTGGGTGATTCTAATTATATTATGTTTTTCAAATTATTATTTTATTTTTTTATTATTTTTTATTTCATTTTTTAGTCTCTTTAAAAGACATGAACCTGTGATTTTCTGATCGCTTGCACTATATACAGTGATGGAACTGTATCGCTGTATATGGCTTTATTAACGTTGTCATAAGAAATTAAACCAGGCTGGTCTGAACAGGAGGACGAAAGCGAAACACGAGGTTTTTCAGCAGGCCCAGATAGTCATTATAACCAATTAACCCCTTGCAATTGTGTCCTGGTAGGGGCTAATGGGTGCTGATGCGCATAAATCGGCAATCACTTCATTTAAATACCGCTGTCAGCATTGAAATGGTTAAACTGCAGTAATCAGCATGTGCTCCAGTTGCTGCTGTTATAGGCTGGTGGCAGCTATGCAATACGGTCGGTATCAGCCTGGTAAAATGCAGGCTCAGCTCCTGAATCCGCTCCATACATTTACCACACAACATGACAAACATTTCCATTATGTGTTCTCAAAGAGATTAACAAATCTTGTATCATCTCAGCAGGTGGAAGCCTTATGATGCCCTCTGACGTAGGGAACATGCCAGCACAAGACCTTGCTGATGCCAGACCCGTTACTTTAACCCAGAGAGAATTGGTTAACATAGAAAATCCTATTAACTTTCGCCACCTTGAAATCCTCAAAGTTGTTGGAGAGGGAAATTTCGGAAAGGTAAGTGTGAATTTCTCCTCCTCCGTGCTCCCCAATGTATCCTGCACCAGATACACAGGAGGATATACATATTCATTACAGGATGTTAATATGTAATGGTGATTGGGATAAACCAGTGATCCATTATACAGATCCCTATAATAGATGGGATTTTGGTCTGATCTCCTGTGATTTTTCTCCAGGTCCTCTTGGCATCAGATATGTTCAGCGAAGAACTTCTGGCTATTAAAGCCATAGACAGGAATTATTGTGATGAAGACACAATCTCTAAAGAGTTAAAGGTCCTGAGTATGGCCACCGACTGCCGCTTCATAACATCTCTGCGGGGGTTTATGGAGGTACCAACAGAATATATAATAGCCATGGAGTATATTGCCGGAGGAGATCTGTCTGTCCACATGGCAAAATCGATGAAATTTGATATGGAAACATCAAGGTAAATGTCTTAGACTGAATCATAATATTCTACTGCCCATACATTGTGGTCCTAGAGTGTATGTAACCACTGATCCATCCTCTACTTTCTACTCCACAGACTCTTTGCGGCAGAAATGGTTTGCGGACTCCAGTTCCTCCATGAACACGGCGTGATACATTGGTAATCAGTTCATCTTCATAAATCTCTGTTGTCTCCTTACATATCTATTGTAGAAAGTTCTGTTCATGAATTATCCTCACAATCATGTCTGATCATTTTTCCCTGCAGTGACCTGAAGCCTCAGAACATCCTCATCCATGACACCGGACACATAAAGATCGCGGACTTTGGCTTATCAGCCGTGAATGTGGTCGATGAGGTCCTATTGGAGGATACTGTTGGCACGAATGGTTACATCGCACCGGAGGTAAGGAACATCCCTGTGTGATTGATACCGATAGTAGGACTGAGTATTAATCTGAGGATCCTGCTCATATCTAATCACAGACCGGTCCTCATGGCCTCTGTGTGTAAATCCCCTCCCCGATATAGTAATCTCCTATCTTATGTTTCCACAGATAATGGATGAAGAAAGCTTCAATCATAAGGCAGATTCCTTTTCATTTGGTGTCATCCTGTACATGATGATTGTGGGGAAAAAGCCGTTCTATAGCAGTGGTTTGCTGGATCAATACCACTGGTCTCTGCAGGTGGACGTCCCAGATTTTCCAGACTGGATGCCCAGCGATGCACTTGACATCTTAGAAGGCGTAAGTAGGATCAGAAGAAGAAGGAAAATGAGGGACTATAAAGAAAGCTAGAAGATAAGATGCGGACAGTTCATGGACATTGTGTAATAACGTATCAATAATAATATATAATATAATGATTAATGGTCTCTCTCATTTTCCAGCTTCTCTGCAAAACTCCATCTGCCCGGTATGCTATATCATCCTTCATCCGAGAGCGCCCATTCTTCCTCTCCCTAAACTGGAGCGACGTGGAGTCCGGCGAAGCCGACCCACCATTCAAATTTGATGAAAATGTAAGTATAGCACATAGGGACATCCATAGTGTTATCTGTGCCCAGTAACACACATATCCACTATACACCTTATCATTATATCCCCCAGTATACATTATATATGTGAGGAGACGATTCTCAGACATGTATATTTATCATCTTAAGATGGAGAAAAGCGGCACTCACCCCAAAGTGGCACTCACCATTACTTCTTTATTAATCTGCTGTAAAACATATCGGCAAGGAGAGAATGCCGCTTTTCTCTCTTTTTGACTGCAATTGCTTCCCAGTCTGGCGTGTATTTAGCTGACCTCCCGTGTGGTTCATGAACCCTTTTTTAAATGTGCAACCTTCAACATTGTAATCTCCTCCCAGACTTTATGATAGTGCAGAATCGCTTCTCTTTCTTTATTGTGAATATATTTCTCTTCTTACAGGAGGATTAGGCTGATATAAATCAGCCCCATTCCAGTAACATCTAGGAATGAAGCTTTCCATTACTCGGAAGAGACAACTAAACTGGACTTTCTCATTTACCGGACTTTGACAAACCTACCGAGCTTCCACCACATAACAGCCACGTAGATTCGAGCACCAAACATCCAGGGATTTAGTCCGATCGCCATATTTGGGGTCAGGAAGGAATTTTTTTCCCCTGATATGAGGATTATACAACAACTAGTCCTCAGGGTTATTTTTCGCCTTCCTCTGGATCAAAACAGCAAGTAATTGAAGGTTGAAATTGAAGGACTTCTTTCAGCCATACTTGCTATGTTACCATCTGGACGACTCATCTACAATGTGGTGGTAAGAAGACGACTACCGAATATGGACAAAGAGAAGGCAGTGGCTGCTCCTTCTCCACCGGATATGGACATAGAGAAGGCAGCGGCTGCTCCTTCTCCACCAGATGTGGAAAAAAAGAAGGCAGCGGCTGCTCCTTCTTAAAATTGGCCAAGTAAAGAGAGGTGGAAGCGGCTGCTCCCTCTCACACTTGGCCATGTAGCGACAGAAGGATGCGGCTGCTCCTTCTACTACCAGGCCATGGACAGACAGAAGGTAGCGGCTGCTCCTTCTACTACCTACCCATGGTCAGACAGAAGGCCATATGGTTGATCGCGGTGCTCTAGGAATCCAGGAAAACTCCAACTTCACAGATCACACGTCACACATTCCTCCTCTTCTCCTCTCCGTCATGTGTGATCCAGACCTGGATGTCCAAAAGCAGCTCAAGTGCAACCAAAGGCCTGAAGAGCGGAATCATCATCTGCTCCTTTCTATAGAAAGTGACTGTATCTACAGACTTTCTTTTTTCATCTTTGCATATAATTAACAACTTATATGCACAAATAAATATATTGAACATCTATGTTGATTCTGGTTAGATTCTTCTCATATACAGAACTGCTTTTTGGTATTTTTATTAATATCATGATGACCTAATGTAATTGTGGATGGGTAGAATATCTCACAAAGATTTCAGCATAGAGTAAAATATTTCCGTTCTAAAAAAAGAGATGAGAGAATTTAATCTTCTCAAACTGTAAAAGAATCCTCACTCACTAAAATGTGTATTATTTTGTAATTCACTTCTGTGCAGATACAGCCGGCCTCTATTTTACTACACTGTAAAGAATCATCAAAAGGTTAAAAATAAAAATTTAAAAAATATACTTATCTTACTGCTCCCCCAGAAGCATTACTTCTGGAGAAGTAGAAGGGCAAGTCGCCTCAAGCCCCTCACTCCGAGGAGCCCACCCAAAGCTTAACAATATCGGTGAGGGCGTAAAGCTGATACAGAAAGACTTGATACAGAATGCCAGGGTGACACACTAAAGACCCCCATAGCAGGGATAAGGGGGATAGAGCGACATGATGAAGTCATCACTCTGTGACTCTGATGTCCCGTGCGTGCCTCTGCATGATGAGATCACCATGTTGGTCTACCTGTGACTAGCTACTGTCTGCCGGCGGACTCACTAGGATTCAGTGTTAGGTAAGTATATTATGTTTATGGTTTTTTTATTAATACTTATAATTGGACTGACTGTGGTGGCATCATACAGTGTGGGGACTAGTGTGGAGTATCATACAATATGGGGGGCATTATACTGTGGACAGTAAGCTGTGGGGGGAACATATGGTATGAGAGCTTTATATTGTGTGAGGACTCATGTGGTGGTATCATACAGTGTGGGAACTAATGTGGGGGCCATCATACAATGCCATCATACAAGGCCATAATAACTGGGGGGTGTATAATATAATTTAGGGACTAATGTGGGGGTCATCATACAATGATAGGTGCATCATACTGTTTATAAAAGGCTGTGGGTTCTATTATACAGTTGGGGACTACTGAGGGGGTATCATACAATGTGTGTGCTACTGTGGGGGCCATCATACAATGTTGGGTTCATCATACTGTTTATAGGAAGCTGTACGGGCCATCATATACTGTGGGGACTACTGAAGGATATCATGCAACGTGGGGGCTACTGTGCGGGCCAATGTTGGGGGCATTATATTGTGTACAATAAGCTGTTGGGGGATAATATAGTATGGGTGGCTTTATACTATGTGAGGACTGCTGAAGGGGCCATCATACAATGTTGGGTTCATCATACTGTTTATAGAAAGCTGTTGGGACTATTGTGAAGACACGGGGTCTTCCATGGGCATAATACTACTAGGAAAACACAGGGTTAGGGTTAAACAGTGTAGCAATACTTTATTGAACCAAGTGAACAGGTGATTCCAACCTTTATTTCTCCGGGTTTATCCATGGGTTCCAGGTGACCGGATGGTCCCAACTTGGCTAACAAAAACATATATAGTATATAATGGGCCCCATTATTGCTCCATACAGTATATACTGGGCCCCATTTATTGCTCCATACACTATAATGGCCCCATATAGTATATAATAGGCCCCATATATTGCTCTATGCAGTATAAAGGCCCCATACAGTATATAATAGGTTCCTTATATTGCTCCATACAGTATATAATGGGCCCCATATATTGCTTCATACAGTATATATGTGGCACCACAGGGGTCTGGTTGCCACAGTAATAGAAATATTATGTCTGAGAGCAAGTGGGAGGTTTCTCTGGTCAGGAGCCCTGAGCATGCAACACTGCCCGCCCAGACCTGGGAGGGGAGGAATCTTCCCTTATAAACTGGGTCTGGGGCGGGATTAGGGGAGTCAGAGCCTGGAGAGGGAAAGTAAGAACCAGGAGCTCTGTAGGAACAGTAGCTGAATACCAGGGGCTGGAGCTGAGCAGACACGGAGTCCGAGGCTGTGGGGACATCCAGGTCCAGCAGCAGAATCCAACCGGCAGGGGATTCCATGTCCTCTGGCCATAGAAGCCCGGAGGCACGGTCACAAGCAAGGGACCAGCAACGCCATTGTGAAGCGGAGGCTAACAGAAGGCCCCAAGTCACCGGTCATACGGGTGAGCACCACACGGTATACTCAGGGACGTGGGCTACTTGTACCTGCATAGAGCAAGGTAGCCAGGAAAGAGTGCAGATAGACGGGGAGGCCTACAACTCCACCTGGCCAGGGGGAGATCCTGCTTGCTCACAGACTGACCAGGCCCCTACTGCTAACCAGTACTCCCGGGAGGGTCTGCTTCATACCATCAGTAAAGACCCTGAACTGCACCACACGTCTCTGTGTTTCATCGCCGCACCAGCACCATCAGTACTGGGACGCTCACACCATCGCTCCCATCATCTCTCACATTAGCTGCCCTGAGGCAATACTTCTCCCGTGGGGAGTTATCCCATACTCGGCTTCGCAAACAACATCAGCCTCAGCGGCCTGCAGCGCAGCGGCGGTCCCCACTGACCGCAATCCACGGGTGGCGTAGTCGGACATTGTTATTACCTAAGACTGCCACTGGTTTGACCACCCTGGGCATGGACTGGGTCACCGCCACACTGAGACTACAACCCCCAGCGGTCCGGCTCCGGGTATCCCCTGCACAACACTGGCCCAGGGGGCGCGTCAACTTTGGCGTAGTCGGCAGGATTTCGTGCCCGCAACCACCGGATACTGCGTGCCTGAAAAAAGACTTTTGTACTTACCTGTGGTGAAGTTTCCCGCCGTCTGGAGTCGTTTCCCGCCATCGGACGCCATCTTGGGTCGTTTCCCGCCGTCTTCCCGCCATCCGCAGCTGCTTCCCGCCATCGGACGCCATCTTCAGGACGTCGCGCGGGAAGAAGAGGGGCGTGGACGCCGAAAGCGCGCGAGATCCGAAGCTCCGCCCCACGCACTGACGCTGCGCAAGTTTCTGGAAGGGAGGAAGAGCGACGCTGACGTCATCGGAGCGCGACGCCAGGTCCTCTACCCTGACGACTGACTGCGGAGCCGCGGCCTATGGAAGAAGAGCATCGCAAGGTAGGCCACAGTCCACTAGGGGGGAGGAGGATGTCGGATACCGAGGGGAGCTCCACTGCCACAGCCACCGCCAGCGCAACCGCTGCAGCGGTCATGCCATTCACCATGCCCTATATCCCGGGGGCAACCTGACTACCCCAGTACTCAGGGGAGTCACATACTCTAAGTGACTTTAGGGAAAGACTGGATAGCCTCTTCCAGGTATACCCCCTCACAGAAGAGCAAAAAGTGAGCATCCTGGTGGCCCAGTTAATTGGGGTAGCCCAAAGGGAGGTAAAGTCCTGGTCACCTGGGAAGAAGACTGTCAGAGAAATACTAGCCCGGCTGAAAGACACATTTGATACCCGCACCTCAGCCGAAATAAAGCTCAGATTTTACGGGTGCAAACAGCGGACACATGAAAGTATAAGAGACTATGCTCTAAACCTTCAAGAGGCCCTGAGAGCCATTAAGCAGGCAGACCCTGACAGCGTGGGGAATGAAGACAAGCTGTTGACCGAACAATTTATTGAGGGTCTACTGTGCAATGCCCACCGAACCCAGTTGCGGGCAATGGCCTTACAGGACCCTGACCTGGACTTTGCACAGTTCAAGGACAGAGCCATCCGGGTGCTCCGAGAACCGGCACCAGGTGGCGCTGTGACCCTTGTCTGCAGGGCCTGTGGGAGCTGATGCGCAGGCTTTGAACAATAACCTGGCTACAGACCTGCACCATCAGGTCCAAGAGCTGACTAAGAGTGTTGCCGCGCTAACTGTGCAGTCTTTACAGGTCTCTTCTCCAGGAAAGATCCAGCTGGCATCCGGACCAGAGGACGTCCCGTGGCGCCGACTGAGGAGGACCCCACCGGCCAGAGGAAGACCCAGCGACAGATACAACGAGGACGGACGACCCATCTGCCACCGCTGCAATCAACCCGGACATATGGCAAGGTACTGTCATTTAAACGGGCACAACCTGGGGTAGAGGGCCAACCCCCAGGCATAAGATCATCAGGCCCATCGAACTGGCATGATAAATACGTAGGGGGACGTCCGGTCTTGCCTGTGGTACTGGATGGCATTCCTATGAGTGCCCTACTAGACACTGGGTCACAGGTCACCACCATCCCGTATGTGCTCTTCAAGCGGTACTGGAATGACTCGGACATAACCCGCTACCCAGACGACGACCTGAGCATTATCGCCAGCAATGGTCAGCCCGTGCCACAGATAGGATTTAAGGAGGTGACCATCAAGGTCGGTAAAGTTGAACTGCCTGCACAAGGACTGATCATTGTGGATATTGACCGTCACGCGAGTCACCCAAAAATAACCCTAGGTACTAATGTAATCGAAAACTGTCTTGCAGAGGTGATTCTTATTTTGCAACAGGTTGGTCTAAGAGGTAGAGACTACCAAGCAATGGTAGAACCCGTCTACTCAGACAGTAGGCCCACCATTTTGACAGCACGTGGGGTGGTCGATGTACGCCACGGGAGGGTACCAGTCCGCATCATAAATATCGGGGAGAGAGAAGTATACCTGCCCCGGTATGCCACGCTAGCCAAATTGTTCACCATCAACCAGAACTCGGTACAGGCCGTGGAACCCTTGCCTCCATCTCAACCAGAGGAAGGTAACGGCTGTAAGAAACCACTGGAGGACTGGTGTCAGCAACTGTTAGAACCTTGCTCTTAGGTTTTTTCCTTTGCTGGTCACATGACCTTGTTGGCCTATTTAATCCTGCTCCGCCCTTCTGGCTTTGCTGGACTTCATTGTATAACTACTTTCTAGCTAGCCTGTGCTCTGTATCTAACTCTGTTAGTTTGCTTGGTCTACGGACCTCAGTGTTCTATATATTTTGTTTGTTTGTCTTTCTGCTACTATTTCTGTTAGGAGGTGTCCCATTTTCCTCCCAGTCCTTAGTACTTGTAGGGATTCCTGCCCCACATCTATAGGTCTCCGTACAGACTAGCTTAGGACTTTAGCAGGTCTGATCGCAGGATCAGGTCCCCTGTTACATCGTAGGGATAAAGCTGAGTTCTATCGTAGGGACAGATCTCCTCTCTTTCCTTAGCTCTGGTAGCAGAACATAACAGTAAGTCCAGCCTGCAAATTCTCTAAGGAAAGATTTTTCTGTTCCATGATGGTGTCGGTTCAGGATTTGGCTCATCGCCTGCAGGGACTCTCTCTGGAGGTGGCCGAGCTCCGTCAGCACGTGAGTAACTGTCCTGGAGCACATTTCTTGGAGCCTAAGGTATGTTTGCCGGATTTATTTTTTGGTGAACACCGAGAATTTTTTTCATTTAAAAATGCTTGCTTATTGTATTTTCGTTTGAGACCCAAGTCCTCTGGGGATGAATCCCAGCGCATAGGGTTCATAATGTCACTTTTGCGCAAAGAGCCTCAGGAGTGGGCCTTTTCTTTGCAACCTAGTGATACATGCTTCAGATCAGTGGATAGTTTTTTTTCTGCTTTGGGGCTATTATATGATGATCCTGACCGTGTCGCATCAGCTGAGACTGAGTTGAGACGTTTGAAACAGGGATCAGGTAATGTGGAAAAATATTGTACTCATTTCCGTCGTTGGTCTACTCAAACAGGGTGGAACGATTCTGCTCTGAAAAGTCTATTTCTTGCTGGGCTCAATGAAAGGGTTAAAGACCTGCTAATTGCTTATCCTACACCTGAAGATTTGCAACAGGCTATGCAATTAGCTATACGGGTGGATAGGAGACTGCGTGCTAGGGTTAATTAGAGCAAATCCTCTGCTATGTCAGTTTCTGGTTATGAGAATGTGTGTACTAACAGTGGTGAACCGATGGAGATTGGATCGGTGGCACCTCGCTCTCAAGAAAAAGATCGCAGATTTTCTGAAGGCTTGTGTTTCTATTGCGGAAAATCTGGTCATTTGATTAAAGGCTGTGAGCTTCGTATGAAGAAAGAAAAAAAAATGGTCAGTCATGCCCGTATTGCCTGTTTAAATTCCAAGGGTGTATTTTTAGCTGCTTCCACGATTGCTCAGGAAAAATTAATGGAATTTCGGGTGTTTGTTGATTGTGGGTCTACTCTGAATGTAATTGATGGGGGATTCTTGGAAAGACTCAATTTAAAACCCGAAGCTTTATCATCCCCCATTGCTGTTGTTTCTGTGGATGGTTCCCCTTTGAAGAATATTACTCTCAAGGTCTGTGAATTTCCTCTCACTATTAATGGTGCTCACCATGAGAAATTGGATTTGGTAGTTTTGAATAACTTGCCTTCTCCAGTAATATTGGGATTGCCCTGGTTAAAATTTCACAATCCTGTACTGGATTGGTCTACCAGTGAAATTAAATCCTGGAGCCATAAATGTTATGACAAGTGTTGTAACGGGCGTATTGCAGCTTTGGATAGGGGAGAATTGCCTGTTCCTATTCAGGATTTTTGGAGAGTTTTTTCTGAGAAGGAATCGCAGGTTTTGCCTCCCCATAGAGACTATGATTGTTCTATTGAATTTGTCCCTGGAGCGACTCTTCCTAAAAGTCATTTATTTAACCTTACTATTCCTGAGAGGAAAGCTTTGGAGGAATACATACAGACAAGTTTGGCCGCCGGTCACATTAGGCCCTCTAAGTCTCCTGTGGCGGTTGGATTTTTTTTTGTAAAAAAAAAGGACGGCGGTTTACGTCCTTGTCTGGATTTTCGTGAGATTAACAAAATTACTGTACGCAATCCTTACCCACTGCCATTGATTCCTGATCTGTTTAACCAGTTAATGGGGGCCAAGTGGTTCTCTAAAATTGACCTTAAGGGGGCATACAATCTGTTGCGCATGAAGGAGGGTGACGAATGGAAGACTGCTTTTAACACTCCTGTGGGTCATTTTGAGAATCTGGTTTATGCCTTTTGGTCTTACTAATGCTCCTGCATTTTTTCAGAATCTTATTAATGACATCCTTAGACCTTTGATCGGCAAAAATGTGGTTGTGTATTTGGATGACATTTTGATTTATTCGCCGGATCTGGAGTCTCATTGGCGGAGCGTACGTGAGGTATTACAGTTGTTAATGGACAATTCGCTTTTTGCTAAGCTGGAGAAATGTGAGTTCGCTCTACAGAGAATTAGTTTTTTGGGTTACATTATCTCCAGCGAAGGTTTTGAGATGGACCCGGTTAAAGTTCAAGCTGTACAGGAATGGCCTAGGCCTATTGGTTTGAAATCGATACAGAGGTTTTTAGGTTTCGCCAATTATTACAGAAAATTCATAAAAAAATTTTCTAGTATTGTCAAACCTCTGACCGATCTCACCAGGAAAGGTGCTGATGCGGTTCAGTGGTCTTCTGAGGCCATTGAAGCTTTTGTGTATCTCAAGGAGAGGTTCACCTCTGCTCCCATCCTTATGCAGCCTGATGTGACTAAGCCGTTTTTGGTTGAGGTTGATGCTTCCTCTGTGGGGGTTGGCGCAGTATTGTCTCAGGATAACGGGGATGGATTACATCCCTGTGCCTTTTTTTCAAAAAAATTTTCGGAGACTGAACTGAATTACGATATTGGTAATCGGGAATTATTGGCTATTAAACTCGCATTTGAACACTGGCGCCACTTCTTGGAAGGTGCGGAATTTCCCGTTCAGGTTCTTACGGATCATAAAAATCTGATTTATCTTGATGCTGCCAAGCGCCTGAATGCCCATCAGGCTAGGTGGGCACTGTTTTTCTCGCGGTTTAATTTCTCCGTTACTTACATCCCTGGTACTAAGAATGTTAAGGCGGATGCCTTGTCTCGCAGTTTTTCTCCCATAGTCGGTGCTGAGAAAGAGGAGAACATTTTACAAGAAGGTGTTGTGATAGCTGCTTTGGACTCCGTTTTGGAAGATGAGATTCTTAAAGCACAGGAGAATGCCCCATCTAACACTCCTCATGGGAGGTTGTTTGTGCCTGGGACCTTTAGGAGAGATTTGTTTGTTGAGTGTCACGAATCTCGGTTGGCAGGTCATCCCGGAATCTCTGAGACCAAGAGACTGGTGGGTCGCAGTTTTTGGTGGCCTGGATGGCAGAAGGAAGTCATTAAGTGGGTGCGTCAATGTACTATATGTGCTAGATCTAAGTCCTCACATACTCCTGCTGCGGGGTTGCTTTGTCCTTTGGAGGTTCCCAGTGCTCCTTGGACACATTTGGCTATGGACTTTATAACTGACCTTCCCCCCTCTGAGGGTTTTACTGTCATCTGGGTGGTCGTGGACCATTTTAGCAAGATGTGTCACTTGGTTCCCTTCGTCAAACTGCCCTGCGCTAAAACTCTCGCTAAGGCCTTTGTCAAGGAAATTGTCAGACTTCATGGCGTTCCTACTGACATTGTTTCTGATAGGGGTCCTCAGTTCGTGGCTCGTTTTTGGCGTGCCTTTTGTGACAGGTTGGGAGTTCATTTGTCGTTCTCGTCCGGATATCATCCTGAATCTAATGGCCAGACAGAAAGGAAAAACCAGGATGTTGAGCAGTTCTTGCGTTGTTTTGTGGCAGACAATCAAGAGGGGTGGTCTGAGTTTCTGCCACTTGCTGAATTTGCTCTGAACAATCATACATCTTCTTCTGCTGGTTGTTCGCCTTTTTTTTGTTGTTCTGGGAGACATCCGTCGTTTGGGTCGTTCTCCAAGTTGGGATCTGCCGTGCCTGAGGAGGAGAATTTTTCCGGTGATTTGGAGAGAGTTTGGACGGATGTGCGTGGTAATCTTCAGGAGGCCAACAGAAAATCTAAAGACTACTTTGATAGGAAACGACAGGAGGTTTTGTTCGCTGTTGGTGACATGGTTTGGTTGTCCTCTAGGAATCTGCGGTTGAGGATTCCTTCTAAGAAATTGGGTCCCAAGTTTGTAGGGCCCTTTAAGGTGCTTCAGGTTATCAACCAATCTGCTGTTAGGTTGGAGGTTCCTACCTCCTGGAGAATTAATCCGGTATTTCATGTCTCTCTGTTAAAAAAAGCTTTTGTGTCGGATGGTGACGCCTCTGCCTCTGTTCCTCCGGTGGTGGAGGACGGGGAATATGAAATTTCTCGCATCCTTAACTCTAGACGGTATAGAGGTAGTTTGCAGTATCTTGTGGCCTGGAAAGGTTTCGGACCCGAGGATAACTCTTGGGTGAGGTCAGATGATGTTTCCGCGTCCAGACTTATCAGAGCGTTTCACAGGAGATTTCCTGATAAGCCTGGTCCTAGGGGATCCGGAGGATCCTCTTAGAAGGGGGGGTACTGTTAGAACCTTGCTCTTAGTTTTTTTCCTTTGCTGGTCACATGACCTTGTTGGCCTATTTAATCCTGCTCCGCCCTTCTGGCTTTGCTGGACTTCATTGTATAACTACTTTCTAGCTAGCCTGTGCTCTGTATCTAACTCTGTTAGTTTGCTTGGTCTACGGACCTCAGTGTTCTATATATTTTGTTTGTTTGTCTTTCTGCTACTATTTCTGTTAGGAGGTGTCCCATTTTCCTCCCAGTCCTTAGTACTTGTAGGGATTCCTTCCCACATCTATAGGTCTCCGTACAGACTAGCTTAGGACTTTAGCAGGTCTGATCGCAGGATCAGGTCCCCTGTTACATCGTAGGGATAAAGCTGAGTTCTATCGTAGGGACAGATCTCCTCTCTTTCCTTAGCTCTGGTAGCAGAACATAACAGCAACTGCATTTGGTTACTGACTCCACTCCCTCACACCAAAAACAGGGAGTCTATCGGGTGGTTCAAGAGTATGAGAGAGTGTTTAGTAAACACCCGCTGGACTACGGGCGAGTAAAGGGGGTAGAACATCACATCCCCACAGGAGACCATCCTCCCATAAAGGAGAGATACCGACCCGTACCCCCTGCACACTATCAACACGCCAAGGGGATGCTAAAAGACGTGAAGGAGGCTGGGGTAATTAGGGACAGCTGTAGCCCCTGGGCAGCTCCACTAGTCTTAGTGAAAAAGAAAGACAACACCATGAGAATGTGTGTAGACTACAGGAAGGTCAACCGTATCACACACAAAGATGCGTACCCGTTACCAAGGATAGAAGAGTCCTTAGCTGCATTAAAATCTGCTAACTTCTTCTCTACTTTGGATCTCACTAGCGGGTACTGGCAGGTTCCTGTAGCAGAGGCGGACCGGGAGAAGACCGCATTCACCACCCCGATGGGACTCAGCGAATTTAACTGTATGCCGTTCGGGCTCTGCAACGCACCAGGAACCTTCCAACGGTTGATGGAATGCTGTCTGGGACACCGGAACTTCGAGACGGTCCTATTATACCTGGACTATGTTATCATCTATTCTAAGACCTATGAGGACCATCTGGAACACCTGGCAGAAGTGTTTGAAGCCCTGGCAAGCTGTAGCATCGGCGTCTCTGCCCCGTTCTAGGCAGAGACGCCGTCCCTCTCACCTCCCCGCTCCTGGCGCGGCGTCCTCCAGCGCTTCTCTCCCCGCTGCTTCCGGCACGCGCTCCTTCCCCGGCAGTGTGCTTAGGGCGCGCGCGCTCCCCCTCTCTTAAAGGGACCGCGCGCGCCGTCCTAAGGAGTCCCCGGCCAATTGCCGGAGGACCTCCCATATAAAAGGCACCTCCTCCAAAATGGAGGTGCCCGAGCAATGTTGTAGCACTGTTCACTACTCTGCTTCAGCCCTCAGGTCCCGTTGCCAGTTACCTGCCAGATACCTGCCAGTCTGCTGTCTAATTCCTGCCTGATATCCTGCTACCTGACTGCTAGCCTGAGGTCCGACGGTCTGCCTTCCAACTTCTGTCAGTCTAAGGACCAGCCTGCCCGCTCACCTGGGAGCGCACATCTTCTACCTGCCTGCTTGCCTGAGGTCCGACGGTCTGCCTTCCAACTCCTGTCAGTCTGTCTAAGGACCAGCTTGCCCGCTCACCTGGGAGCGCTCATCTGCTGCCTGTCTGCTAGCCTACCAGGAGGCTCTGCCGTCACGTGCTGTGACCACCCGCCTGTCCAGAGACTCCTGCCCGCTCACCTGGGAGCGCTCATCTGCTACCTGTCTGTTGGTCTTCCTGGAGGCTCCGCCGTCACATGCTGTGACCACCCGATTATCCAGAGACTCTCGCCTGCTCACCTGGGAGCTCACGTCTATCATCTGCCGCCACAGGTCGTACCAATCCTTTACCCAGAGACTGCCCCGGTCACTTGCCGTGACCTCCTGCCCGTTCATCCAGAGACTGCCCCGGTCACTTGCCGTGACCTCCTGCCCGTTCATCCAGAGACTGCCCCGGTCACTTGCCATGACCTCCTGTCCGTTCATTCAGAGACTGTCCCAGTCACCTGCTGTGACTGCCTGCCCGTCTACCCTGGTCGCCACCCGCTCCCTTACAAGGACCGCCCCCTTGTATAGTAGCTCAGAGGTTCCGCCTCCCAGACCCGTTACAGTTTGCTCGGGCCATGGAACCCGGTGGCACCCAAGCTCCCTCGCTCTCGGACCTGTGTCATGAACTGTCCCGTCAGAGGTCCCAACAGGAGTCCATCCTGGGTCACCTGCGGAATGTCAATTCTCGCCTGGACACTCTGACTGCTCTGCCTGCAACCACCGCCAGTGCCATGACTCGCAATCCGGCAGCTCCACTGCCCACTAATAACATGGTATCCTACCCCGGACCCCGGCTTTCTGCACCTCCTCGTTTCGGAGGCGACTCCGCCCAGGCTCGGGGCTTCATAAATCAGTGCACCCTGCACTTTGAACTCCTGTCTCACCAGTTTAACTCCGACCGGGCCAAAATTGCCTTCATCATGTCCCATCTCACCGGAGAGGCCCTGGCCTGGCTAAATCCTCTATGGGAGAGAGGAGACCCCCTGGTGTCCGACTTGCCTGCCTTTCTCACGGCTTTCCGGAAAGTCTTCGACGAACCCGGACGGAAGACCTCATCCGCATCATCTCTGCTACGCCTCCGTCAGGGAAGTCTCACCGTGGGCCAATATGCCATACGGTTCCGTACCCTTGCCTCGGAGCTGGCCTGGGATAATGACGCTCTGGTTTCCGTCTTCTGGGAGGGTCTGTCCGGCCGTATTAAAGATGAACTTGCCGGTCGGGACATTCCTACCACTCTCGATGACCTAATAACTCTTGCCACCCGGATTGACCTGCGGTTCCAGGAGCGTGCCAAAGAGGTCACCCGTGAGAGGTGGTTTCCACGTCTAGCTCCTACTTTTCAGAAACCCGTCACTCCCTCCATCTCTCCTCAGCTACACTCTCCTGAGCCTATGCAGGTCGACCAGACCAAGATGGTCGGTTCTCGCCAAGAATCTCGCCGAGCCGAGGGAAGCTGTTTCTATTGTGGCAGTATGAAGCACTTCATCCGTTCCTGCCCGGAAAAGCCGGGAAACGCCAGTGTCTAGGACCACTCGGAGAGGTCGTCCTAGACAAAAGTAAGCCCTCTCCGTCTCTGACCTTACCGGTCTCTATTGCTTGGGGAGAAAACCGTCTCTTTGAACTCACCCATCTGGATTCTGGAGCTGCTGGAAACCTCATCTCCCAGTCTCTGGTAGAGAGATACCATATTCCCACCAAGTCCCTGGCTGAACCATTGTCAGTCGCCTCCGTGGATGGAAGACTTCTCTCGGAGACCATCCTGCTCGTCACCGAACCCATAACCCTGCAGGTGGGAATGCTGCACTCTGAGGAGATCTCATTCCATGTGCTGTCCGGACTTTCTCACTCCCTGTTGCTAGGTCTACCTTGGCTCCAGACACATGAACCCGTATTGAACTGGCGGTCCGGTGAAGTACTCCGATGGGGTCCTGACTGCCATAGGACCTGCCTGGTCCCGGTCCGTCCACTTCGCCCTCAGCCTACTCCAGCTAACTTACCTGGTCTCCCGGCTCCCTACTGGCCCTATGCGGACGTCTTCGGTAAGAAGGAAGCTGAGACGTTGCCACCCCATAGGCCATACGATTGCCCGATCGACCTGGTACCTGGCACCACTCCTCCCCGTGGGCGTATCTACCCGTTGTCTGCAGCCGAGACCCGAGCCATGTCTGAGTACATTGAAGAGAATCTGGCTAGGGGATTTATCCGAAAATCTACCTCCCCGGCTGGAGCCGGATTCTTCTTTGTCAAAAAGAAAGACGGCTCGCTACGTCCCTGTATTGACTACAGAGGACTCAATCTCATCACGGTAAAAAACAAATATCCCCTGCCACTCATCTCCGAATTGTTTGACCGTCTCAAGGGCGCCAGGATCTTCTCCAAGCTGGATCTACGAGGAGCGTATAATCTGGTCCGTATCCGTCAAGGAGACGAGTGGAAGACGGCATTCAATACCCGGGACGGTCACTACGAGTACCTTGTGATGCCCTTCAGTCTCTGTAATGCTCCCGCGGTCTTTCAGGAACTAGTCAACGACATCTTCCGTGACCTCCTGTACTCCTGCGTAGTGGTATACCTGGACGATATCTTGGTCTTCTCTCCGGATCTCCCCACACACCGGAGGGATGTTCGTCAGGTCCTGCTTAGGCTTCGGCAGAACCACCTTTACGCCAAATACGAGAAGTGCCTCTTCGATCAGACCTCCCTTCCGTTCTTGGGCTATGTCATCTCCCAAACAGGTCTGCAAATGGATCCCGAGAAGCTCTCTTCCGTTCTAAAATGGCCTCGTCCTGAAGGTTTGAAGGCGATACAGCGATTCCTGGGCTTCGCTAATTATTATCGTCTTTTCATCCCACACTTCTCGTCTCGGACTGCTCCCATATCTGCACTTACCCGTAAGGGGGCTAACCCCAGGACATGGTCGCCTGAAGCCGAGGAGGCCTTCCTTTCCCTAAAGAAAGCCTTCGCCTCTGCTCCCGTCCTGCACCGTCCGGACTGTAATAAACAATTCTACTTGGAGGTTGATGCCTCCTCCTCCGGAGCCGGAGCGGTGCTCACCCAGAAGTCTTCTACCGGGAGAATGGTAACGTGCGGCTTCTTCTCCAAAATCTTCTCCTCGTCGGAGCGCAACTACTCCATTGGAGACCGGGAATTGCTAGCCATCAAATTGGCACTGGGAGAGTGGCGCTATCTGCTTGAAGGGGCTCTCTACCCGGTAATTATCTACACGGATCACAAAAACCTGGCATATCTCCAAAATGCCCAGAGACTCAATCCTCGCCAGGCCCGGTGGTCGTTGTTTTTTGCCCGCTTCGACTTCATTCTTCATTTCCGTCCGGCGGACAAGAACGTCAAAGCTGATGCCTTGTCCCGGTCCTTCCTGTCCTCCGATCAAGAGGAGGAACCTACGCACATCATCGACTCCTCCAAGGTGATGAATGTGGCCCCCTTGGATCTGACTCGTCTTCCACCCGGTAAGACGTTCGTAGCTGTGCCAGATCGGGAGAGGGTTCTTCGCTGGGGACATTCTTCTAAACTAGCTGGCCATGCTGGCCAAAAGAAGACCTTCCAACTTATTACCCGGCATTACTGGTGGCCTACCCTGCGTAAGGACGTGGTAGACTTCGTCGCGGCCTGTTCATCCTGTGCCCGTAACAAAGTTCCCCGACATCTACCTGCTGGCCATCTCCTGCCCCTTCCCGTACCTGCTGCTCCTTGGCAACACATCGCTATGGACTTTATCACCGACCTTCCAGTTTCTGCCGGTTGTACTGTCATTTGGGTTGTCGCTGACCGTTTTTCTAAGATGGCCCACTTCATTCCCCTGCCTGGTCTTCCGTCTGCACCCGAGCTGGCTAAAGACTTTATCCGCCACATCTTCCGTCTCCATGGTCTGCCCCTCCACATCGTGTCGGATCGTGGGGTTCAGTTCACCTCTCGCTTCTGGAGAGCCACATGTAAGCTGCTGGACATTTCCCTGGATTTCTCCTCCGCTTACCACCCTCAGTCCAATGGTCAAGTGGAGCGGATCAATCAGATCTTGTCCAGCTACCTCCGGCACTTCGTTGATGCTCACCACTCGGACTGGGTGGATCTCCTACCATGGGCCGAGTTCTCTTATAACAACCATGAGAGCGAGTCCTCTTCCAAATCCCCGTTCTTTATAGTCGGTGGCCAACATCCCCGGATTCCACTTCCTGTCTCCGTTTCTGTGGACAACCCTGCTGCGGAGTCTCTTGTCAGCGAATTTTCTACTATTTGGGAGAGCACCAGGTCCGCTCTTCTTCTCTCCTCTGAGCGGATGAAGAGATATGCTGATAAGAGACGTCTGGATCCGCCCCAATTCCGTCCGGGAGACAAGGTTTGGCTCTCATCCAAACATGTGCGGCTCAAAGTACCCTCCTACAAGTTGGGTCCTCGATTCATCGGCCCCTTCGAAGTCCTCAGGCAAATTAACCCTGTGGCCTACAAATTAAAACTCCCGGCCACCCTACGGATCCCCAACTCCTTCCACGTATCTCTCCTCAAACCCGTTGTCTTTAACTTTTTTTCCAAAAATCCAGGTGCCCCTCCTGCTCCGGTTTCCGCTGATGACATCTTTGAGGTAGAGAGTATTCTGGCCTCCAAGAGGGTAAGAGGAAAAACCTTTTTTCTGGTAGATTGGAAGGGGTTTGGTCCTGAGGAGAGAACTTGGGAACCCAGGGAGAACATCAACGCCCCGCTTCTCCTTGAGAAATTTCTTTCTGACCAAAAAAAGAGGGGGGCCTAAAGGGGGGGGTACTGTAGCATCGGCGTCTCTGCCCCGTTCTAGGCAGAGACGCCGTCCCTCTCACCTCCCCGCTCCTGGCGCGGCGTCCTCCAGCGTTTCTCTCCCCGCTGCTTCCGGCACGCGCTCCTTCCCCGGCAGTGTGCTTAGGGCGCGCGCTCCCCCTCTCTTAAAGGGACCGCGCGCGCCGTCCTAAGGAGTCCCCGGCCAATTGCCGGAGGACCTCCCATATAAAAGGCACCTCCTCCAAAATGGAGGTGCCCGAGCAATGTTGTAGCACTGTTCACTACTCTGCTTCAGCCCTCAGGTCCCGTTGCCAGTTACCTGCCAGATACCTGCCAGTCTGCTGTCTAATTCCTGCCTGATATCCTGCTACCTGCCTGCTAGCCTGAGGTCCGACGGTCTGCCTTCCAACTTCTGTCAGTCTGTCTAAGGACCAGCCTGCCCGCTCACCTGGGAGCGCACATCTTCTACCTGCCTTCTTGCCTGAGGTCCGACGGTCTGCCTTCCAACTCCTGTCAGTCTGTCTAAGGACCAGCTTGCCCGCTCACCTGGGAGCGTTCATCTGCTGCCTGTCTGCTAGCCTACCAGGAGGCTCTGCCGTCACGTGCTGTGACCACCCGCCTGTCCAGAGACTCCTGCCCGCTCACCTGGGAGCGCTCATCTGCTACCTGTCTGTTGGTCTTCCTGGAGGCTCCGTCGTCACATGCTGTGACCACCCGATTATCCAGAGACTCTCGCCTGCTCACCTGGGAGCTCACGTCTATCATCTGCCGCCACAGGTCGTACCAATCCTTTACCCAGAGACTGCCCCGGTCACTTGCCGTGACCTCCTGCCCGTTCATCCAGAGACTGCCCCGGTCACTTGCCGTGACCTCCTGCCCGTTCATCCAGAGACTGCCCCGGTCACTTGCCGTGACCTCCTGTCCGTTCATTCAGAGACTGTCCCAGTCACCTGCTGTGACTGCCTGCCCATCTACCCTGGTCGCCACCTGCTCCCTTACAAGGACCGCCCCCTTGTATAGTAGCTCAGAGGTTCCGCCTCCCAGACCCGTTACACAAGCTATGGCCTAAAGGTAAAAAAACCAAAGGTACAGTACCTGGGACACGTGGTGAGTGCTGACGGAGTGGCTCCCGACCCTGACAAGATCACCGTGATTAAGGACTGGCCAAGACCATCCAGCATAAAGGAAGTGCGGCAGTTCCTCGGGTTGGTAGGCTACTACCGAAGATTCATTCCCGATTTTACCAAGAAGGCAGCTCCTATGCAGGACCTCCTGATAGGCCAGTCCAGGAAGGCCAAAAACCAGAAGCCGCCCTTCAAGTGGGAAAAGCTAGAAGAGGAGTCCTTCCGCCAGCTGAAGATGGCCCTCTCGGGGGATGAAATCCTGGCGTACCCTGATTACAGCCAGCCCTTTATCCTCCACACGGACGCAAGCAACATCGGGCTAGGAGCCGTACTGTCCCAGATCCAGCAGGGGAGAGAACGGGTAATTGCTTTCGCCAGCCGAAAACTGTGACCCACAAAAAGAAACCCTGAGAATTACAGCTCGTTCAAGCTAGAGTTCCTGGCAGTGGTGTGGGCAGTAACCGAACGTTTTAAGCATTACCTTGCCTCTTCCAGGTTCACCGTGTACATGGACAACAACCCGTTGACCCACCTGGACACTGCAAGACTGGGTGCCCTGGAGCAGAGATGGATGGCCCGCCTGTCCAATTTTGAGTTCACGATCAAGTACCGGGCAGGACGCTCCAATACCAACGCGGACGCCCTGTCCAGGATGCCGAACCTACCGGACGGAGGGGAAGATCCAGAAGAACTGGAAGAGATCGAACTCCCTGCGTTTCACCGTCATGGGATTACCCAGTATTCCCACCGTGTGAGGGGCCAGCGATCCGCTATGTTCAACCCCTTACCCCACTACAACTGGGCGGAGACGCAAGACAGTGACCCCGCAGTCCGTCTGGTGAAGGAAATGCTGACCCGGCTGACGCCCGCCTGGACCCAGACGCTCCGGAAGAGACCAAGCAACTGTGGACGGAAAAGAGCAGACTGTTTCTCTACAAGGAGAAGTTGTGCCGCAGAATGGTCAATTCCCGGACACATGAGCTGATCTGGCAGGTGGTGGTACCGAGACGGGACGCAGCTATGGTGCTGGAGTCCTACCACAATGGGGCAGGGCACTTCGGATGGAAGAAGCTGGAGTTCCTGCTGCGTGAACGGTTCTACTGGATAGGCATGAGAGGAGCCATTGAGAAGTGGTGTAGAGACTGTGGCCCGTGCAATCTAAGAAGAAGGGACCGTGCCAGCCAGAGGACTCCCCTGCAGCCCATCATCACCAGGCAGCCGCTGGAACTGGTCGCCCTGGACCATGTTAAACTGGCTCCAAGCAGAAGCGGGTATGTCTACGCCCTAACCATCGTGGATCACTACTCCCGGTTCCTGATGGTGGTCCCTGTCAAAGACTTAACGGCTCAGACAGCAGCAAGAGCCTTCCAGCTGCACTTCTGCCGCCCCCACGGGTACCCGGACCAAGTGCTGACGGACCAAAGACCAGCCTTTGAAGCGGAGGTCTTTCAGGAGTTCTGCAACCTGTATGGCTGCAAAAAGATAAGAACAACGCCCTATCACCCCCAAACCAATGGACTCTGCGAGAAGATGAACCAGGTGGTGATAGATCTGCTAAAATCATTGCCCCTGGAAGAACGCAGTCTGTGGCCTGAGAAACTGCCCGATCTGGTGGACCTGTATAACCACATCCCGGTAGGTTCCACCAACTGTACCCCAGCTTACCTCATGTGAGCAAGATCTGGTAAGCTGCCTGTTGACCTGGATATGGGAGTCCTGACACCCGAGGACACCTCACCAGAGGCAGACTGGGATACAGAACGGCAGCAACAGTACCGGAAAGTACAGGAGAGCATCGAGCGAAGTCTCTGTCAATCAAGAGAAAGGCAGGAGAGGACTTATAACCAACATGCTCCCGCTGTTACCCTGGTACCTGGAGAGCAGGTCTTGAAAAGAAAAAGGCGGCTCCATAAGTTGGACGACCAGTGGGAAAAGGACCCGTACACCGTACTGCCCTCAAGCCACAATAATCCAAAGGTGTACGTCATCAGCAAGGATGGAGGAGAGACCACAGCCACTGTCTCCAGAGACCACCTGAAAAAGTGCCCCGAGAGGTTACAAAGCACGGATGAAGATCAGGAAGACCCTCAACCCGTAGAGGAAAAGGAGGAAATGATCAGCACCGTACTCGGAGACTTTCCCCGGTCCTGGACACAAGTAAACAACACTATCGTGGTGCCCGTCCTCACCTTTCTCCAGCCAGCCCCTCAAGTGCCTACAGAAGACCAGGTAGAGCTGGAAGAGCAGCCAGCCCAGGAGGCAGAAGAGTCCACACCAGCAGCGCAGGAGGATCAACCCTCTGCTAGTAGTGAGCCTGCCGTGCCCCTAGTGAACCAAAGAGTGCGCAGACAGCTGCCCAGCTTACCCATAACACCTCCTACACCCTGTAGTGCAGAACCAGTTAGTGAGTTGCGTAGATCCACTAGAAGCACTAGAGGTCAGATGCCCGCTCGCTGGAAAATATAAACTAATGCACTGTGAATTTATCTGTTTAACTGTTTATGGTTTTTGTTGTTGCCTGTTACTAATTATGTTTCTCAGTTACCCTGCAGATTTTTTTGGACTAACAGGTTATGGACGCTGGATAACCGGAACAGTTTTGTAGATAGTTGCACCTTGGTGCCTCTTGCGAAGATGGCCGCGGAAGAGAAAACCTGTCTGGCGTGGCCTCCTTGCGGCCCAAAGTAGCTAGCTTCAGCCTTGCAGCCACGCCCAAGGCCAACGCAAGGGGTTTTCTTTGGACAGGTCCCCTACTTCGCTTAAAGCTTCACCTTGGGTGACATGGACACCCTCTTGTTTCACGAACTTCACCTTGGGTGATATGGACACCCGGTCACGGACACGCCGTGACCACAAAATGTACTTTTTCATGTTGACTTGTTATTGTTTATACCCTTGTATTTATGTTTCTTTAAAAATGTGTTTAGTCCCGGAGTACTAAAATTTACTAGGGGGGAATGTGGCACCCCAGGGGTCTGGTTGCCACAGTAATAGAAATATTATGTCTGAGAGCAAGTGGGAGGTTTCTCTGGTCAGGAGCCCTGAGCATGCAACACTGCCCGCCCAGACCTGGGAGGGGAGGAATCTGCCCTTATAAACTGGGTCTGGGGCGGGATTAGGGGAGTCAGAGCCTGGAGAGGGAAAGTAAGAACCAGGAGCTCTGTAGGAACAGTAGCTGAATACCAGGGGCTGGAGCTGAGCAGAGTTCGCCCTGGTTGAAGACACTAATACCGGACACGGAGTCCGAGGCTGTGGGGACATCCAGGTCCAGCAGCAGAATCCAACCGGCAGGGGATTCCATGTCCTCTGGCCATAGAAGCCCAGAGGCACGGTCACAAGCAAGGGACCAGCAACGCCATTGTGAAGCGGAGGCTAACAGAAGGCCCCAAGTCACCGGCGATACGGGTGAGCACCACACGGTATACTCAGGGACGTGGGCTACTTTTACCCGCATAGAGCAAGGTAGCCAGGAAAGAGTGCAGATAGACGGGGAGGCCTACAACTCCACCTGGCCAGAGGAGATCCTGCTTGCTCACAGACTGACCAGGCCCCTACTGCTAACCAGTACTCCCGGGAGGGTCTGCTTTATACCATCAGTAAAGACCCTGAACTGCACCACACGTCTCTGTGTTTCATCGCCGCACCAGCACCATCAGTACTGGGACGCTTACACCATCACTCCCATCATCTCTCACATTAGCTGCCCTGAGGCAATACTTCTCCCGTGGGGAGTTATCCCATACTCGGCTGCGCAAACAACATCAGCCTCAGCGGTCTGCAGCGCAGCGGCGGTCCCCACTGACCGCAATCCACGGGTGGCGTAGTCGGACATTGTTATTACCTAAGACTGCCACTGGTTTGACCGCCCTGGGCACGGACCGGGTCACCGCCACACTGAGACTACAACCCCCAGCGATCCAGCTCCGGGTATCCCCTGCACAACACTGGCCCAGGGGGCGCGTCATATACTGGGTCCTCTAAATTGCTCCAAACAATATAAAGGCCCCATGTAGTATATAATAGGCCAAATGTATTGCTCCATACAGTATCTACTGGGCCCCATAAATTGTTCCATACAGTATAATATCTCCATATAGTATATAATGGGCCCCATATATTGCTCCATATAGTATAATGGCCCCATATATTGTATAATTGGCCCCATATATTGATTCACAGTATAATCGCCCTATATAGTATATAATGGGCCCCATATATTACTTCATAAAGTATAATGGCCCCATATAGTATATAATAAGCCCCACATATTGCTCCATACAGTATAATGGCCTCATACAGTATATGACAGGCCCCATATATTGCTCCATACAGTATATACTGGACCCCATATAATGCTCCATACAGTATAATGGCAACATATATTATATAATGGGCACAATATATTGCTCCATACAGTATATACTGGGCCCATATATTGCCCCATACAGTATAATGGCCCCATATATTATATAATGGGCCCAATATATTGCTCCATACAGTATATACTGGGCCCTAGATACTGCTCCATACAGTATAATGGCCACATATAGTATATAATAGGCCCCATATATTGCTCCATAAAGTGTAATGGCCACATATAGTATATATGGGCCCCATACATTGCTCCATACAGTATATACTGGGCCCCATATATTGCTGCAAAGTATAATGGCCCCATATAATATATAAAGGGCCACATTTTTTGCTCCATACTATACATACTGGGCCCCATATATGGCTCCATACAGTATATACTGGGCCCCATAAATTGATCCATACAGTATAATGGTCACATATAGTGTATGATGTGCCCAATATATTGCTCCATACAGTATATATAATATAATATATAATGCTGCACAGTATAATTGCCCCATATAGTATATAATGGGCTCCATAAATTGCTCAATACTGTATAATGGCCCCATATATTATATAATGGGCCCAATATATTGCTCCATACAATATATACTGGGCCCTAGATAATGCTCCATACAGTATAATGGCCACATATAGTATATAATGGGCCTATATATTGCTCCATACAGTATATACTGAGCCCCATATATTGCTGCAAAGTATAATGGCCCCATATAATATATAATGTGCCACATTTGTTGCTCCATACTGTATATACTGGGCCCCATAGAGTATATACTGGGCCCCATGAATTGATCCATACAGTATAAGGGTCACATATAGTATATGATGTGCCCCATATATTTCTCCATACAGTATATACTGGGTCCCATATACTGCTGCAGGGTATAATTGCCCCATATAGTATATAATGGGCTCCATAAATTGCTCCATACAGTAAAATGGCCCCATATAATATATAATGAGCCTCATATATTGCTCCATACTATATAATGGCCCCATATAGTGTTCCATACAGTATAATGACCACATATAGTAGTGCTCCATACAGTATAATGGGCCCCATATATTGCTCCATACAGTATATACTGGGCCCCATAAATTGTTCCATACACTATAATTGCCACGTAAAGTATTATATAATGGGCCCCATATATTGCTCCATAAAATATAATGGCTCCATACAGTATATACTGGGCGCCATTTATTGCTCCATACAGTATAATGGCCCCATATATTATATAATGGGCCCCATATATTGCTCCATATAGTATATAATGGACCCCATAAATTGATCCATACAGTATAATGGCCCCATATAGTATATAATGGGCCCTATGTATTGCTCCATACAGTATAATGGCCCCATATAGTATATAATGGGCCCCATATATTGCTCCATACAGTATATAATGGGCCACATATTGCTCCATACAGCATAATGACCACATATAGTATATAATGGGCCACATATTGCTCCATACAGTATAATGACCACATATAGTGCTCCATACAGTATAAAGGGCCCCATATATTGCTCCATACAGTATATACTGGGCCCCATAAATTGTTCCACACAGTATGATTGCCCCATATAGTAAATAAGGGGCCCCATATATTACTCCATACAGTATAATGGCTACATACAGTATATACTGGGCCCCATATATTGCTCCATACAGTATATACTGGGCCCCATATATTGCTGCACAGTATAATGGCCCCATATAATAAATAAAGGGCCACATTTTTTGCTTCATACTGTATATACTGGGCCTCATATATTTCTCCATACAGTATATACTGGGCACCATAAATTGATCCATACAGTATAATGGCCCCTTATCTATAATATTACCGGGGATGCGTGTCTCTATCTGAAGCCTTTATAGACAACGCATGCATGACGCGCAGTCTGGCTCCAGGCAGAATCACGCATCCAGCCGTTACAGGTAAGAGGAGTGTATGGCGCGGTATACGTAGACACTGAACGTATACCGCGATCTCTGGCGCCATACTTAGATACTTACCTGACCGGGAGGAGCGTTGCCGCGGCGCCTCTCTATGCCGGAGACCGGGGCAGGAGTAAGGCGTCGGATCGGAAACCAGGATGGGGATGAGGGGTGCCGTGCATACCGGGATTGGGGATGAGGGGTGCCATGCATTCCGGGATTGGGGATGAGGGGTGCCATGCATACCAGGATTTGGGGATGAGGGGTGCCATGCATACCGGGATTGGGGGTGAGGGGTGCCAAGCATACCGGGATGAGGGATACCATACAAACCATGATAGGGATGAGGGATGGGGTACCATGCATACCGGGATAGGGATGAGGAGTACCACACATGCCAGGATAGGGATGAGGAGTACCATACATACCAGGATTGGGATGAGGGGGCCACACATACCAGGATTGGGGGTGAGGGGTGCCATGTGACTCGCCCCCTGGGCCGTGGGGCACTCGGATCCGGGCAATAGGGAAACGGTGGGAGTAGTAGTGGCAACCCGGTTCCGTGGCTCAGGGTGGTCAGGACAGTGGTAGTCCGTTATGTGCTGTTGATTATGTCCGACTACGCCACCCGTGGATTGCGGTTATTAGGAACCGCCGCTGCATGCAGACTGCTGGGGCTGATGATGTGTGCAGCTGGGGTAGCGTGACTCCCCACGGGAAGAGTGCGGCCCCAGGGCAGTATAATGGATGGTGGGAGTGATGGTAGTGAGAGTCCCAGTGCTGATAGTGCTGGAGGAGCAAGGAGCACACAGACAACAGGTTGCAGTCCAGGGTCTTTACTAAAACAAGTAAACTGACCCACAAACAGTCCCGGCTAGGAGGGGACCTGGATGTCTGAGAGCAACGGGGAAATTGGCCCTGGTCAGGGTGAGGGTGTAGGCCTACCGTGCTTTCTGTGCTCCTTCTGGCTATCTCCTCTTTATAGGGTAACAGCCCACGCTTCCGAGCTCTCCGTGTATTCTCGCCTGTATGGCCTGCGACGTGGGTTCCTTTCTGCTCCCAGCCTTGTACGGCTTTACTGGTCCCTTCGGTTGTGGCAGGGCCTCCAGGCTTCTTAGGCCAAGGAATATACAGTCCCCTGCGGACTGGTTATCTGCTGGAGAATGTGGAATCCTCCCAGCCTCAGACACCAAAGTCTGGTAAATTAAGTCCGTTATCTGCCAAGACAGGCTCTCTTCGCCTCTTGTCTCTGGCTTGTGGCTCTCCTACTGCCACACTTCCTCTTAGGGTGCAATACAACTGTCCCTCTCTGCTCTGGGACCTGAATCCTGAGACAGGTCGTCCAGTTCTCCCTAACCCTGCCCCCAGTACCAGCTTTTATAGGGGCAGCCAGCTCCCCCTACTGGCCTGAGACAGGAGGCATTGCATGCTAATATTCCCCTGACTAGAGAACCTCCCCCTTGCTCTCAGACACAGCTTTATTACACTTTGTGGCATCCAGGCCAGGGTGACACACCATGCATACCAGGATTGGGGATAAGGGGTGCCATGCATGCCAGGATTGGGATGAGGGGTGCCATGTATACCAAGATTGGGGATGAGGGGTGCCATGCATGCCAGGATTGGGATGAGGAGCGCCATGCATACCAGGATTGGGATGAGGGGTGCCATGCATGCCAGGATTGAGATGAGGGGTGCCATGCATGCCAGGATTGGGATGAGGGGTGCCATGCATACTAGGATGGGGATGAGGGGTGCCATGCATACCAGGATTGGGATGGGGGTTGCCATGCATACCAGGATTGGGGATGAGGGGTGCCATGCATACCAGGATTGGGGGATGAGGAGTGCCATGCATACCAGGATAGGATGGTGGGGACAGGATGGAGGCAGCACAAATACCAGGAGGGGGGGCAGCACATACCAGCATGGGAGACCATATACCAATAAAAATGCTCGCCACCTGGGCGTAGAACGGGTTCAATAGCTCGTAGTATATAATGGGCCACCCTCATATTTTGCGACATACAGTATAATGGCTTCATATAGTATATACGGGGCCCCATATTTTGCTCCATACAGTATAATGGCCCCATACAGTATATACTGGGCCCCATATATTGCTCCATGCAGTATAATGGCCCCATATGATGCTGCATACATAAAACAAAATATCAATTACTCACCTCTCCCGTTCCCCGCAGGTCCGGTATACCCAGCGCGTCTTCTAACTCTGGAGTGCTCAGGTCAGAGGGCGCGCTGTGGTGACGTCATTGCGCCCTCTGCCCTGACACATCAGAGTTAGAAGACACTGGAGCTGTTCGGAACGAGGAGAGATGGGGGAGGGGATGAGGGTGGGGAGGACCCCGGTGGCTGCACGGGCCCCATAGCGCGCCATCGTTTCCCCCTCCCTGGGCCACAGTACTTGCCTGCGTGCATGGGGTGGTGTCGCCAGCCATTGTTGTCATGGTAGGTCAGTTCTGCATGCGAGCGCTCCTGCATCCTCCGCTTTTAAAAAGCCAGTGCCCTTTTCCTCCTCCTCTCTGGGGCCCATCGGGCATTTCACCGGTGCCCTGCCAGGCCAGTTCGACCCTGTGTGAATGTAATGTTGTACAGAGCACAGACATATGCCGGCCCTTCCTCCAAAGTGGAACTAAACAATGTGTGCTGCATCTGTGCTGCGCAGACTATGCTGACTTCAGCTGACGTCCAGGTCATAGCCCCACTGGATCCGGGACGTTTGTGAGATATGCCGATGATTTCTGCAGGACCCACAGCTTGTTTTTCTCAGTCGCTGCTCTCCTCCTTCTCTGACTGATCACAATATTATCTATTCCAGGTCCTTCAGCTTTTTGGTAGGAGGTAACAGGTTCCCCCAGCACTCCATGTGGCTCACACCTCACACCGCTCAGTACTCTGTCAGTAATCTGCTATATATCATTGCTGCACCAGAGCCATCTAGAGGTCACAGTAATACATTGCAACACAACAAAGTAAACATTAAAAGAGAGAAAAATAAACACTCTATAGAATAAAATATTCAGTCATTTAAAGGCAGACTGAAAAATTAAATAGTTGGCAAAATACACAGAGGTGACACCACTGAGAAGATGTGTTTTATTGATTAAGTGGTGTGCGCCCCTTAATGAATTTGATGCATCCAACTATAAAATACTCCATCATTAAAATTGGGGTATACAATGTCAATCTTAAATGGAAGGTGCCGTGATTTTTATTTTTGTATTAATAATTATTGAGTATATAATCAATTATTTTTAATACAAAATTAAATGCACTGGTTTAATATTTTTGAATTTATTAACTCTATCTACAGCCACAGTGGGCGGCCATATAAGTTTGCTGATGTGTAATTGTCTGAGCACGAAGCTTACACACTTCAAATATGGCAGCCTCTGTGTACTGTGTCCTCCTGCATTTCCTGCATTGTGTCACACCAGGTGTTAGTGCAACACAGAGGGAAAGGGAGCCCAGACACTAGGGAAAGGGGGAAGTGGAGACCTCCTAGTCTGGTCTAGCGTCACCCTGTCTCAACTACCATCCCTATATTGCCTCTTCAGCAATCGCCGCACACGTGCCTCGCTCTACTTTCCCTGGCGCATGGCTACGGCTAGGGATGGAAGGAGATGAGCACTAGTCAACCTCCACTAAACACTATAGACAACAAGGGAAGACAAAACACGGGGAAATTGCTTAGCTTTAGATGAGTCCAAATATGCACACGGCCTCAAGCTCCAGAGAGGACAAAGTACTGCTCCGTCTAAGCCTCACAAGTAGAAATGAATATGCCAGCGACTCCCTCTCAGACACACCAGGTATATATACACCCAGGCCAGAGAGCTAATTAGCAAGAGAGAGTTAGCCGCTCGGTCCTAAAGACAGCCTCTTATCTAAGAAGCTGTCTGCAATGCCAAACGTAGAGATCTCCTGCAACCCACTGCAGGGCGACTGTCACCTCTGACACACCCGTGACACATTGTGGCTGCCTGCTGCTGTGACCTAGGCACGCCTCCTGGGCTGTCCAGGTCACAACTGTGGGAGATCGGCACCATGTTTTTTGAAGCCCATAGCTGTACTGCGAGCTACACTTTCCCCCTGTCACCATTCACACAGCTCAGTGCGAGCAGTGACAGGAGGCGCAGGGATGCGGTGAATGCTGAGCGGAGGTCCAGGATGAGATGAGTATCGCAGTGTTCAGTAGACTTATATAGCAGGATAGGAAATATTTCCGCGCTCTCCAAAGAGACAAATGTTGGTAATAGAATTGTAGGTTTATTGTCAACGCGTTTCAGAGTCCACAGACTCCTTCCTCAGGACAACCATACATAACCAGTTACAGGCATACATGGTTTAAATGCAGAAAAAAAAATGGCACCAAGTGCAGAGGGAGGGGTAAGTACAGTCACATGTCTAAATACATGCACATGACAGCTGATCTGATCAGCTATCATGTGCCTCTAACAACTGCGGAAGGATCCGAGATCCACCCGTGGTTGTTAACCACTTAAATGCTGCTGTCAATCACTGACAGTGGCATTTAAAATAAGCGTCAGCCGAAAGCGCATCATATGTCCCGCCCATGGATTGTCATGACAGTCAGGGGCTCTGCAGAACACCCCTGTGCTTGTCATTGGGAATCTTCTATGAACGCCGGCGTGTGGCCGGCATTCATGGGAGATCGTGATTTTTGCTACAAATAGCAGTGCTGAAGCCTTGCTATGTGTAGCACAAGCGATTAGATGATCGAAGCTTCAAGTCCCCTATGAAGAATATTGAAGCAAGTAAAAAAAAAGTTTAAAAAAATATTTTAACAATAAAAAAACAAACGTTCAAATCATCCCCCTTTTGCCCCATAGAAAATAAAACAATAACAAAAAAATAAAATAAACATATTTGGTATCGCCCCGTTCAGAATCTCCCGATCTATAAAAATATGAAGTAAATTAATCCCATCTGTAAACGGCGTAACGAGAAAAACATCGAAAAGCCAGAATTACGTTTTTTGATCGCCTCAACATTGTAATAAAGTGCAAAAAAGGGCGATCAAAACATCAGATCTACCCCAAAATGGTATCAATAAAAACATCAGCTTGTTGCGCAAAAAATAAGCCCTCACCCGGCCCCAGATCCTAAAAAACGGAGACGCTATGGGTCTCAGAAAATGGCGACATAAGCTAAATTTTTTTTCTTACAAATTTCAGATTTTGTTTCACCACTTAGATTAAGAAGAACCTCTCCATGTTTGGTATCTGCGAGCTCGTAATGACCTGGAGAATCATAATGGAGGGCAGTTTTACCATTTAGAGAACATGATCAAAAAAAAATTGTGGAAATGAACTTTTTTTTCAATTTCACAGCATTTTGAATTATTTTCCCGGTTTTCAGTACACTATACGGTAAAATCAATGGTGTCATTCAAAAACACAACTCGTCCCCTAAAAAACAAGCCCTCGTACGGCCATATTGACGGAAGAATAAATAAGTTATGGCTCTGGGAAAAAGGGGAGCAGAAAACCAAAGAGCGAAAATGGAAAATCGCAAGGTCGTGAAGTGGTTAAAAACAAATGTTAATATTAAAAAAAAAAATTAACAGTTTACATGTTTTCAATTGCCGAAAATAAAATTTTGATGGCACAATCCCTTTAATGAATGTCCTGATATGATATCTAATGAGATTTCAGTCCCTCTGTATGTAAATTAAAGCTCAGATTATCTCCACAGCTTCATATTATAAGCAGAATTACAACACGCACACATGAAATACACTGAAGAGAAATAAGAGCGTTCTGTCCCTTTAAATTCAGTGTGTTACATAACACTGCTCAGCCAATAGGATCGCTGGATTTGAATTTGAAAATAAAGCAAACTGTCATTCATCCTCAGTCTGTTACAGGACAGTGAGCGGTGAAGATGGATGTCGGTGAGTGCTCCCATCCCATCATCTGATGTCACTGATCTCACCTAAATTCAATATAGGAGAGAACGGCTGCTGTCACCTGCCACTAGGGGGAGCTATCAGTACAATATATATCTACTGGTGCACTGTGCTCCCCCTAGTGGCTGCAGGAAAGCAGAATTGTATCATTAGTAGTGTTGAGCCACCCCCGTAGTGTTCGGGTTCGGTTCGGTTCGTCGAACACCGGGATGTTCGAGGAACTGTTCGTCGAACTGTTCGTCGAACACCTTAGAACACCGTCGAACACCGTTAAAACCAATGGCAGGCAAACAAAAACACATAGAAACACATAGAAAACACCTGCAAAGGTGTCCAAAAGCTGACAAACTGCTCAGAAGACACTCTCTTTAAAAAAGCCGGCCGGCAAATTCAGCAGCGGCATACACCGGTACCCGACAATTTAGACAAGAAGGAATAGAGCATCACACATAGATTAGATAGATAGAAACATGTCAGTCACACATATAAGAAGCACAGTGACAGTGTTGGTTACTGCACTTGTCATTTAGTGTAAAGGATTTATTAAAAAAAATATTAGTGTTTTCATGCACCGTCTCTTTAAAAAAGCCGGCCGGCAATTCAGCATCTGTACCCGACAATTTATAACAGAAAGAATAGAGCTTCACACATAGATTAGATAGATAGAAACATGTCAGTCACATATATATGAAGTACAGTGACAGTGTTGCTTACTGTACTTGTCATTTAGTGTAAAGGATTTATTTAAAAAAATAATAGTGTTTTCATGCACTGTCTCTTTAAAAAAGCCGGCCGGCAATTCAGCAGCGGTACCCGACAATTTAGAACAGAAAGATAGAGCATCACACATAGATTAGATAGATAGAAACATGTCAGTCACATATATATGAAGTACAGTGATAGTGTTGGTTACTGTACTTGTCATTTAGTATTAAAATAAAGGATTTATTATTAAAAAAATTGGCGTGGGGTTCCCCTTAATTTTAGGCTCTAGCGGCGGTTAAGCAGACGGCTGGGGCAGATGTTTGAAGCCTGGGAAGGGGGTAATACCCACGGAGCTTCCCAGGCTACTAATATCAGCCTCCAGCTGAATACATAGCCTTTACTAGCTATTAAAATGGGGGACCCCCCCAAAAAAATGACGTGGGTCCCCCCTAATTTAATAGCTAGCAAAGGCTAGGCAGACAGCTGGGGGCTGATATTAATAGCCCAGGAAGGGAGCCATGAATATTGGCCCCCTCCCAGGCTAGAAACACCAGCCGTCAGCCGCCCCAGAAATGGCGCATTCATAGGATGCGCCAATTCTGGCACTTAGCCTCGCTCTTCCACGCTGCCCTGGTGCGGTGGCAGGGGGTAATAGGGTTGGGGTTGATGTCAGCTTATAATGCCAGCTGACATCAAGCCCAGGTTAGTAATGGAGAGGCGTCTATAAGACACCCCCATTACTAACCCCATAGTCAAAGTTAAAAAAAACACAAACACCCAGAATAAAGTCCTTTAATTGAAATAAAGACACAATCCTTTATTGTTCTAAATTAAACCATACTTACCATCACGCCCATTCCAGCTGAAGCCAACGATCTCCTGCAATAAAAGAAAAATAATAAAGCAACCTCATCCTTACCTTTCCATGTTTCCCACGACAGCTTCAGCTCTGCTACATCGAGATGACAGGCTGGACCGCAGCAGAACGCTGCCATCCAGCCTGTCATCCCGCAGACACTGAGAAGCGCAGGCTTGCTTGCGCTGCTCAGCGTCTCTCTGTGACGACATCCAGATGAGCCGAGTTCATGTCCAATGAACTCGGCTCACCTCATGCACGTCACTGACAGCGTGGGAAAATTCTCACGCTGAAGCGCTGATTGCAGGAGAATTTTCCCACGCTGTCAGTGACGTGCAGGAGGTGAGCTGAGTTCATTGGACATGAGCTCACCTCATGCACATCACTGACAGCGTGGGAGTATTCTCCTGCACTCAGCACTTCAGCGTGAGAATTTTCCCACGCTGTCAGTGACGTGCATGAGGTGAGCCGAGTTCATTGGACATGACCTCGGCTCATCTGGATGCCGTCACAGCGAGACAGTGAGGAGCGCAAGCATGCCTGCGCTTCTCAGTGTCTGCGGGATGACAGACTGGATGCAGCGTTCTGCTGCGGTCCAGCCAGTCATCTCGATGTAGCAGAGCTGAAGCTGTCGTGGGAACCATGGAAAGGTAAGGATGAGGTTGCTTTATTATTTTTCTTTTATTGCAGGAGATCGTTGGCTTCAGCTGGAATGGGCGTGATGGTAAGTATGGTTTAATTTAGAACAATAAAGGATTGTGTCTTTATTTCAATTAAAGGACTTTATTCTGGGTGTTTGTGTTTTTTTTAACTTTGACTATGGGGTTAGTAATGGGGGTGTCTTATAGACGCCTCTCCATTACTAACCTGGGCTTGATGTCAGCTGGCATTATAAGCTGACATCAACCCCAACCCTATTACCCCCTGCCACCGCACCAGGGCAGCGTGGAAGAGCGAGGCTAAGTGCCAGAATTGGCGCATCCTATGAATGCGCCATTTCTGGGGCGGCTGACGGCTGGTGTTTCTAGCCTGGGAGGGGGCCAATATTCATGGCTCCCTTCCTGGGCTATTAATATCAGCCCCCAGCTGTCTGCCTAGCCTTTGCTAGCTATTAAATTAGGGGGGACCCCACGTCATTTTTTTGGGGGGGTCCCCCATTTTAATAGCTAGTAAAGGCTATGTATTCAGCTGGGGGCTGATATTAGTAGCCTGGGAAGCTTCGTGGGTATTACCCCCTTCCCAGGCTTCAAACATCTGCCCCAGCCGTCTGCTTAACCTCCGCTAGAGCCTAAAATTAAGGGGAACCCCACGCCAATTTTTTTAATAATAAATCCTTTATTTTAATACTAAATGACAAGTACAGTAACCAACACTATCACTGTACTTCATATATATGTGACTGACATGTTTCTATCTATCTAATCTATGTGTGAAGCTCTATTCTGTCTGTTATAAATTGTCGGGTACAGATGCTGAATTGCCGGCCGGCTTTTTTAAAGAGACAGTGCATGAAAACACTATTATTTTTTTTGATAAATCCTTTACGCTAAATGACAAGTACAGTAAGCAACACTATCACTGTACTTCATATATATGTGACTGACATGTTTCTATCTATCTAATCTATGTATGATGCTCTATTCTGTCTGTTATAAATTGTCGGGTACCGCTGCTGAATTGCCGGCCGGCTTTTTTAAAGAGACGGTGCATGAAAACACTATTATTTTTTTTGATAAATCCTTTACGCTAAATGACAAGTACAGTAAGCAACACTTTCACTGTACTTCATATATATGTGGCTGACATGTTTCTATCTATCTAATCTATGTATGATGCTCTATTCTGTCTGTTATAAATTGTCGGGTACCGCTGCTGAATTGCCGGCCGGCTTTTTTAAAGAGACGGTGCATGAAAACACTATTATTTTTTTTGATAAATCCTTTACGCTAAATGACAAGTACAGTAAGCAACACTTTCACTGTACTTCGTATATATGTGGCTGACATGTTTATATCTATCTAATCTATGTGTGAAGCTCTATTCTTTCGGTTCTAAATTGTCGGGTACCGGTGTATGCCGCTGCTGAATTGCCGGCTTTTCATGTTTCACTGTGAGCACTGTTCCCATCGATTTGGGCAATCACTGTAATGCCACAACCACCATGGCTGTGGCATTACAGTGAGTGGCAGACAATCCCTGCATGATGGGTGCTCTAAATAGCGCCAGACATGCAGGACACGCTTTTGGTGCACGAACAGTTATCGAACATAACCTCGAACAGCCGAATTTTTTGCAAATCGTTCGGGTTCGTCGAACAACTCGAACACCGCCCAAAACAGCTCGAATTTGAGATTGGCGAACAGTTCTAGTCGAACACTGCTCATCTATAATCATTAGGTCACACAGGACACTCTGCTGCCAGTATTATTTATTGAGGGGTTTATGCCACTGTTGTCAATGGGATGAGTGTGCTGGCACTGATAATGGGGGTTAGGCTTTATCCGCTGTTAATGAAGTCACTTTGGCAGTTGTTTTTAGGGGGTTTCCTGTACTTATGGGAATGAAGAACATAGAAATACATGAATGTCATATATCTTTATTTACACCCAGTAAAGGCTATGCTCCATGTGGTCATATGAGTGTATGTGTGTAATGGGGGTCCGATACCGGGGGGACGTTCACTACGAATAAATGTGGAAAGCTGTTTGTGTCTTTATCAGGTCTGTGACTAAAGCCCCAGTCTCACATAGCGAGCTCGCTAGCGAGATTGCTGCTGTGTCACGGTTTTGGTGACTCACCAGCGACCTCACCAGCGATGTCGCTATGTGTGACACTTTGCAACGATCAGGCCCCTGCTGTGAGGTCGCTGATCGCTGCAAAGTGTCCTGGACCATTTTTTGGTCGTTGGCCTCCCGCTGGCCAGCACACATCACTGTGTGTGACCAGCGGGACCAACGATCTGGCTGGTAACCATGGTAAACATCGGGTTACTAGGGGCACGCGCACACTTAGTAACCCGCTGTTTACCATGGATACCGCTCTGCTAAGGTGAACGGTAACCTCCCGCGCACGTAGCAGAGTGGTATCCATGGTAAACAGCGGGTTACTAGGGGCACACGCGCACTTAGTAACCCGATGTTTACCATAGTTACCAGCCTTCTCCTGCTTCAGCAGCAGGCTGGTAACGGGAGCAGGACATCGTGGAACGATTCTTTCCACAATATCGCTGCTCCCCTGATCGCTGGTGAGCCTGCCTGTTTGACAGCTCACCAGCGATGTATTAGCAACGCAGCAACGATCCCTGACAGGTCGTATCGTTGTCGGGATCGCTGCTGCATCGCTTAGTGTGACGGGGCCTTTAGTCTTTTTTGGATTCACAGCTTTTCCTATGACTACTGCAAAAGAGAATAGATACAGGATGGCCGCGAGCCGCAGATCTTGGGGGGTCAGCAGCTTTATTATAACCGGACCCCTTATCCTATTCTTCATCCCTGGTGAATGATAAGTGGACACTCATCAGATTCTGTTTTCTTTAGGACGTCTACCTCCAACAGGAATGTGTCTTCGGACCTGGACTCTTCTCATGTGAGATTATTTTTTTAAATATTTTTTTTTTCCATTAATCTGAAAATATTGTGCCATTAACCCCTTAAGGACCTCGGGATTTTCCGTTTATGCATTTTCGTTTTTTGCTCCCCTTATTCCCAGAGTCATAGTGTTTGTATTTTTTGGTCAATATGGCCATGTGAGGGCTTATTTTTTGCGGGACGAGTTGTACTTTTAAATGTCATCACTGGTTTTACCATATCGTGTATGGGAAAAAGGGGAAAAAATTCCAAGTGCGATGAAATTGCAAAAAAAGTGAAATACCACAGATGGTTTTTTTTTGTTTTTTTTACCACGTTCACTGAATGCTAAACCTGACCTGCCATTATTATTCCCCAGGTCATTATGAGTTCGTAGACACCAAACATGTATAGGTTCTTTCTTATTTAAGTGGTGAAAAAAAAAATCCAAAGTTTGCTTAAAAAAAATAAATAAATGGCGCCAATTTCCGAGACCAGTAGCGTCTCCATTTTTTCGGGATCTGGGTCTGTGTGAGGGCTTATTTTTTGCGCGCCGAGCTGACGTTTTTATTGTTACTATTTTGGGGTAGATCCGATGTTTTGATCGCCCGTTATTGCATTTTATTGCAATTTTGCAGCGACAAAAAAACGTAATTCTGGCGTTTAGAATTTTTTTCTCGTTACGCCGTTTACCGATCAGATTAATTCTTTTTTTATATTGATAGATCTGGCAATTCTGAACGCGGCGATACTAAATATGTGTATGTGGGTTGTTTTTATTATTATTTTATTTGAATGGGGCGAAAGGGGGGTGATTTAAATGTTTATATTGTTTTTATTTTTTTCATATTTTTAAAACATTTTTTATGCACTTTTTGCTTGCTTCTATAGTCTCCATAGGAGACTAGAAGCAGCAACTGTCTGATCGCCTCTGCTAAATAAAACAGATCACCTCTATGTAGCAGAAATGCTCCAGTACTATGAGCGCCGACCACTAGGTGGAGCTCATAGCGATCTTTACATGACAACCACTGGGGTCTGCTGCAGACCCAGGGTTGTCATGCCCACCCATCAGTGACCTGCGATCATGTGACGGGGTCACCGATAGGAGTGGCAAGTGACGCGCCTCTGATGCAGCGCTGTTAAATACCGCTGTCAGAGATTGACAGCGGCATTTAACTGGTTAACAGCCACGGGTGGATCGCGATTTCACCTGCAGCTGTTGCGGGCACATATCAGCTGTAATAATCAGCTGACATGTGCTCGGTTCAATGGGGGCTCACCGCCGGAGCCCTTACTGAACCGGGGGTGATGGCCTGGGGCGTACTAATACGCCCCAGGCTTTAAAGGGGTTAATCCAGCATTTGATAATGCAGACCATCTATTAGTTCAGTACAGAATTGAAACACAATGTAGACTGAGCAGAAAGTCAGTTAGAAGACAGTTTCCAATAGTAGATTGTTTGCTTTCTATGCCGGGAATAATTCCGAATTCAGCAGGTCACGTTGATGTTAACAGGCTTGGACTGGCCAACAGGAAAACGGGAGAATCCTCCGGTGGGCCACCACCCTCTGATATGAACAGTACTTGGCACAATATACTTGAATCTCTATGTACAGACAAAGTCAGCATCTTATTCACTGAACAATCTATCCAGTTCATTGTTATATAGATTTATGACTGAGGATAATGTTACGTTAATTGAAAAGTGGGGTCCTGGAGTTGGCTACTGGTGGGCCGAAACTGGATGCTGGATTAAATAAATTTACCAGTAATTTAAAGATTTGATACCTCTGGGCTTTGTGTGATTGATCCCATTATGTGCTTGTTTTTTCTTTCCAGCTTGTCCAAGAACAAAAGAAGAAAGGGATCTACAACTCCTGATATACTGCACCAGATTCCTGCCATCTCCGATCTTCAACATGGAGGTCACTGATCATACCGCAGAATACGTTGTCCATGTTTTCTCCATAGATGTAAAGGAACTAGGGTTGAGCGAGTATGTTCTGTCCGAGTATGCTCGGGCCGAGCTCCGAGTATTTATAGCTGCTCGGTGATATGGTTGAATCGCTCCCGTGTGCATCATTTGCAACTGTTTGACAGTTTTATTACATGGGAGGAATGTGTAAGAAATTGACATTCCTCACATGTAATAAAACTGTCAAACAGTCGCAAATCATGCACACGGGAGCGATTCAACCATATCACCGAGCAGCTATAAATAATCGGAGCTCGGCCCGAGCGTACTCGGCGAAAGGGTTAATAGAACATACTCACTCATCACTAAAAGGAACGTCTCAATAGTCAACTGAATGAATATCTTCTTTTATTAGCGCCTCATGCCGACCAACCGGGAAGCTCAGAAGAAATATCTACCATTTCCTTTGGATGAAGAAAAACCTGAGCCAACATCAGTGATACCAGAAGAGCCGAAAGAAGAGGAGATGAAGGAGGCAATGAAGTATTGGGAGGTAGAAGAAATGGAAGTAGATGAGGCAGAAGACACCAAGGCGAAAGAAGAAGATAAGGCAGAAGAAAGCAAGGGGAAAAAACAAGATAAGGCAGAAGATACCAAGGGGAAAAAACAAGATAAGGCAGAAGATACCAAGGGGAAAAAAGAAGATAAGGCAGAAGATACCAAGGGGAAAAAAGAAGATAAGGCAGAAGATACCAAGGGGAAAAAAGAAGATAAGGCAGAAGATACCAAGGGGAAAAAAGAAGATAAGGCAGAAGATACCAAGGGGAAAAACCAACAAGATAAGGCAGAAGATACCAAGGGGAAAAAAGAAGAAGATAAGGCAGGAGATACCAAGGGGAAAAAAGAAGAAGATGCTAAAAAGTCAAAAGCAAAAGAAGAAAAGAACAACACCTGGACCAGAAGAGTTGAGAACCAGCCAGCAGGAAGACACAAGATCCGCCAGCAGTCCATCCTTAAATACGTGAATACCAACCTCAGAGGAAGGAGGAACATCATCTGGACCATCCTCCTCAAATCAGCGAGACGTTGATGGACTCTAAGGCACCAACATTCCAGCTGAAGGAACATCAACAGCTTCAAATCTAAAAATAATAAAAATAATAGACATAAAATAGTTATTATTAGATTAAGAAAGCTTAAAAATGTAGTAAAATCATAATAAAGACTTTAATAATATTAGGAGCAGTAATAATAGCAGTAATAGAATATTAATTTGTGTAATAATGGTAGAGACATAAAAATAACATCAGCAGGTTTGATCCAGGGTTGTAGGACTGATCGCCTTTTCCCGGGGTCAAGAAGGAATTTCCCCCCTGAGACAACAATTGGCTGAATGTGTCCAGGGGTTTTTGCCTTCTTCTGGATCAACAGCTTTAGAAATAAGGACCTATGAATTAGTAAGATTATAGTAGAATTAGCAATAGTGGAGTAGTAATATAATATAGTATATAGCGTAATATTAGTGACCATAAAACAGGAATAATTTCACTAGTAAAGTAATAATAAATGTATACTATTATATTAAAAATAAAATATTAATAATATTTGTTAAATGATTAATTATTAATTAAATTAAATATTAATTATTAAAATTTGAATAAGTATTAGGAGATTTGATCCAGGGTTCTAGGACTGATCGCCTTTTCCCGGGGTCAAGAAGGAATTTTTCCACCATGACACAAATTGGCCGAACGTGTTCGGGGGTTTTTGCCTTCTTCTGGATCAACATCTTTAGGAATTAGGATCTAATTTTTAGATTTAGTAAAATATCAATACAAATGTTAGCAATAATGGTAAGAATAAAATAGCAATAATACAAAAACATCAAGCATAAAATAGTAGAATATTAGTAATAATATCAGTAAAATAGCAGGAAACTAAAAATAACACAAATAATAGTAATACAAAAATAGTATCTAAGGTAATGATTATAATAATTAGTAAATAATTAATATATATTAGGGTTTTGATCCAGGGTTCTAGGACTGATCGCCTTTTTTCAGGATCAAGAAGGAATTTTTCCCCAGTGACATAAATTGGCCGAATGTGTCCAGGTTTTTTTGCCTTCTTCTGGATCAATAACATTAGGAGTAGGATCTAATTAATAGTATCTAGAGAAATAATATAAATATTAGTAACAATAATTATAATATTATTAATAGTAAGTAAAAAAATAGAAATAAATGTTAAAAAAAGTAGCGGTAGTAATAAAATAGCAAAATAAGTTATAATAGTATAGCATTATTAGAAATAGTATAATAATAGCATAGGACATTATTAGGCATCATCAGGTTTGATCCAGGGTTCTAGGACTGATCTCTTTTTCCCGGGGTCGAGAAGGAATTTTTCCCCTTGACACAAATTGGCTGAATGTGTCCAGGGGTTTTTGCCTTCTTCTGGATCAACAGCTTTAATTCTAGGTATCTCATAATACTAGAGTAATAATAGCAATAATAAGTATAATAATGTTGTAATAATAATCAATAGATTGTGAGGATAAGAATAAGATAAATACAATAAATAGGTTAGTTTGTTAGTGTAGGGCCCCATCTGTTGAGGTCGCCTTGTCGTTGGCAGATGGGCTTGCACAATTTGATCAAAATGAGCACTAAGAACCTCAAATTTATAAGTTTAAAGAATAAGGAAGTAATAAAATACACAAGATTATAAATATAACTTTGTCTTGCCACATTATTTTCCTGTAATGAAGAAAATCAGAAAATCCAGAACATTTTAGACATTTGTATCTCTGTGTCGTAATCATAGCAGGTTAAAAACGCAATGCGACAGCATAAGAAATTGTTAGATTCTATTTTGCAATGAGGCGCACAATGTAAACGTCAACTGACACATGCAACCATGTAACCCTAGCATAAAATGTATTAAAGTAAAATGTATTAATTTATTTCATAAACCAATAGTACACGTGAAAATTAGAAACTTTGTAATATATTTTATTAAAGAGATCTGTTTTTTTCTCCTCCTGGGCTTATCATTCATTCTCAATGTCCTTAATTCTTGGGTAAAATCTTTAGTGAATACAGATTTTCCCATTACTGAGATAGAAGATGACAGTTGGTGCTCAAAAAGTTCTATGGAGGGAGGAGGGTGGAGTTAGAGGCGGAGACAAACATTCTACTGCAAGTTCTCCTGAAAGGACAATTTCACTCTAGTGTGTAAATCATGATAGTTAACGTATATTTCAGACTATAAGACGCACCTAGGTTTTAGAGGAGGAAAATAGGAAAATAAAAATTTAAGCACAAAATGTGATCATGATGTACTGTTATGGAGGTAGGGGTCTTCTGCTGACACTGTTATAGGGGAAATATACCCCAATTCTATACTAATATCCCCCATCCTGGTATATATATGTCCCTCAATCCAGATATACAAGTGCTTCTCACAAAATTAGAATATCATCAAAAAGTTAATTTATTTCAGTTCTTCAATACACTAGACTTTGTGTTTTCATTGACTGTAAGCCATAATCATCAACATTAACAGAACTAAACACTTGAAATAGATCACTCTGTAATGACTATATAATATACGAGTTTCACTTTTTGTATTGAAGAACTGAAATAAATAAACTTTTTGATGATATTCTAATTTAGTGAGAAGCACTTGTATATGGCCAAGAATCCAGGTATATATGGCCCCCATCCTAATCCTGGTATGTATGGCCCCCTCATCCCCATCTTGGTATGCATAGCTGCATCCTCCCTATCCTGGTATGCATGGTCCACTCATCGTCATCCTGATATGCACGGCCCCATCCTCCCCATCCTGGTATGCATGGCCCCCTCATCCCCATCCTGGTATGCATAGCCGCATCCTCCCTATCCTGGTATTCATGGCCCGTTCATCCCAATCCTGCTATGCATGGCCCCATCCTCCCCATTCTGGTATGCATGGTCCCCTCATCCCCATACTGATATACTTGGCCCCTTCATCCTCATCCTTGTATGTGACGCGCCCCCTAGGCCGTGGGGTGCTCGGCCGGGCCGGTCGATGCTTGGGGGTGTTATGGTGGCAATGACCCAGTCTGTGACCCAGGGCGGTCAATAAAAGGGGAAAAGTAAAAGGGAATAAAGTTTTTATAGAGATAATTTCCGTGACACCACCTGTGGTATGCGGCTATATGGGGCCGCCACTGTTGTGCAGATCCTTGGGAGCTGGTGGTGACGCAGCAGAGTTGGTTCAGCTCTCCACAGGCAGAGCTTAGCTCCAGGGCAGGATATAGTGATGCTATGAGGTAGATGTTGTTGGTGCTGTGTAGTGCAGGGCTGATGATGACGCGGCAATAATTCTAGGACACAGTGGGGTGCAGTCTTCAAGGTTTTACTCACCGTTATCACACTGCTCCTGGTTACAACTGCCAGATTATAACCTCCCACGTCGTCCTGCGTTCACCAAGAAAGGGGTTCAGCAGTACTTAAACGGGACCCCGTTGTATGCTCCTTCCTCGGTCGTCTTCCTGCGCTTGCTCTCACCCTCCTGCCCTGCGCCTCACAATCAGTGTCCCAAGCCGGTAGCCTCGGATCTTGTCGGGCGACGTGCAGTCCCCTGGACCCTATGCGGCCACCTTTTCGGCGATATAATTGTGGTAGTTGGCAGATGCACCTTGAAAGTACAGTAGCCTCCGGATATATAGCTGAGCCTGATTATTCTCCACTAGTTTAGGGGCTGGTCCCCTCTGCAGCCTGATCCCTCCACGTCCGTGTAGATTCAGGCGTACAGGTGGCTTCAGCACTAGCCATGCCCCTGGGATCCCCTCTGTCTCTGGATCCTTCCCTCTACTCCCGTCCTCTCTCACTCTCTCTCCTGGGCCTCTCAGACTAGGCCTGACTCCTCTCTCTCCACTCAACTCCCGCTCCAAGCACTGGAGCCAGGAGCCTGGACCCTCCTACACTGCTCTCCTGAGCAGGACTGGCTGCTTCTAGATGGTTCCCCTCTTTTTTATACTCCTTCTGAAGGTGCTCCCCTGAAATACTTCCTCCACCCACACCCACTACATGGTTCCCCCTCTCTCGGTTCCCCCCCTTCCAACCAGGGACAGGGCTCTGCATTGTACGCATGTATCTTGCCCCGCCTGCTAGTCTGGAATGGTGTAGTGTTGGATGCAAGTGGGTGGGTCCTGGGTAGTACCCCATCCTTACCTGAGAGTGGGATACCACACCTCTGGGTGAAATGCAGTACCTCTGTGGTGACTGAACCCGCAGGGGCGCCACATATGCATAGCCGCATCCTCCCTATCCTGGTATGCATGGCCCGTTCATCCCCATCCTGGTATGCATGGTCCCCTCATCTCCATCCTGGTAGGCATGGCTCCTTCATCCTCATCCTGGTATGCATGGCTCCATCCTCCCTATCCTGATATGCATGCCCTTTCATCCCCATCCTGGTATGTATGGCCCCTTCATCCACATCCTGGTATGTATGGCCTCCTCATTCCCATCCTGGTATGCATGGCCTCCTCATCCCTATCCTAATATGCATGGTCCCCTCATCCCCTTCCTGGTAAGCATGGCCCCCTCATCCCCATCCTAATATGCATGGCCCATTCATCCCCATCCTGGTATGTATGGCCCCTTCATCCCCATCCTGGTATGCATGGTCCACTCATCCCCATCCTGGTATGCATGGTCCCCTCATCCCCATCCTGGTATGCATGGCTCCTTCATCCCCATCCTGATATGTATGGCCTCCTCATACCCATCCTGGCCCGTTCATCCCCATCCTGATATGCATGGCTCCTTCATCCCCATTCTGGTATGCATGGACGCATCCTCCCCATCCTGGTATGCATGGCCCCCTCATCACCAATCCTGGTATGCATGACCCCCTCATCACCAATCCTGGTATGCATGGCCTCCTCATCACCATTCCTGGTATGCAGCAGCTGATATCAGCCTGCAAGCAGCGCATGACGTCACTGCCATGTGCCCTCACACAGTGAGATGATTATGGGTGTGGAGAGGAGTGATTATTCATTTTCTTTAATACCTCACAGTGTCAGCTGCAGCCTTCAGCGGCTCGGCGATCACGTGTGCCCGCTGTTAAAGAGAATGAATATTCATTCCCCTCAACCTGGGTTGGACTGGGGAGTCTGGGGCCCACAGGAGGAATTGATCCTCGGGGCCCACCCTACAGCTATATGCAAATACCTGTTAGCAGTTATCCCTGTTATAGTGGAGCGTCGACTGTAAAACACAGGCGGCTCCTGCACATCTACTGTGCGCCACCATAACTGGGATGTACAATTACAGTAGTTTACATTATAGGGGTTCTTTGATGAAAACAAGTTATCACCGAATCACAGGTTAGGTAGGTGATATTGACGCGCCCCCTGGGCCGTGGGGTACTCAGTGCCGGGCCGGTCGTTGCTAGGGGAAATGTCACAGTGGCGGTAACCCGGTCCGTGACCCAGAGCGGTCAATAAAAGGGGTTTATTTACAGGGGATTTATAGTTTTTATATTTAATGTTCGTGATGCCACCTGTGGTATGCGGCTATGTACAGCCGCCGCTACGGAGCTGGGCCTCTGGAGCTGGTGTTTAATGCAGCAGAGTTGGTTTAGCTCTCCACAGTTCGAGCTTAGCTCCAGGGTGTTGCTGGGATGTTATAGATGTTGCTGTAGCAGTTGTGGTACAATGTAGTGCAGGGATGATGGCGCGGCAGTAATTCACGGAGACAGTGGGGTGCAGTCTTCAGCGTTTACTCACAGTTGTTGCAATCCAAGTTGCAGGTACCAGTGTAACTTCCCACGTCATCCTGTGCTTACTCAGGGAGGGGTTCAGCAATCCCTCAGGTAATTCAAGAGCGCTTGTTACGGGTCCAGGAGGTGGAACCTCTGTGCCGCGGTGCAAGGAGGGACCCAGAGGGGCGTAACTAAGTATCAACCCGGAGTGACCCTGGTCGGACCGCGGCAAACGACACCGTAACCAGGGAGGGACCGAGCAGAGGGACCAGGTGCTACTCTGGGGACGACCTTGTAAGAGAGCAGGTGGCTCCCACAGGTCAGACAGCAGGGGATGGACACAACAGGTAGGCAGCAGTCTCTGGGTTAGCTGACGGGTGGTCACGGTACGTGACGGAAGAAGTCTCTTGGCAAGCGGGTAGGTGGTCATGGAAAGTGACAGAGGGAGCCTCCGGGTAGGCTAGTAGGTGGTCACGGCAAGTGACGGCAAGCAGGCTGTAGTCTCTAGGCTGACAGGCAGGTGGTCACGGAAAGTGACAGCGGGAGCCTCCAGGTAGGCTAGCAGGTGGTCACGGCAAGTGACGGCAAGCAGGCTGTAGTCTCTAGGCTGACAGGCAGGTGGTCACGGCATGTGACGGCAGAGCCTCCAGGTAGGCTAGCAGGTAATAGGCGGGTAGCAGACGTGCGCTCCCAGGTGAGCGGGTTTAGCAGGCACGACAGGAAGCAGGCAGGTAACTGGCAGGTGCTTCCTGGAACGAAGGTGGACTTGCCCATAGACAGACTGGCGGAAGAGTGGGGGCACACTGTCGGGCAGGAGGAAAGAGAAGCTGACAGACAGGACTGGTAGTCAGGCTGGCAATGGAACCTGAGGGCTGAAGCAGAGGTAAGTATTCTGTGCAACAACTTTGCTCAGGCACCTCCATTTTGGAGGAGGTGCCTTATATATGGGAGGTCCTCCGGCTATTGGCCGAGGACTCCTTAGGACGCCGGCAGCAGCGGGGAGAGGAGCGCTGGAGGACGCCGCGCCAGGAGCGGGAAGGTGAGAGGGACGGCGTCTCTGCCTAGCAGAGAGCAGAGACGCCGATGCTACAGCGCTTAATGGGACCCCCTTCTGTATGCCTTTCTCAGTCGTCTTCCTGCGCTGGCTCCCACCCTCCTGCCCTGCGCCTCACAATCAGTGTCCCAAGCCGGTAGCCTCGGGTCTTGTCGGGCGACCTGCAGTCCCCTGGACCCTCTGTGGCCACCTTTTCAGCAATGTAATTGTGGCTGTGGCAACTGCACCCTAGAAGTACAGAAGCCTCCGGTTTCTAGCTGAACGTTGCAATTCTCACTAGTTAGGGGCCGGTCCCCTCTGCGGCATGATCCTTCCACGTCCTGGTAGATTCGAGCACACAGGTGGCCTCCAGCACTACCCCTAGGATCCCCTCGTTCCTCCTGTAGCCTTCCTTCCTGCTCCTCTCCTCAGTTTGTCTCACCTCCTGGGCCTCTCAGACTAGGCCCGCTCCGCCTGAGCAGAGCTCCTGCTCCACACACTCTCCTCCTCTGACTGAACTCCACTCCCTTTCCAAGATGGTTCCCTCTTTTATATCACTTCCTTTCCTGTGCTCCCCTGAACTACGTCCTCCACCCACACCCACTACATAGTTCCACCCTTCAGCTAGGGACCAGGAACTGTGCTCTCCCTTAGGAGCAATCTCGCCCTACCCCCACTGAAGTGGAATGTGTTGGATGCAGGTGTTAGTGTCCCGGGCAGCACTCTATCCTTACCCGAGAGTGAGATACCACACCTCTGAGTGAGATGCAGTACCTCTGTGGCGACTGAACCCGCAGGGGCGCCACAATATCATATTGATCGGTGTAATCTGACCATTGGAAACCGCACCGATCAGAAGAATGGGGAACTTTTATCCCTCTCAGGACACTTATCCACATTTAAAATGCAGCAGCAGGTGGGACGTCTGACCGCAGCTCCATTCATCCTCTTTGAGGCTTCCAGAAAAAAAACAAGAGCAGCCACTGAGGGAATGTATGGATCAGTGATCAAGTCGCACATGAGCTCCAGTCTAATGGGGATAAACGCTCCACAGTCTACCGATCGCACGGGTCCCAGCAGTCAGACCCCCACCAATCAATAAGTTATCCTTAGGCCACGTTCACACATCAGTATTTGGTCAGTATTTTACATCACTTATTTGTAAGCCAAAATCAGGAGTGGAACAATCAGAGGAAAAGTATAATAGAAACACGTCACCACTTCTGTATTTATCACCCACTCCTGGTTTTGGCTTACAAATACTGATGTAAAATACTGACCAAATACTGAATGTGTGAATGTGGCCTTAGGATAGGCGATTACTTGTTTTCACCGGAGAACCTCTCTAAGTGTATATTTGCTACTGTGTAATAGACACAGGGCAGGGAAGGCTTAAACGTCAACGTAATTAATCTCTAATAAAGAATCTTCTACTTATTGATATCTGTCACACTGTCACAGAATACTGGAGGTAGGGGGCCTAAGCTGACCCTAAGCTGGGGCCCTGACTAATCCCTCATCCTGGAGGTACTGTTAAAGGTACAGAGGTCCAGGCCGCCAGCGTAACCCCTACCTCCTGAAGATCCCTGCACCTCAGTAATCTAGTCCTGAGAAGGACCCCGATCACAACAATAGGGAACCAGAAATAATATGCCCACACACAGTATTTAGACGAACGAGACAGTACAAGGGAAAAACCAAAACCACCTTGCATACAACTTCTAAACAACTACAACAGAGGGAACACCAACGGGAAAGGAGATAAATGATAAAGCGAGGAAAGGGAAAACACACTTCCAAATACACTTATCTCAGCAACTCCAAACACCACGATCCGCTCTGTAAGTCTGAATGAAAAGCTTTCACCGACACCTCCCAAACAGACCTGCAGGAATATAAAGGAGTCTCACTAAAGAAGCATTGATTGCAGCTGGGCGAGGCTGGACCTCAGCTAGCCCAGAGAGAGAGAGAATTAACTCCTACACTGCCGAGAAAACACAAAGCACCAACAAGTCAGCTGCAAGAAGTCAGGCTGTGTACTCGTGACGATCTTCGTGGCAACACACCCGTGACAGTACCCCCCCTTCTACGAGGGGCCTCTGGACCCTCAGGGCCAGGTTTATCCGGGTGAGTCGTGTGGAAGGCCCGAACTAATCGGTCTGCGTTAATATCCGACGCAGGAACCCACATCCTCTCCTCAGGACCATACCCCTTCCAATGAACCAAGTACTGAAGGGACCGGCGATTAAAGCGTGAATCAATGACCCTCGATACCTGGAACTCCAAGTTACCATTGACAACCACAGGAGGGGGAGGTAAAGGTGACGGTACCACCGGCGCCACATACCTCTTAAGCAATGATCTGTGAAACACGTTGTGAATTTTAAACGTAGGGGGGAGGTCAAGACGGAATGCCACCGGATTAATAACAGAACTGATTCTGTACGGCCCGATGAACCTGGGACCCAGTTTCCAGGAGGGAACCTTAAGTTTAATATTCCTGGTAGACAACCATACCTGATCGTTCACACTTAGGTCCGGACCAGACACTCTCCTCCTATCAGCCATACGTTTGTATCGGTTCCCCATAGTATTCAGATTCTTCAGCACCCCTCTCCATACTGAAGCGAGAGATGAGGAAAATCGTTCCTCCTCCGGAACCCCCGAAGAGCCCCCCCTACTGAAAGTACAAAACTGGGGGTGAAAACCATATGCCCCAAAAAACGGGGACTTACCAGTGGACTCGCTCCGCCTATTATTGAGAGCAAACTCTGCCAGAGGTAGGAAAGAAGCCCAGTCCTCCTGGTTCTCTGACACAAAACACCGAAGATATGTCTCCAAGCTCTGGTTCATACGTTCCGTCTGACCATTGGTCTGAGGATGAAAAGCCGACGAGAATGACAAATGCATCCCCCGCCGTGCACAAAACGCCTTCCAGAACTTGGACACAAACTGAGACCCCCGATCAGACACCACCTCGGAGGGTACCCCGTGAAGCCTCACAATCTCCCCAATGAACACCTGCGCAAGAGTTTTAGCATTAGGGAGAGCCGGAAGAGCGATAAAATGTGCCATCTTGCTGAACCTGTCCACTACAACGAGTATGACCGTTTTACCCGAAGACGGAGGGAGGTCAGTAATAAAGTCCATAGACAGATGAGTCCAAGGACGCTCCGGGATCTTCAAAGGTAAGAGGGCCCCAGACGGACGGGTATGTGAGGTCTTAGAGCGCGCACAAACCCCACAGGACGCGACAAAAGTTACCACCTCTTTATGTAAGTTAGGCCACCAAAACCGACGCGAGAGGAGATCCACAGTTGCTTTACTCCCCGGGTGTCCTGCAAAAACTGAGTTATGGTGTGCCTCGATCACCTTTTGTCGCAACTGATCTGGAACGAACAGTCTCCCCGGAGGTCCAACAGGGGCGTCTCCCTGAGCCTCCAATATCTCCTCCTCCAGCTCAGAGCATACTGCCGAAACCACCACCCCCTCCTGAAGAATAGGAATCGGGTCGTCCGTATTCCCGGCCCCAGGGAAACTACGAGATAAGGCATCCGCCTTTACATTTTTAGACCCAGGACGATATGTAACGACGAAATTAAACCTGGTAAAAAACAATGACCACCTAGCTTGTCTGGGATTCAGACGTTTAGCGGACTTCAGATATAGCAGGTTCTTGTGATCGGTGATGACGGTGACCGGATGAACTGCCCCCTCCAAAAAATGGCGCCACTCCTCAAAAGCTAACTTAATGGCCAAGAGTTCCCTATTGCCGACATCGTAATTCCTCTCAGCGGACGACAATTTTTTAGAGAAAAAGGCGCACGGATGCCACTTACCAGGGGACGAACCCTGTGACAATACTGCTCCCACCCCTACCTCGGAAGCGTCTACCTCTACGAAGAATGGCTGAGACGCATCAGGTTGAATGAGTATGGGTGCCGAGGCAAAACATTTTTTCAAGGAGGAGAATGCTTGACAAGCCTTGTCAGACCACCTAGAAAAATCCGTCCCCTTTTTAGTCATGTCTGTGAGAGGCTTAACCATGGACGAGAAATTACGAATGAACTTCCGGTAATAGTTAGCAAACCCCAGGAAACGTTGTAGTGCCTTAAGATTCTCCGGCCGATCCCACTCAAGAACTGCCCGCACTTTCCCAGGGTCCATACGAAAACCGGACGCTGAAACCAGGAAGCCTAAAAACTGGAGTTCCTGTACGGCGAACACACACTTTTCCCACTTGGCATACAGTTTATTATCCCGCAAGATCTGTAACACCTGTCTAACGTGCTCCTGATGAGACACCAGATCCGGCGAGTAAATTAAGATATCATCCAGATATATGACAACAAACTGTCCCACCAGGTGGCGAAAAATATCATTAACAAAGTGTTGAAACACCGCCGGGGCATTAGTCAGACCGAATGGCATGACAAGGTTCTCATAATGCCCCTCCGGAGTGTTAAAAGCCGTCTTCCACTCATCCCCCTCCTTCATCCTAATCAGATTGTACGCCCCCCTGAGATCCAACTTAGAGAACCATTTGGCGCCCACGATCTGATTAAAGAGATCGGGAATAAGTGGGAGCGGATACGGATCTCGGACCGTAATCCGATTAAGTTCACGGAAATCCAGGCAAGGGCGTAGGCCTCCATCTTTCTTCTTAACAAAGAAGAACCCCGCGGCCACCGGAGAAGATGAAGGTCTAATATGCCCCTTAGCCAGACTTTCAGAAATATAATCCTTCATGGCCTGCCTCTCAGGACCAGAAAGGTTATTCAACCTAGCTTTAGGTAACTTGGCCTCAGGGAGCAGTTTTACAGAACAGTCATACACGCGATGAGGAGGTAGTTCCTGACACCCATTCTCCGAGAATACATCCTCAAAGTCCGCCAGAAATGGAGGTAAGACCCAAGGAGTAACCGCACCGATGACCGTGTTCATGCAGTTTTTATTACAGAATTTACTCCATTGGCTTATCTCTCTGGTTTGCCAATTAATAACCGGGTTATGCTTAGCTAACCAAGGAAGGCCCAACACTATAGGAGTGGGAAGACCCTCCAACACGTAGCAAGACAACAGTTCTTTATGTATTGCCCCCACTTGAAGTTTTACGCCATGCACAGCTTGCAAAAAACTTCCCTGACCGAGAGGTCTGGCATCGATCGAGAATATGGGGATGGGTTTAGCCAACTCACTCAATCGCATACCTTGAACCCGGGCAAACCGAGCATCAACCAGATTAGCCCCGGCCCCACTATCCAGAAGAACAGATATCCTCTCAGTTCTCGTACCCACCACCACCTCCGCCGGTACGAGAAACTGAGACGAACCTAGGGACGAAATACCTACTCCCAGATTGCCGTCCACCACACAACCTGGGATCAACAGTTTTTTCGACGACTCTTTACTCTGCAAGGGACGGGATGGACACCCCCCAATAAAATGTCCCTTTTTCCCGCAGAGAAAACACCTTCCTGTCTTATGGCGCACCACCGGTCCCCTTCCCCGAAATGATGTCCCTCCTAATTGCATAGGCTCCTCCGGACTGACCAGGGGAACCACCATATGAGGGGACCTTGTAGGAGGTGGAGACATTACAGGGGGTAGAGTTATCCCGCACCTCTCCCGAAGCCGTCTGTCAACGCGAATAGCAAGGGCCATAGCGGCTTCCAGTGACGCGGGAGAGTCATACTGTGCCAACACATCCTGTAATTTGTCGGATAAACCATGACAAAACTGGCTCCTAAGAGCCGGGTCATTCCACTGGGTGTCCGTGGCCCACCTACGGAACTCCGAACAGAATTCCTCCGCCGGACGATCTCCCTGCTGAATCCTACGTAACTTAGACTCAGCAAGGGAGATCCGATCTGGGTCATCATATACGAGTCCCAGAGCAGCGAAAAACCTATCCACTGACTGGAGAACCGGGGAGCTTGGGGGAAGAGAGAACGCCCAAGATTGTGGGTCCCCTTGTAGGAGCGAGATGACAATTCCCACCCTTTGTTCTTCACTGCCCGATGACCGAGGCCGCAGCCGAAAGTACAATTTGCATGCCTCCCGGAAAACAAAAAACTTGTCCCGCCCCCCAGTGAACCTGTCAGGGAGAGCTACTTTAGGTTCTGGTCCGGCTTGCTCCAGAGGATGCAAAACCTTGGACCTAACGTCCGCCAGCCCCATGGACAAACTCTGCAACTGCCGAGCTAGACCGGCTACTGGATCCATGGTAGCTGGAGAAAAACTAAGATGGTCGGTGAAAATGTCACACTGTCACAGAATACTGGAGGTAGGGGGCCTAAGCTGACCCTAAGCTGGGGCCCTGACTAATCCCTCATCCTGGAGGTACTGTTAAAGGTACAGAGGTCCAGGCCGCCAGCGTAACCCCTACCTCCTGAAGATCCCTGCACCTCAGTAATCTAGTCCTGAGAAGGACCCCGATCACAACAATAGGGAACCAGAAATAATATGCCCACACACAGTATTTAGACGAACGAGACAGTACAAGGGAAAAACCAAAACCACCTTGCATACAACTTCTAAACAACTACAACAGAGGGAACACCAACGGGAAAGGAGATAAATGATAAAGCGAGGAAAGGGAAAACACACTTCCAAATACACTTATCTCAGCAACTCCAAACACCACGATCCGCTCTGTAAGTCTGAATGAAAAGCTTTCACCGACACCTCCCAAACAGACCTGCAGGAATATAAAGGAGTCTCACTAAAGAAGCATTGATTGCAGCTGGGCGAGGCTGGACCTCAGCTAGCCAAGAGAGAGAGAGAATTAACTCCTACACTGCCGAGAAAACACAAAGCACCAACAAGTCAGCTGCAAGAAGTCAGGCTGTGTACTCGTGACGATCTTCGTGGCAACACACCCGTGACAATATCAGAGAGAACAAGTGACCTCCATACACAACGTAATCTCCTATACAAACACCAATAATAGCACATACAAGGAACAAATACCGTCACATCATGACCAGACCACATATTACAACATACAAGGAACAAATACCAGCACACCATGATCAGACCACATATTACCACCACATAGTAACCGAATAATACCACATACAAGGGACAAATACCGCCACACCATGATCAGACCACATATTACCACCACATAGTAACCGAATAATACCACATACAAGGGACAAATACCGCCACATCATGATCAGACCACATATTACCACCACATAGTATCCGAATAATACCACATACAAGGGACCAAAAACCACCACACCATGACCAGACCACATATTACCACCACATAACAACAGAATAATACCACATACAAGGGACAAATACCGCCACACCATGATCAGACCACATATTAGCACCACATACAAGTGACAAATACCGCCACACCATGACCAGACCACATAGTGACTGAATAATAGTACTGGTAATGCAGTGATCACCAGTGACATTATACACAGGAGCTCTGTATACAGTGTATAGTGTACTGGTAATGCAGTTATCACCAATGACATTATACACAAGAGTTCTGTATATAGTGTATAGTGTACAGGTAATACAGTGATCACCAGTGACATTATACACAGGAGCTCTGTATATAGTGTATAGGGTACTGGTAATGCAGTGATCACCAGTGACATTATAAACAGCAGCTCTGTATATAGTGTATAGTGTACTGGTAATACAGTGATCACCAGTGACATTATACACAGGAGCTCTGTATATAGTGTATAGGGTACTGGTAATGCAGTGATCACCAGTGACATTATAAACAGCAGCTCTGTATATAGTGTATAGGGTACTGGTAATGCAGTGATCACCAGTGACATTATACACAGGAGCTCTGTATATACACTGTGTTCCAAATTATTATGCAAATAATATTTTCTCAGATTTTCCCAAATTACCTATATGAATTGCAGTCATTGTAATTTTCCAGTCAAATAACTATTAGAGTACAATTGAAAGGTTTTTGTACAAACTGCCGATGATAACAGTATATTTTTAAAAAAATAAAACACTCAAACTGCACTCAAAATGCATGTTCCAAATTATTATGCACAGCAGAGTTTTCAACCTTTTCATTTTAATAAAGAACAAAAAATGGTCATTTTTGAAATTATAAGCATTAGTAGGTTATTACAAACTGAAATCAAACACTTTTCAACTCAAAACTTTATTCTAGGTGATGTTACATTTGCACATAGGACCCCTTGTTCGAAAGGAGCTTCTGAACTCTCTCGTCCATTGAATTTGTCAGGTTTTGGATGGTTTCTGCTTTAATTGTTTTGCATGAGGACAGAATACCCTCCCAGAGCTGTTGCTTAGATGTGAACTGCCTCCCGCCATCATACACACTCCTATTGATGATGCTCCAGAGGTTCTCAATGGGGTTGAGATCAGGGGAGCATGGCTGCCACACCATAAGTTTGTCCCCTTTTAGGCCCAAAACAGCCAGAGATGCAGATGTGTTATGTGCAGCATGAGATGGGGCATTATCATGCATGAAATGATCTCGATGGTCCAGATGGATGGAGTGGAGGATGGTTGGTTGATGGACACCCCATGCAAACATGGCTACGGCGCCAACAAGGAGGAGGTGGAGTAATGTTTTGGGCTGGAATCATGGGGAGAGAGATTGTCGGCCCTTTTAGGATCCCTGAAGGGGTAAAGATGAACTCCATAATGTATGTTGAGCTTCTCAAACAGCACTTCCTTCCATGGTTCAAGAAGAAGAGCTGTGCATTCCGCAGCAAGATCATTTTCATGCATGATAATGCCCCGTCTCATGCTGCACATAACACATCTGCATCTCTGGCTGCTGTGGGCATAAAAGGGGACAAACTTATGGTGTGGCCCCAATGCTCCCCTGACCTCAACCCCATTGAGAACTTCTGGAGCATCATCAAAAGGAGTGTCTATGATGGCGGGAGGCAGTTCACATCTAAGCAACAGCTCTGGGAGGGTATTCTGTCCTCATGCAAAACAATTGAAGCAGAAACCATCCAAAACCTGACAAATTCAATGAATGAGAGAGTTCAGAAGCTCCTTTCGAACAAGGGGTCCTATGTGCAAATGTTACATCACCTAGAATAAAGTTTTGTGTTTAAAACTGTTTGATTTCAGTTTGTAATAACCTGCTAATGCTTATAATTTCAAAAATGACCATTTTTTTGTTCTTTATTAAAATGAAAAGGTTGAAAACTCTGCTGTGCATAATAATTTGGAACATGCATTTTGAGTGCAGTTTGAGTGTTTTATTTTTTTTTTTATATACTGTTATCATAGGCAGTTTGTACAAAAACCTTTCAATTGTACTCTAATAGTTATTTGACTGGAAATTACAATGACTGCAATTCATATAGGTAATTTGGGAAAATCTGAGAAAATATTATTTGCATAATAATTTGGAACACAGTGTAGTGTATAGTGTACAGGTAATACAGTGATCACTAGTGACATTATACACAGGAGCTCTGTATATAGTGTATAGTGTACTGGTAATACAGTGATCACCAGTGACATTATACACAGGAGCTCTGTATATAGTGTATAGTGTGCATTTACATGTAATACACTGACTCACCAGTGACGTCTCTAGTTGAAGTCCTTCATCTAGCACAGACCGCCATTACTTCTTCCATCCAGGACTTGTCACTGCAGAAAATAACCCACAGTTATCAATAGCTGATCACTTCTCGAGCACATTCCCCACTTATTTCCTGATTTCTACACTACAGCAGATGAAGAAAAAAAGTGACATAGTGCCGCCCTGCACAGTAACAGGATCTCCCTTTTGTTACTCCCCCATGGAGAACAGTATCCTCAAAAGTAAATTATAGTACAGCAATATTGTCCCCTACAGCAATAATGTCCCCATTTGCCACCATAAATTAATACCACATTCTGGCCCCCATGCTGTAATTGTCACCCATCCTGGCCACCTTTATTTAATAATATTCCCCATCCTTGGCTCTCATGTATCTCCCCCACCCATCCTGGGCCTGTATGTATCATCCTCTCTCCACCCATCATGGGACCCTATGTAACATCCTCTCCCTAACCATCATGGGCCCCTATGTATCATCCTCTCCCTCCCTATCATGGGCCCCTATGTATCATCCTCACCCCCATCATGTGCCCCTATAAAGCATCCTCTCCCCCCTCATCATGTGGCCCTATATAGCATCCTCTCCCCCATCATGTGTCCCTATATAGCATCCTATCCCCCATCATGTGCCCAAATATAGCATGATCACCCCCATCATGTGTCCCTATATAGCATCCTCTCCCCATCATGTGCCCATATATAGCATCCTCTCCCCCTTCATGTGCCCCTATATAGCATCCTCTCCCCCTTCATCATGTGGCCCTATATAGCATCCTCTCCCCCATTATGTGCCCCTATATAGCATCCTCTCCCCATCATGTGCCCCTATATAGCATCCTCACCCCCATTATGTGTCCCTATATAGCATCCTCTCCCCATCATGCGCCCCAATATAGCATTCTCTCCCCCATCATGTGCCCCTATATAGCATCCTCTCCCCCATCATGTGCCCCTATATAGCATCCTCTCCCCATCATGTGCCCCTATATAGCATCCTCTTCCCCATCATGTGCCCATATATAGCATCCTATCCCCCATCATGTGCCCCTATATAGTATCCTCTCCCCCATTATGTGCCCCTATATAGCATCCTATCCCCATCATGTGCCCCTATATAGCATCCTCACCCCCATTACGTGTCCCTATATAGCATCCTCTCCCCATCATGCGCCCCAATATAGCATACTCTCCCCCATCATGTGCCCCTATATAGCATCCTCTCCTCCATCATGTGCCCCTATATAGCATCCTCTCCCCATCATGTGCACCTATATAGCATCCTCTTCCCCATCATGTGCCCATATATAGCATCCTCTCCCCCATCATGTGCCCCTATATAGCATCCTCTCCCCCATCATGTGCCCCTAAATAGCATCCTCTCCCCCATCATGTGCCCCTATATAGCATCCTCTTCCCCATCATGTGCCCATACATAGCATCCTCTCCCTCATCATGTGCCCATATATAGCATCCTCTCCCCCTTCATGTGCCCCTATATAGCATCCTCTCCCCATCATGTGCCCATACATAGCATCCTCTCCCCCATCATGTGCCAATATATAGCATCCTCTCCCCCATCATGTGCTCATATATAGCATCCTCTCCCCCTTCATGTGCCCATATATAGCATCCTCTCCCCCATCATGTGCCCATACATAGCATCCTCTCCCCCATCATGTGCCCATATATAGCATCCTCTTCCCCATCATGTGCCCATATATAGCATCCTCTCCCCCTTCATGTGCCCATATATAGAATCCTCTCCCCCATCATGTGCCTCTATATAGCATCCTCTCCCCCATCATGTGCCCCTATATAGCATCCTCTTCCCCATCATGTGCCCATACATAGCATCCTCTCACCCATCATGTGCCCCTATATAGCATCCTCTCCCCCATCATGTGCCCATATATAGCATCCTCTCCCCAATCATGTGCCCATATATAGCATCCTCTCCCCATCATGTGCCCCTATATAGCATCCTCTCCCTCATCATGTGCCCCTATATAGCATCCTTTTCCCCATCATGTGCCCCTATATAGCATCCTCTCCCTCATCATGTGCCCCTATATAGCATCCTTTTCCCCATCATGTGCCCATACATAGCATCCTCTCCCCCATCATGTGCCCATATATAGCATCCTCTCCCCATCATGTGCCCCTATATAGCATCCTCTTCCTCATCATGTGCCCCTATATAGCATCCTCTCCCCCATCATGTGCCCCTATATAGCATCCTCTCCCTCATCATGTGCCCCTATATGGCATCCTTTTCCCCATCATGTGCCCATACATAGCATCCTCTCTCCCATCATGTGCCCATATATAGCATCCTCTCCCCCTTCATGTGACCATATATAGCATCCTCTCCCCCATCATGTACCCATATATAGCATCCTCTCCCCCTTCATGTGACCATATATAGCATCCTCTCCCCCATCATGTACCCATATATAGCATCCTCTCCCCCTTCATGTGACCATATATAGCATCCTCTCCCCCTTCATGTGACCATATATAGCATCCTCTCCCCCCCCATTCCTTCACTACCCTGCCTGTTCATAAAGGAAAAAAAATCTTCTTAACTTTCTGCACACCCCCGGCGGCGCCCTCTGCAGGTTCATCCTCATCATGGGCCCCTGTGGTCTCCGCCGTCCATTCAGAGGCTGAACTCTGACAGCAGCCCGCCGGCCGGAGGCCTTTTCAGATCACTGCTATGCACTGCGCACTGACGTCACCGTCCGGCGCATAGCAGTGACGTTCAATGTCCACCAGCCTATCAGAGGCCGAACACTGACGAGCGCAGCCTTGATTGACTGGCGGCCTTTGAACGTCACTGCCATGCGCCGTCTGTGCACAGCGCATAGCAGAGAGTAGATTTTCCTGTAGGCGGCCATCAAGGGGAAAGTATGCGCCGCGCGCTGAGCGTGCTGCGGCCCGTGGTCAGAAAGATCAGAAAATTTTGGAGGAAAAAGTGCGTCTTATAGTCCGAAAAATATGGTAACTCTTTCTACTTCTTCTTGGCTTCTATTAATATGAATAAAATTATCCATCAACATGATACGCCTAGAACAACCTGCATTCACAATTGTCTTACTCTGAGGGGCTACCTAATACACAGAATTATCCTTAAACGCCAGAAAAATTTGAACATTTTCAATGAGAAGCATTTCTTTGTCTAGGAGTCCTTTCTAGGATATTTTTGAACACCTTCTCGCTGGCACTTGTATGCAGCGTTGGACTGGAGTACATTGGGCCCACCAGAGAAAATCATTTTTGGGGCCCACTGTGTAGCTACATAGAAATGCAGTTGTGCTCAAAAGTTTACATACCCCGGCTGAATTTTTCCTTTCTTGGTCTTGTTTCGGAGAATATGAATGATAACAAAAAAACTTTTTCTCCACTCATGGTTATTGGTTGGGTGAAGCCATTTATTGTCAAACTACTGTGTTTTCTCTATTTAAATCTTAATGACAACCAAAAACATCCAAATGACCTTCATGAAAATTTCACATACCCCTGTTCTTAATACCGTGTATTCCCCCTCTAACATCAATGACAGCTTGAAGTCTTTTGTGGTAGTTGTGGATGAGGTTCTGTATTTCCTCAGATGGTAAAGCTGCCCATTCTTCTTGGTAAAAAGCCTCCAGTTCCTGTAAATTCCTGGGCTGTCTTGCATGAACTGCGCGCTTGAGATCTCCCCAGAGTGGCTCAATGATATTGAGGTCAGGAGACTACTGAGGTGGCCACTACAGAACCTTCACTTTGTTCTGCTGTAGCCAATGACAGGTCGACTAGGCCTTGTGTTTTGGATCGTTGTCATGTTGGAACGTCCAAGTATGTCCCATGCGCAGCTTCCAGGCTGATGAGTATTTGCTGATAACGTGCTGCATTCATCTTTCCTTCAACTGTTACCAAGCTTCCTGTGCCTTTGTAGCTCACACATCCCCAAAACATCAGCGATCCACCTCCGTGCTTTACTGTAGGAATGGTGTTCCTTTTGTAGCGCCCCGAGGGTTCGGCTGCTACAGGGGTATTGCACCTCTGCCAGAGGTGTGATATTCCACTCCCGGGTAAGGATGGAGTGTGGACCAGGGCTCGTTTAGCTGCATGCATCACACACACCCCATTTCCGAGGGACAGAAATGCAGGCACGACAGAATCTGTCCCTGGCTGGAGTGGGGAGGGGGGAGGAAAACCCAGTGATGTAGGAGCAGATAGGGGTTGGGTTTCTGGGCATAGGTAGGAGCCTATTGGTTGCAAGTCACCTGGGCTCATACACAGAGAGGGAGGTATAAGAGGTGGGCACCATCTTAGAACAGTGTTCAGTCTGAGAGAGGAAGTGACAGAGCAGGGCCTCTGTGGAGCTCTGCTCCGGAGGTGGGCCTAGCCTGTGAGGCCAGAGCCAGTAGAAAAGACAGGAACAGAAAGGAAAGGAAGAAAGGAACAGGACACCAAGAGAGGCCCAGAGACACGAAGGCAGAAGGAACCCCAAAGGCCCAGGAGATTGCGGGTGACGGGTTGGCAGAACAGGGTACCGGATCCCAAGTTGGTGGAGGTGACTAATCCTCAGCCAAGGACCGGCGGTCGCGATCATATCTTGGTGCAACCCCTCACTACACCTACTAGAAAGGCACACCACATAGGGTCAGGGAGGTGAGCACGAAGCCCTCTCAAGAGAAGGCCCGCGGGAGCTGGACAGACGTAGTGTCACTGGTGGGGCACGGCCAGAGGAAGGAGTAGAAGTGAGTCCTGTGACACACTCTGGAATTGCCTGTGGGTCGACCGAGCCCCCTGCCTGGTGGACGCAGCATGGCTTGGGCAGTCATTGCCCGTGGAATGACTTGGGACATAAAGAACTGTGAGTAAAGAACTTGAACTGCAATCCCACGTCTCTGTGCTTTATCGCCGCACCAGCACTACTAGTGCTGGGACGCCCGTGCACCATCACTCCCATCATCCACATTCTCTGCCCTGGGGCTGCACTCTTCCCGTGGGGAGTCACACTACCTCAGCTGCATACCCCATCAGCCCCAGCGGTCTGCCTTGCAGCGGCGGTCCACACTGACCGCAATCCACGGGTGGCGTAGTCGGACAATTAACTTAAAGCTTACAAATAGACTGCCACTGATTTGACCACCCTGAGCCACGGGACCGGGTCGCCGCCACGGAGACTACAACCCCCCCAGAGACCTGGTTCCGGGTACCCCACACACGTGCGCAAACGCGGCCCAGGGGGCGAGTCAACTTTTGGCGTAGTCGGCAGGATCGTTACCAACCCGCCACAAACGGGTATTGCGTGCCTGAAAGAGACGTTGCACTTACCTGAGAGAGGTTCCCCGCCATCCGGAGCAGTTTCCCGCCATCTTCGGTCATTTCCCGCCATCTTCAGCCGTTTTCCCGCCATCGGACGCCATCTTCAGGATGCCGCGCGGGAAGAAGAGGGGCAGGGACATCAAAAACGCGCGAAGTCCGAAGCCCCGCCCCACGCGCTGACGCCGCACAAGGTCCTGGAAGGAGCCCAGCGAGCGCTGACGTCAGCAGCGCGCGACGCCAGGTCCTCAACGCAGACCATCGCGAGCGGAGCCGCGGCCTACAGAAGAGGATCGCCGGAAGGTAGGCCACGGTCAACCGGGGGGGAGGAAGACATCAGGAACGGAGAGCAAGATGGCGGACCGGCAGCAGACTAAGCTGCCCAGCATCGGCAGTGCCCCAGCCGTCGCGGGTCCCGACTAGCGCCAGGAGAAGACGCGTGACGCAGGAGCGGTCGCGGGAACAGGTAAGAGGAGTCTCCCTGTACCGGACGCTGCCAGCGTCAGCCTGCTCCCGGGCCCCCTGGTGGAGCCGCCGATCCCGGGCGCTGCAGACACCGACCTGCTCCAGACCCCGCAACAAGCCCTGCAGCCGAGCCCTCCAGCCCTGGGCACTGCCGCCACCAGCACGCGCCCAGGCCCAAAGTCGCACCCTCTGACCCCGGGCGTCATCAACAGCGGCCTTCTCCAGACCCCGCCGCAAGGCCTACTGCACCGCAGCGCAAGGGGCGGGTACGCCCTCCACGTCCATGGAGTGGTAGGAGAGGAGGAGCAGTACCACTCAGACCCCGAGTACCAAGAGGACCCGGACGGGTCTGAAGACTACCACCAGGAGGAGCAAGGAGCATCAGGAGGACACCGTTACCAGTGAACGGTAAAGTGTAACTGTACATAGTTACCCGTCAGGGTATGAGAACTGTTAAAGGGACTGTTTCCAGAGAAAGTGTGGTCCCCGTTGGGACTGATATAGAACTGTGTAGAACTTACCCCCTATATCCCTTATCTGGCTGGGGACTGAAAACAGCCATCCCTTTTCCCTAATCTGGCTGGGGACTGAGAGCAGCCATTCCCCTAAGAAGAAAGAACAGCTGGTCGCAAGTTGCACCGCGGCCAGTACCCAAGAATATGTTTACCTAAAAATGTTTTATAATGAAAAGGTTTTATATGCTGCTAAAGTAAAAATGCAAATGTTTGGTAAGGTGTTTTATATGACAAAAGAGTTCCGGTAGTAATCACCATATCTAGTGAAAGAAAAATGTTGAAAAAGAAGAAAGTGTTTCCCATAAAGGGAATTAAATAATGTCATCCGTTTTCTATGTGAAAAGTTTGAAAAAGTATTGCATGTTTTTGAATTGTCTTTGCTCTTTTCCAGCCCGAGGGCGTGCTGTGGTTTACCAGGGGGGAATGTAGCGCCCCAAGGGTTCGGTCGCTACAGGGGTATTGCACCTCTGCCAGAGGTGTGATATTCCACTCCCGGGTAAGGATGGAGTGTGGACCAGGGCTCGTTTAGCTGCATGCATCACACACACCCCATTTCCGAGGGACAGTTCAACGGTGCTCCCATTAGACAGAAATGCAGGCACGACAGAATCTGTCCCTGGCTGGAGTGGGGAGGGGGGAGGAAAACCCAGTGATGTAGGAGCAGATAGGGGTTGGGTTTCTGGGCATAGGTAGGAGCCCATTGGTTGCAAGTCACCTGGGCTCATACACAGAGAGGGAGGTATAAGAGGTGGGCACCAACTTAGAACAGTGTTCAGTCTGAGAGAGGAAGTGACAGAGCAGGGCCTCTGTGGAGCTCTGCTACGGAGGCGGGCCTAGCCTGTGAGGCCAGAGCCAGCAGAAAAGACAGGAACAGAAAGGAAAGGAAGAAAGGAACAGAACACCAAGAGAGGCCCAGAGACACGAAGGCAGAAGGAACCCCAAAGGCCCAGGAGATTGCGGGTGACGGGTTGGCAGAACAGGGTACCGGATCCCAAGTTGGTGGAGGTGACTAATCCTCAGCCAAGGACTGGCAGTCGCGATCATATCTTGGTGCGACCCCTCACTACACCTACTAGAAAGGCACACCACATAGGGTCAGGGAGGTGAGCACGAAGCCCTCTCAAGAGAAGGCCCGCGGGAGCTGGACAGACGTAGTGTCACTGGTGGGGCACGGCCAGAGGAAGGAGTAGAAGTGAGTCCTGTGACACACTCTGGAATTGCCTGTGGGTCGACCGAGCCCCCTGCCTGGTGGACGCAGCACGGCTTGGGCAGTCATTGCCCACGGAATGACTTGGGACATAAAGAACTGTGAGTAAAGAACTTGAACTGCAATCCCACGTCTCTGTGCTTCATCGCCGCACCAGCACTACTAGTGCTGGGACGCTCATGCACCATCACTCCCATCATCCACATTCTCTGCCCTGGGGCTGCACTCTTCCCGTGGGGAGTCACACTACCTCAGCTGCATACCCCATCAGCCCCAGCGGTCTGCCTTGCAGCGGCGGTCCACACTGACCGCAATCCACGGGTGGCGTAGTCGGACAAGTAACTTAAAGCTTACAAATAGACTGCCACTGGTTTGACCACCCTGAGCCACGGGACCGGGTCGCTGCCATGGAGACTACAACCCCCCCAGAGACCTGGTTCCGGGTACCCCACACACGTGCGCAAACGTGGCCCAGGGGGCGAGTCACTTTCACCATAGGCCTTATTGACCTCTCTCCAAATGTAACGTTTATGGTTGTGGCCAAAAAGTTTGATTTTGGTTTCATCACTCCAAATGACCTTGTTTCAGAAGTTTTGAGGCTTGTCTCTGTGCTGTTTGGCACATTGTAGGTGAGATACTTTGTGGTATTTGCGCAGTAATGGCTTTCTTCTGGCGACTCGACCATACAGCCCATTTTTCTTCAAGTGTCTCCTTATTGTGCATCTTGAAACAGCCACACCGCTAGTTTTCAGAGAGTCCTGAATTTCAGCTGATGTTATTTGTGGGTTTTTCTTTGCATCTCGAACAATTTTCATGGCAGTTGTGGCTGAAATTTTTGTTGGTCTACCTGACCGTGGTTTTGTTTTTACAGAGCCCATGATTTTCCATTTGTTAATCACAGTTTGAACGCTGCTGACTGGCATTATCATTTCCTTGGGTATGTTTTTGTATCCCTTTCCTGTTGTAGCATCGGCGTCTCTGCCCCGTACTAGGCAGAGACGCCGTCCCTCTCACCTCCCCGCTCCTGGCGCGGCGTCCTCCAGCGCTTCTCTCCCCGCTGCTTCCGGCACGCGCTCCTTCCCCGGCAGTGTGCTTAGGGCGCGCGCGCTCCCCCTCTCTTATAGGGACCGCGCGTGCCGTCCTAAGAAGTCCCCGGCCAATTGCCGGAGGACCTCCCATATTTAAGGCACCTCCTCCAAAATGGAGGTGCCCGAGCAATGTTGTTGCAAAGCCTTCACTCTGCTTCAGCCCTCAGGTCCCGTTACCAGTTACCAGCCAGTCACCTGCCAGATTCCTGCTTGTTACCTGCCAGTCACCTGCCGGATTCCTGCCTGTTACCTACCAGTTACCTGCCTGATTCCTGCTTGATACCTGCCTGATATCCGTTTACCTGCTTGCAAGCCTGCGGTCCGACGGTCTGCTTTCCTACACCTGTCAGTCTGTCTATGGACCAGCCTGCTCGCTCACCTGGGAGCGCTCATCTGCTACCTGCCTGCTAGCCTACCTGGAGGCTCCGCCGTCACTTGCCGTGACCACCTGCCTGTCCAGAGACTCTCGCCTGCTCACCTGGGAGCGCTCATCTGCTACCTGTCTGCTAGCCTACCTGGAGGCTCTGCCGTCACTTGCCGTGACCACCTGCCTGTCCAGAGACTCTTGCCTGCTCACCTGGGAGCGCTCACCTGCTACCTGTCTGCTAGCCTACCTGGAGGCTCTGCCGTCACTTGCCGTGACCACCTGCCCGTCCAGAGACTCTCGCCCGCTCACCTGGGAGCGCTCACCAGCCACCTGCCTGCTGTCCTTCTACCCAGAGACTGTCCCTGTCACTTGCCGTGAGTACCCGTCCTCTACCCAGAGACTGTCCCTGTCACTTGCCGTGAGTACCCGTCCTCTACCCAGAGACTGTCCCTGTCACTTGTCGTGACTACCTGCCTGTCTTCCCTGGGAGCCACCCGCTTCCTTACATGGACTGCCCCCTTGTATAGTTGCACAGAGGTTCCACCTCCCAGACCCGTTACAGTTTGCTCGGGCCATGAACCCGGTGGCCCCCAGATCTCCGATCTGCACCAGGAAGTCTTACGTCAGAAAACTCAGCAGGAGGTGGTACTGTCCTATCTACGGTCCGTTAACTCTCGTCTAGGCACATTGTGTGACTTGTCTATGTCTACCTCTGGTCCAGCCGTGCCCATTCCTGCGGTACCGCAATCCAGTCCCTTCATGGTACCCGACTATGGACCTCGGCTTCTGGCACCTCCACGATTTGCCGGCGAACCTACTTTAGCTCGGGGTTTCATAAACCAGTGCACCCTGCACTTTGAGCTACTGGCATACCAGTTCATCTCCGACCGAGCCAAGGTGGCCTTCATCATGTCCCATCTTACTGGGGAGGCACTGGCATGGCTAAATCCCCTGTGGGAGAGAGGGGATCCCCTGGTGTCCGACCTGCCGTCTTTCCTCGCTGCTTTCCGGAAAGTCTTCGATGAACCTGGACGGAAAACCTCTTCTGCCTCCTCACTGCTACGTCTCCGCCAAGGGAGTCTCACCGTGGGCCAATATGCCATACGGTTCCGCACCCTCGCTTCTGAGCTTGCCTGGGAAAATGAGGCTCTGGTGTCTGTCTTCTGGGAGGGTCTTTCCGGTCGGATTAAGGACGAGTTAGCTGGTCGGGACATTCCTACCACTCTGGATGACCTGGTGTCACTAGCTACCCGGATTGGCATCCGGTTCCAAGAACGTGCCAAGGAGACTACGTGGGAGAAAGACTTTTCTTGCTCTGCTCCTACTTCCCTGAGACCTGCCTCTCAATCAGTCACTCCGCGGGTGCCCTCGCCTGAACCTATGCAGATCGACCAGACCAAGATGGTCAAATCTCGCCAAGAATCTCGCCGAGCCGAGGGAAGCTGTTTCTATTGTGGCAGTATGGAGCACTTCATCCGTTCCTGCCCGGAGAAGCCGGGAAACGCCAGTGTCTAGGACCGCTCGGAGAGGTCGTCCTAGACAAAAGTAAGCCCTCTCCGTCTCTGACTTTACCGGTCTCTATTGCTTGGGGAGAAAACCGTCACTTTGAACTTGCCCACCTGGATTCTGGAGCTGCTGGAAACCTCATCTCCCAGTCTCTGGTAGAGAGATACCGTATTCTCACCAAGTCCCTGGCTGAACCATTATCAGTTGCCTCCGTGGATGGAAGACTTCTCTCGGAGACCATCCTGCTCGTCACTGAACCCATTACCCTGCAGGTGGGAATGCTGCACTCTGAGGAAATCTCATTCCATGTGTTGTCCGGACTTTCTCACTCCCTGTTGCTAGGTCTACCTTGGCTCCAGACACACGAACCCGTATTGAACTGGCGATCCGGTGAAGTACTCCGATGGGGTCCAGACTGCCATAGGACCTGCCTGGTTCCGGTCCGCCCAGTTCGCCCTCCGCCTACTCCAGCTAATTTACCAGGTCTCCCGGCTCCTTACTGGCCCTATGCGGACGTCTTCGGTAAGAAGGAAGCAGAGACGTTGCCACCCCATAGGCCATATGACTGCCCGATCGACCTGGTACCTGGCACCACTCCTCCCCGTGGGCATATCTACCCATTGTCTGCAGCCGAGACCCGGGCCATGTCTGAGTACATTGAAGAGAATCTGGCTAGGGGATTTATCCGGAAATCTACCTCCCCGGCTGGAGCCGGATTCTTCTTTGTCAAAAAGAAAGACGGCTCGCTACGCCCCTGTATTGACTATAGAGGACTCAATCAGATCACGGTTAAAAATAAATACCCCCTTCCGCTCATCTCTGAGTTATTTGATCGTCTTAAAGGCGCCAGGATCTTCTCCAAGCTGGATCTACGTGGAGCTTATAACCTGGTCCGTATCCGTCAGGGAGACGAGTGGAAAACAGCATTTAATACCCGGGACGGACACTATGAGTACCGTGTGATGCCCTTCGGTCTCTGCAATGCTCCCGCCGTCTTCCAAGAACTGGTCAACGACATCTTCCGTGACCTTCTTTACTCCTGCGTGGTGGTATACCTGGACGACATCTTGGTCTTCTCTCCGGATCTTCCCACACACCGGAGGGATGTTCGTCAGGTCCTGCTTAGGCTCAGGCAGAACCACCTCTATGCTAAATACGAGAAGTGCCTTTTTGAGCAGACCTCTCTTCCTTTCTTGGGCTATGTTATCTCCCAGACAGGCTTGCGAATGGATCCCGAGAAGCTCTCTGCTGTCCTAAAGTGGCCCCGTCTGGAGGGCTTGAAGGCGATACAGCGATTCCTGGGCTTCGCTAATTAATATCGTCTCTTCATTCCTCACTTCTCGTCACGGACTGCGCCCATATCTGCGCTCACCCGTAAGGGAGCAAATCCCAAGGTATGGTCATCCGAAGCTGAGGAGGCCTTCCTTTCCCTGAAACAAGCCTTCTCCTCTGCCCCTGTGCTGCACCGTCCGGACTGCAACAAACAGTTCTACCTGGAGGTTGATGCCTCCTCCTCTGGAGCCGGAGCAGTGCTCACCCAGAAGTCTTCCTCCGGGAGAATGGTAACCTGCGGCTTTTTCTCTAAAATCTTCTCCTCCTCTGAGCGCAATTACTCCATTGGAGACCGAGAACGGCTTGCCGTTAAATTGGCGCTGGAGGAGTGGCGTTACCTGCTTGAAGGGGCTCTATACCCGGTGATCATCTATATGGATCACAAGAACCTGGCATATCTCCAAAATGCCCAGAGACTTAATCCACGTCAAGCCCGGTGGTCTTTGTTCTTTGCCCGCTTCGATTCCATCCTTCATTTCCGCCCGGCGGACAAAAATGTCAAAGCTGATGCCTTGTCCCGATCCTTCCTGTCCTCCGACCAAGAGGAGGAGCCTATGCACATTATCGACCCCTCCAAGGTGATGAATGTGGCCCCCTTGGATTTGACTCGTCTTCCACCCGGCAAGACGTTCGTGGCGCCTCCAGACCGTGAGAGGGTTCTTCGCTGGGGTCATTCTTCTAAACTAGCTGGCCATGCCGGCCAAAAGAAGACCTTCCTACTCATTTCCCGGCATTACTGGTGGTCTACCCTGCGTAAGGATGTGGTAGACTTCGTCTCTACCTGTTCATCTTGTGGCCGCAACAAAATTCCCAGACACTTACCAGCTGGTCATCTCCTGCCGCTTCCCATACCTGTTGCTCCGTGGCAACACATCGCTATGGACTTCATTACCGATCTTCCTGTCTCTGCCGGGTGTACTGTCATTTGGGTGGTCGCGGACCGCTTCTCTAAAATGGCCCACTTCATTCCCCTGCCTGGTCTTCCGTCTGCACCTGAGCTGGCTAAGGACTTTATTCGCCATATCTTCCGTCTCCATGGCCTACCCCTCCACATCGTGTCGGATCGAGGGGTTCAGTTTACCTCACGCTTCTGGAGAGCCACATGTAAACTGCTGGACGTCCGCTTACCACCCTCAGTCCAATGGTCAAGTGGAGCGGATCAATCAGATCCTTACCAGCTATCTCCGGCACTTTGTTAATGCCCACCATTCTGATTGGGTGGACCTCCTTCCTTGGGCCGAGTTCTCTTATAATAACCACGAGAGCGAATCCTCTTCCAAGTCCCCGTTCTTTATTGTCTATGGCCAGCACCTCCGGATTCCGCTCCCTGTCTCCGTTTCTGTGGACAACCCTGCTGCGGAGTCTCTTGTCAGCGAATTTTCTACTATTTGGGAGAGTACCAGGTCCGCTCTTCTTCTGTCCTCTGAGCGGATGAAGAGATATGCTGATAAGAGACGTCTGGATCCGCCTCAATTCCGTCCGGAAGACAAGGTTTGGCTCTCGTCCAAACATGTGCGGCTCAAAGTACCCTCCTTCAAGTTGGGCCCTCGATTCATCGGTACCTTCGAAGTCCTCAGGCAAATTAACCCTGTGGCCTACAAATTAAAACTCCCGGCCACCCTACGGATTCCCAACTCCTTCCACGTATCTCTCCTCAAACCCGTTGTCTTTAACTCTTTTTCCAATAATCCAGGTGCCCCTCCTGCTCCGTTTTCCGCTGATGACGTCTTTGAGGTAGAGAGTATTCTGGCCTCCAAGAGGGTAAGAGGAAAGACCTTTTTTCTGGTAGATTGGAGGGGGTTTGGTCCTGAGGAGAGAACTTGGGAACCCAGGGAGAACATCAACGCCCCGCTTCTCCTTGAAAAATTTCTTTCTGGCCAAAAAAAGAGGGGGCCTAAAGGGGGGGGTACTGTAGCATCGGCGTCTCTGCCCCGTACTAGGCAGAGACGCCGTTCCTCTCACCTCCCCGCTCCTGGCGCGGCGTCCTCCAGCGCTTCTCTCCCCGCTGCTTCCGGCACGCGCTCCTTCCCCGGTAGTGTGCTTAGGGCGCGCGCGCGCGCGCTCCCCCTCTCTTAAAGGGACCGCGCGCGCCGTCCTAAGAAGTCCCCGGCCAATTGCCGGAGGACCTCCCATATTTAAGGCACCTCCTCCAAAATGGAGGTGCCCGAGCAATGTTGTTGCAAAGCCTTCACTCTGCTTCAGCCCTCAGGTCCCGTTACCAGTTACCAGCCAGTCACCTGCCAGATTCCTGCTTGTTACCTGCCAGTCACCTGCCGGATTCCTGCCTGTTACCTACCAGTTACCTGCCTGATTCCTGCTTGATACCTGCCTGATATCCGTTTACCTGCTTGCAAGCCTGCGGTCCGACGGTCTGCTTTCCTACACCTGTCAGTCTGTCTATGGACCAGCCTGCTCGCTCACCTGGGAGCGCTCATCTGCTACCTGCCTGCTAGCCTACCTGGAGGCTCCGCCGTCACTTGCCGTGACCACCTGCCTGTCCAGAGACTCTCGCCTGCTCACCTGGGAGCGCTCATCTGCTACCTGTCTGCTAGCCTACCTGGAGGCTCTGCCGTCACTTGCCGTGACCACCTGCCTGTCCAGAGACTCTTGCCTGCTCACCTGGGAGCGCTCACCTGCTACCTGTCTGCTAGCCTACCTGGAGGCTCTGCCGTCACTTGCCGTGACCACTTGCCTGTCCAGAGACTCTTGCCTGCTCACCTGGGAGCGCTCACCTGCTACCTGTCTGCTAGCCTACCTGGAGGCTCTGCCGTCACTTGCCGTGACCACCTGCCCGTCCAGAGACTCTCGCCCGCTCACCTGGGAGCGCTCACCAGCCACCTGCCTGCTGTCCTTCTACCCAGAGACTGTCCGTCACTTGCCGTGAGTACCCGTCCTCTACCCAGAGACTGTCCCTGTCACTTGCCGTGAGTACCCGTCCTCTACCCAGAGACTGTCCCTGTCACTTGTCGTGACTACCTGCCCGTCTTCCCTGGGAGCCACCCGCTTCCTTACATGGACTGCCCCCTTGTATAGTTGCACAGAGGTTCCACCTCCCAGACCCGTTACACCTGTGTTATACAGTTCAACTACCTTTTCCCGTAGATCCGTTTACAATTCTTTTGCCTTCCCCATGACTCACAATCCAGAAATCAGAGGCTGGATGAAAGATGCAAGAGTCTGTCTGGATCCCAGAAACTCACTCAGCTTTTATGCACACATACTGATTACAAGCAAACAGGTCACAGGTGAGGATGTTACCTTTAGTAGCCATTCAAACCCATTTGTGTCAAATTCTGTGCATGCTATCAGGCCAAAATCACCAGGGTATGTGAACTTTTGGTCAGGGTCATTTGGATGTTTTTGGTTGTCATTAAGATTTAAAAAGAGAAAACACAGTAGTTTGACAATAAATGGCTTCACCCAACCAATAACCATGAGTGGAGAAAACGTTTTTTGTTATCATTCATATTCTCTGAAACAAGACCAAGAAAGGAAAAATTCTGCTGGGGTATGTAAACTTTTGAGCACAACTGTAAATACAAGACCACCAATTGTATGGTAAAGCACGCTAATATCAGCGTATAATATAAGATAGTACACTTAATGTTATAGAAAGAGCTTGCGTCACATTTTTGGTGCAAACTCAATGATAAATGTACCCTGGTGTTTACTAACCGCTAAACCAAAGTTTTATTGCACCAGCGGAGTGAAAGGGATTTTATGACATCTCATCCATACGCTGAGAAAATCCACGGCGTGAATTGACCGGAGCTGCGGATTTGACATCACGTGTCAATTTATGCTGTGGATATTCACCTTCGATTTCATCCTTTGCAATACAAAGGAACAGGTCAATGGTAAAGGTGCATCATTGCGTAGTAGTAAAAGCAGCAATATCTGCACAATATCTGGGTGGATATTACCACTGTTCATTTGCTGTGGGAATTCCATTGTAGAAATTAAGCAGCAAATACATTATGTGAATAGAGCCACTAATAGTGGTGGGGGTCCTAAATCAATTATGTATGACACTGGAGTGAGAGCAAAATAGCTTTCCCTCACATCCCTTGTACACTTTTTACGGAAATCTTTCTGCCACCTATAAGGCCATAACTTTTTATGATGGGCCTCATTTTGTTAGTAGTGGAAGAAGAAAACTGAGTGATACAGGGAGAGGGGGCTCAGTGAGGGGTGATATAGGGGTAGGGGGTGCAGTCAGTCAGCGGTGAAAGAGGGGGAGGGGGCGCAGTCAATCAGGGGTGATACAGCGAGGGGGGGCTCAGTCAGTCAGGGGTGATACAGAGGGTGAGGGCTCAGTAAGTCAGGGGTGATACAGGGAGAGGGGGCTCAGTCAGTCAGGGGTGATATAAGGAGATGGGGCTCAGTAATTCAGGAGTGATACAAGAGGAGGGGGCACAGTCAGTCAGGAGCGATACAGGGGGAGGGGGCACAGTCAGTCAAAGATGATACACAGGGAATGGGTGCAGTCAGTCAGGGGTGATACAGGGAGAAGATGCTCAGTCAGTCAGGGGTAATGCAGGAAGAGGGGGCTCAGTCAGTCAGGGCTTACTCACTGCTAGGCTTCAGGGAACCCTCCTTCAATCATTGCAGCTGTAGTAGGGAGTCCTATAACTCCCTTTGCTGCTTACATTGTGGGGAAGAGGAGCGCGTGTTATGGATGACAGCACAGCTCATTATCTGAGCTTTGCTGTACAGCCGGGGAGAAGAGGACACAATGAAAGCTCACATTGATTGGCTGCCCTGCTTGTTCAACGCAGGGAAGAGCGGTGACATAAAAAGTAATCAGGGCGCAACAACACTTTGTTACTTACAAATAGTGAGCCGCAGTCTACAGCAGGCGAGAGTGTCTTCAATGCCGTCAGTGACGCGTGCAATGCTCTCCTGGGTTGTCTAACTCTGGGAGGAGCTGCAAGGAGTAGTGACGTAGAGGCTGGGAGAATGTCCTGCTTGCAGCTCCTCCCAGAGTTAGACAACCCAGGACAGCAGTGAGTGTATCAGACTGCGGCTCACTATTTGTAAGTAACAGAGCGGTTAGTATGCCTCTGGTGAGCCATTCTGACCCGGCATGTCCTCCTCCCCCACATATTACATATATAGCCAAGTTCCCCTCTCCCACATATAGCATATAGCATATATAGTCAAGTCCCCCTCCCCCACATATAGCATATATAGTCAAGTCTCCTTCCTCTATTTATAGCCTATATCCGGGGCTGGCTCCAGGTTTTTGTGGTCTTTGGGCGAAAGAGTCTCAGTGGGCCCCTTTAACACATACCACCATTGATGCACAGATACAGAGGAGAAATATAGGTATACAACACAGGGCCCAGCCTGTCCCCTCATCCTTCACATATGCAAACATGCACACACACACAGGAGGCAGACATGCACGCACAGGAAGCAGACATGCACACGCACAGTAGGCAGACATGCACACACACACACAGTACGCAGACATGCGCACACACTCATGGTAAGCAGACATGCGCACGTACACACACAGTACGCAGACATGCGCACGCACACACGCAGTACGCAGACATGCGCACGCACACACGCGGTACGCAGATATGCACACACACACGATATGCAGACATGCGCACGCGCACACACGGTACGCAGACATGCGTATGCACAGGGTATGCAGACATGCGCACGCACAGGGTACGCAGACATGCGCACGCACAGGATACGCAGACATGCACGCGCACAGGATACGCAGACATGCACGCGCACATGGTACGCAGACATGGTGCACAGATATAATACGTATGGTACAATACGCAGACACGACTGCCCTCCGGACATCTGTCATCAGTCTTCCCCAAGATTGTGGAGCCTACTGAAACAGACTAAGGAATCTTTTTAAATGCTTAGGAAGCCTTTGCAGGTGGTTTTTGTTAATTATTCTCATTTACTGAGATAATGACTTTTGTGTTTTCATTGGCTGTAAGCCATAATCATCAACATTAACAGAAATAAACACTTGAAATAGATCACTCTGTTTGTAATGACTCTATATAATAGATGAGTTTCACTTTTTGTATTGAAGAACAGAAATAAATTTACTTTTTGATGATATTCTAATTTTGTGAGATGCACTTGTATATATACTGTCATATTACACACATATCAATTTCATATGAAATAATATTTAAAAATGAAAACTGCTGCCACTCACAGTCTTCTGAGATCCAGGAAAGAGTCTGATGGCATTAGCTGCAGAAGATGGAGGAAGTCCGGGCAGCTGCTGCATGCTGGGCAGTGGCACCGCACCAATGACAGCCTAGCCTCATCAAACTCCTTCTGCAAGAGAGGGGTGATGGCGCTCAGACTGCTGTGGTAGTCACCTCCCCCGCCGTACCCGTGCTGTGGGGGAGGGGCGAGGCTATGGAAGCTGGTCAGATTGCTCCTCTGCTCCGCTGCCCAGCTAATCTGCTCCCATAGCAGCAGGCTCCCTCCCTCCCCTGCGGTGCTCCTGCTATGTGTCCAGTCAGAATGACACTGATTCCGGAGAGCTGTTACTGTCAGTGACACCTCTCCTGCACAGATGTTAGTCTGACTCCAACACCTAGCGCCAGCACAGCAGGGGAAGGAGGGAGCCTGCTGCTATGAATGCCATTAGCCGGGCAGTGCATCCCTTTGCTAGGGTATGTGGGGGAGGAGCCTTCTAACGCAGTCAGAGCTGGCCCTGCATCAGGGCCCACCGGAGGATTCACCGATTTCCTGGTGGGCTAGTCCGAGCCTGCTTGAATGTCAGACTATTTGCAATCATTTCTCTCCCATATAGGCTGAGTATTGAAACTGTCTGGTATTAATACTCAACTTCTTTTACTTAAAGTGAAGCTATCAGAAAATAAACTATTGTTTAAATCGGGTTTTTGTGTTAAACTTATTGTTTGGGGGCAATTTTTTTCCATATCACAGTGTGTACTATAAATAAAAACCACAAGTCTTGCAATTTTCAAACCGACCACTTGGGCTTTTTTTTTACTTTAACTTCCTGTTGTTTCAGGAAACAACACATGTACATTAACCACAATGAAAAGATCCTATCTTTTATATTAAAGCATCTAATGAGCATATGCAAAGGTCATTGTGAAGGAAGAGGGAGCAGGGAAAGCTGTAACATTAGCTATTTTGATTGCTGGATCCTGTGTTATCAGCTGTGTTTCAGAGATGTTACCTCTCATTGCAATCCTGCCTCTGCTGATAAGGAGCCTGCTGAAAACTCTTCCTGAAAAGACAGAAAGTATGAGTCTAAAAAAAGCCCAAGTGGCCATTGTGATTTTTTTTCTTTTGTATTAAAGATCATCATATGAAAAAAAAAATGCCAACAATTTAAACAAAAATAATGTAACACAAACCTCTGAAACATACAATCAGTCATTTTCTGCTGATAGCTTTGCTTTAAATTAACACTAATCCTAAAAATAAATGTTCAAATAAAATAAGAAAATAATTGTCTTCTCCGCTTGTTAGTCTGCAGCATTTCCGGCCTGATCATGAAACTGTCTTGTAGAAATCCTGCAGAGAACACAAGCATCAATCTCTTGTCAATCAGTTCCATCTTTGGCTGCTGAAGCCCTGACCCTTGGACAAGGAGATGGTATGATATTTTGTCCTACTACAAACAGGGCAGAGGGGGGAGGCTCCTGCTGCAGACACTTGTCTTACATCAACACACAGAAAAGTAAGTAGAAGAATGGGGAACATGGGTGAGATATTGAGACACACAGAGATTTCTTTATATATATATTACTGTATAATTTGTGACAGGTGTTGAAAAAATGCTGCAAAGTAAGAATGCTTTAAAAAATAGAAGAGGGAATAATTTATATTTTTAGCAAACAAATGCAAAGTTAATGAGCAAAAGAGAAATCTAAATCACATCAACATTTGGTTTGACTGCCTCTTGCCTTCAATAAGAGCTTCAAAGCATCAATTCTTCTAACTATAATTGTATATAGTTTTTTACAGAACTCGGCAGGAGGTTGTTCCAAACATCCTGGAGAAGTAACCACAGATCTTCTGAAGATGTCGTTTGTGCAAATGCTTCTCTCTCTTCATGTAATCCTAAACAGACTGGGTGATGTAAGATCAGGGTTCTGTGGGGTCCAGATCATCACTTCCAGGACTTCTTGTTCTTCTTCATGGATAAGTAGTTACCTATATTTCTCATCATTGAGAACTCCAAGAAAAGGGCAAAGTTGGAGATCATAGACGCAGTGATCGGCCATGGAAACTTAGTACAGCAGATGAAAGACACATCATGCTTACTTCCACTTGAAATCAGAAGATGTCCAGCAGTGCCATCAGCTCAGAACTGGCAGCAACCAGTGGGACTCAGCTACCCCCATGTACAGTCATGGCCAAAAGTATTGAGAATGAGACAAATAGTAATTTTTCCAAAGTTTACTGCTTCATTTTTTGTAATGGCAATTTGCATATACTCCTGAATGTCAAAGAGTGATCAGCTTAACAGCAATTAATGTACTTGCAAATTCAATATTTGCCCAGAAAATGAATTTTAACCCCCAAAACACATTTCCACATCATTGCAGTCCTGCCTTAAAAGGAGCAGCTAACATCGTTTTAGTGATTGATCCATTAACACAGGTGTGGGTGTTGATGAGGACAGGGCTGGCGATCAATCAGTCATGATTAAGTAAGAATGACATCACTGGACACTTTAAAAGGAGGCTGGTTCTTGGTATCATTGTTTCTCTTCAGTTAACCATGGTTATCTCTAAAGAAACACGTGCAGCCATCATTGCACTGCACAAAAATGGCCTAACAGGGAAGAGTATCGCAGCTACAAAGATTGCACCTCAGTCAACAATCTATCGCATCATCAAGAACTTCAAGGAGAGAGCTTCCATTGTTGTCAAAAAGGCTCCAGGGCGCCCAAGAAAGACCAGCAAGCGCCAAGACCGTATCTTTAAACTGTTTCAGCTGCGGGATTGGACTACCAGCAGTGCCGAGCTTGCTCAGGAATGGCAGCAGGCTGGTGTGAGTGCTTCTGCACGCACTGTGAGGCGGAGACTCTTTGAGCAAGGGCTGGTTTCAAGGAGGACAGCAAAGAAGCCACTTCTCTCCAGAAAAAACATCAGGGACTGACTGATATTCTGCAAAAGGTACAGGGAGTGGACTGCTGAGGACTGGGGCAAAGTCATTTTCTCTGATGAATCCCCTTTTCGATTGTTTGGGACATCTGGAAAACAGCTTATTCGGAGAAGAAGAGGTGAGCGCTACCACCAGTCTTGTCTCATGCCAACTGTAAAGCATCCTGAAACCATTCATGTGTGGGGTTGCTTCTCAGCCAAGGGAATGGGCTCACTCACAGTCTTGGCTAAAAACACAGCCATGAATAAAGAATGGTACCAGAATGTCCTCCAAGAGCAACTTCTCCCAACCGTCCAAGAGCAGTTTGGCGCCCAACAATGCCTTTTCCATCATGATGGAGCACCTTGCCATAAAGCAAAGGTGATAACTAAATGGCTCATGGAACAAAACATAGAGATTTTGGGTCCATGGCCTGGAAACTCCCCAGATCTTAATCCCATTGCGAACTTGTGGTCAATCATCAAGAGACGGGTGGACAAACAAAAACCAACAAATTCTGGCAAAATGCAAGCATTGATTATGCAAGAATGGACTGCTATCAGTCAGGATTTGGTCCAAAAGTTGATTGATAGCATGCCAGGGAGAATTACAGAGGTCTTGAAGAAGAAAGCGCAACACTGCAAATATTGACTTGCTGCATTAACTCATTCTAACTGTCAATATAACCTATTGGTACTCATAATATGATTGCAATTATATTTCTGTATGTGATATAAACATCAGACAAACACAGATAAAAACCAGAGGCCAGCAGATCATGTGAAAATATAATTTTGGTGTCATTCTCAAAACTTTTGGCCATGACTGTACTGTTCGGAGAAGTCTGGCCAGAACTGATCCTTATGGACGAATTGAAAGCAAAAACGAACGCATTCGACACGGAAACAAGGTCAAGAGACTTAACAATGCATGAAAGCATAGTGACGGGCTGCAGAAAAATGGCAGCAGGTGCTCAGCACCGATGAGTCAAAATGTGAAATACTTGTCTACAACACAAGAGAGTTAATCAGCCTGGGGCAGTGCGGCCATTGTCCCTGACTGTTACCACAGGAGCTCGGTTGTAGCTGTGCCAAGCTCCCGGTGGTAAACATGCGGGGAAGTGATGATATTTCTAGTGGAAACCGCAGCAGGAAATGTTCCTTGTCTGGGAAGTTTTTGTAGGATTTTTTTTTTCATTTTTGGAAGAGATTTTTTTCTGGAGCGTTTCCTTGTAACCCTTTCATTGGATGGTGTCTAGTTTTGAATGTTTTTCATCTGGAAATAACTAACATACGGTACACTTTTTCTTTTTTTGCCCACATTGTGTTTTGTTTCGAATCCTGAAATTGAAAAATATGCTTAAAAGACTGGATAGGAAGAGTCTTTTAAGCGTTTTTTGAGCAATTTTTCAGACTCCTCAAAAAACTTGATGTCAACATGCCCTTCGAGACCAGATTTTCTAACAAAGCAAGAATGCAAACGCTAGATAGAGGAAACATGGCCAATAATCCTTATCTCATGGTTCTTGCATGTATAGAGAGCAGTATACTTGGTGATCTATTATTATGCAGGCTACTGAATTACAGAAAAATTCAAGTTCGAGTGTCCTTCACTACTAGCCTGGTCGTATCAGGTCTGTCTCAGCCTTGTCTCTAGGGGATCAATCAGCAGTATATGCTCCAGGTAAACAGCATAACAATATGGCTGCAATACATCTGTCTTTTATATCCTCACCCACCTACCTATAAGACAGCAGGCCACGCCACTGCTATGGGGCCCGTGAACCGGCACTGACACCGGGCCCCCCCTCCGCCTATCTGCGCCCACACTGCCCACACACAATGATGGGGCGGAAGCGTCTGCTGATGCTTACTCCTTCATCATCATTGCTTGTGCTGACGACCAGAGGGGGGCTCTAGCAGTCAACGCGAGCAATGAGGATGGAGGAGGGGGTGTCAGCAGACGCTTCCACCCCCATCAGTCTTCCTCGACGTCTGACGTGTCAGAGCAGCGACATCGATGACGTCATTACAGGGCACCCACTGTTCTGATATGTGCAGCACTTCACACCAAAGGCTAAGCAGATCAGAACATCTGGTGGAACAAGGAATAAGGAGAGGTGAGTACTGTGTTTATTTTTTGAAATCAGTGACAAAAGAGTATGGAGGATCATGGGGGGTGCATTATACTGTATGGAGGACCATGGGGGGTGCGTTATATTGTATGTAGGACCATGGGGGGTGCATTATATTGTATAGAGGATCAAGGGGGGTGCATTATATTGTATGGAGGATCATGGGGGGTGCATTATATTGTATGGAGGACCATGGGGGTGCATTATATTGTATGGAGGACCATGGGGGGTGCATTATATTGTATGAAGGACCATGGGGGGTGCATTATATTGTATGGAGGACCATGAGGGGTGCATTACACTGTATGGAGGACCATGGAGGGTGCATTATACTGTATGGAGGACCATGAGGGGTGCATTATATTGTATGGAAGATCATGAGGAGTGCATTATATTGTATGGAAGACCATGGGGGGTGAATTATATTGTATGGAAGACCATGGGGGTGCATTATATTGTATGAAGGACCATAGGGATTGCATTATATTGTATAGAGGACCATGGGAGGTGCATTATATTGTATGGAGGACCATGAGGGGTGCATTACACTGTATGGAGGACCATGGAGGGTGCATTATACTGTATGGAGGACCATGAGGGGTGCATTATATTGTATGGAAGATCATGAGGAGTGCATTATATTGTATGGAAGACCATGGGGTGTGAATTATATTGTATGGAAGACCATGGGGGTGCATTATATTGTATGGAGGACCATAGGGATTGCATTATATTGTATGGAGGACCATGGGAGGTGCATTACATTGTATGGAGGACCATGAGGGGTGCATTACACTGTATGGAGGACCATGGAGGGTGCATTATATTGTATGGAGGAACATGGAGGGTGCATTATAATGTATGTAGGACCATGAGGGGTGCATTATATTGTATGAAGGACCATGGGGGTGCATTATATTATACGGAAGACCATGGAGGTGCATTATATTGTATTTAGGACCATAGGGGTTGCATTATATTGTATGGAGGACCATGGGAGGTACATTATATTGTATGGAGGACCATGGAGGGTGCATTATACTGCATAGAGGACCATTGGGGATGCATTATATTGTATGGATGACCATGGGGGGAGCATTATATTGTATGTAGGACCATAGGGATTGCAGTATATTGTATGGAGGACCATGGGAGGTGCATTATATTGTATGGAGGACCATGAGGGGTGCATTACACTATATGGGGGACCATGGAGGGTGCATTATACTGTATGGAGGACCATGAGGGGTGCATTATATTATATGGAAGATCATGAGGAGTGCATTATATTGTATGGAAGACCATGGGGGTGAATTATATTGTATGGAAGACCATGGGGTGCATTATATTGTATGGAGGACCATAGGGATTGCATTATATTGTATGGAGGACCATGGGAGGTGCATTATACTGTATGGAGGACCATGAGGGGTGCATTACACTGTATGGAGGACAATGAGGGGTGCATTATATTGTATGAAAGACCATGGGGGGTGAATTATATTGTATGGAAGACCATGGGGGTGCATTATATTGTATGGAGGACCATAGGGATTGTATTATATTGTATAGAGGACCATGGGAGGTGCATTATATTGTATGGAGGACCATGAGGGGTGCATTACACTGTATGGAGGACCATAGAGGGTGCATTATATTGTATGGAGGAACATGGAGGGTGCATTATACTGTATGTGGGACCATGAGGGGTGCATTATATTGTATGAAGGACCATGGGGGGTGCATTATATTATACGGAAGACCATGGGGGTGCATTATATTGTATTTAGGACCATAGGGGTTGCATTATATTGTATGGAGGACCATGGGAGGTACATTAAATTGTATGGAGGACCATGGAGGGTGCATTATACTGCACGGAGGACCATGGGGGATGCATTATATTGTATGGATGACCATGGGGGTGCATTATATTGTATGGAGGACCATGGGGGGATGCACTATATTGTATGGAGGACCATAGGGGTTGCATTATATTGTATGGCGGACCATGGGAGGTGCATTATATTGTATGGAGGACCATGGGTGTGCATTATACTATATGGAGGACCATGGCGAGTGCATTATATTCTATGGAGCACCATGGGAAGTGCATTATACTATATGAAGGATTATGAGGGGCGCATTATACTATATGGAAGGCTATGTGGGGTCATTATGTAGCACCCTGAGGATTCGGCTGCTACAGGGGTATTGCACCTCAACCCAGAGGTGTGATATTCCACTCCCGGGTAAGGATGGAGTGTGGATCTGAGCTCGGTAGGCTGCATGCACTACACACATCCCATTTCCGGGGAACAGACCAACGGTACTCCCACTTAGAAATGTGCAGGTACGATCGAGTCTGTTCCTGGCTGGAGTGGGAGGGGGGGTGGTACATCCCAAGTAGTGTAGGGGCAGATAGGGGGAGCAGCCTGGGTAAAGATAGGAGCTCATTGGGTGCTGGTCACCTGAGCTCACACATAGAGGGTGTATATAAGGTGGGCACCAACTAAGAAGAGGGTCAGTCTGCTGTAGAGGAGGAATGAGTCAGCCTTTTGCAAAGAGTCTGTTGGAGAGCAGAAGAGCAGAGCAGAGAAGCCTGAGCCAGAGTGAGAGAGGAGAAGAAAGAGAGACCCAGAGGGGGAAACAGAAAAGGAACTCTGAGAACCCAAAGTCCATCAGCGGGTGAAGAGTTGGCATTAGGGTACCGGATCCCAAGCTGGTGGGGGCAAAAGCACACCCTAGCCAGAGACCGGAGGCCGTGGGCAGTGTCTGCCACGGCCACCCACCACATCCACCCCGAAGGCATACCACGTGGAGGGTCAGGGAACCCAAGGCCAAGGGTCTCCCAACAGAAGGCCCGAGGGAGCTGGACCTGGGTGGATCCCTAGTGGGGACGGCCAGAGAAAGGACAGAAGGAGAGCTCAGGGTCACGCTCCGGACTCGCTTGGGGGTTGGCTGGATCCAGGACCTGGTGGATGCAGCACGGCTCGGGAGGTCACTTGAAGCTGGAGTGACCGGAACATCAGCAGTGAGTAAATACCCTTAACTGCATAACCCGACTCTGTCTTCCTTTAACATCTATGCTGCACCACCACAACCCCCATCCTCTGCACCTGACCCCCTGAGGCTATACCCCACCCGTTGGGGGTTATACCATCAAAAGCTGCACCTACACCATCAGCCTCAGCGGACCCTGCTGCAGCGGCGGCCATAGTGACCGCAATACAACGGGTGGCGTAGTCGACATTAAGAACTTATTAACATCTGTAGGACTGCCACATACAACTGAGTTTGACACCCTGGGCACGGACCGGGTCACAGCCACTCGGAAGACTACAACTCCCATCTGATCCGGCTCCGGATATTCCCCCTAAAGAATATGGCACAGGGGGCGCGTCAACTTTGGCGTAGTCGGCAGGATAACGTGCCCGCAACAACCGGGTACTGCGTGCCTGAAGAAAAGTGCAAGTTTACCTCAGAAAGAAGTCTCCCGCCGGTTCCGGAGGGTCCACGCCATCGGACCCCATCACAGGTCGTTTCCCGCCGATTGTCCGCCATTTCCAGCTTGTTCCCGCCATCTGCAGAGTTTCCCGCCACTGGGCGACGCTTCCCGCCAAATCCGAAGATTTCCCGCCTTGGAAGAGCAGCGGACGCCATTATGGGCGTGCCAAAGGAGGGCAAGAGGCCGCCTCCCATCGTGGGCCAGGACAGAAAATGGCGCCAAAAGTGGAAACCGCCCCCACCAACAGAGACTGTGATGCTGGAGGTGTCTGTCAGCGTGAAAGAACTACCCCTGGAGCTGACAGTCACCGAGTTGCCCCGGGACCGCCCTCGAAGTGGGAGGAGACGAAAGAAAAGAGCAAAGATGGGTGCCGCCTGGAGCAGTCTGGAGCGAGCGCACCCGGAGACAAGAAGTCTAACGAGGAGTCTGGAGCAAGCGCACCCGGAGGCAAGAAGCTTGGAGAGGAGTGGCGGAGGAGCTTGCCCGGAGATGGAGAGAAAGCAGAACAGCACCGGCCCGCTGGCCAGGAGTCTGCTAGAGACCGAGGAAGGAGAGCAGAGCAGCACCGACCCGTTGGTCAGGAGCCTGCTGGAAACCACGACCCCACTAGGCCTAGTGGAGGTCCTTGCACAGCTCCCCCGAGACCGGGAGTGTGCACAGACTGCCCTGGAGGGCCTCGCACGGAGGATGGCCCGGGTACAGCGAGAGACATTGGCGGAGTGGAGCCGAGAGATGGCCCAGCAAATCAAGACCCGGAGCACGCCAGCCAAGATGAGGAGACAGACCGCCTCTGAGGATGGCGCGGGAGGACCCAAGGCCGGAGACGGCGCCGAGAAGGGAGCCGAACGCATGGAGGCAGGTAAAGGGGACGCCTATACCCCAAGCCGGGAAACCGCCCACCTGCCCCAGCTCCCCGTCGCAGAGCCCGAAAGTCCCCCTGCTGTGCCCGTAGCCGCCATGTCACCGCTATGGACTAAGCCCCGACCGGAAGCCGCCGCAGCGACCCCTGTGACGTCACGCGCCTCGACCCGGAGCGTGACAAAGCAGGAAATACCACCAGCCTGGTCGCAAGGCCTAGTACCCCCGGGCGCCGCATCACCAACAGCGCCCCCTACCTCCGCGGAGCCTCCGGCCTGGCCGCAAGGCCAGGTAGCCCAGGGCGCCGCCGTCCTAACGGTGCCCTTCACCTTCCAGGTGCCCCAGGCCTGGCCGCAAGGCCTGGGCAACCCGGGCGCCACCACCACCGCGCCCGCGCCCGTAAAACCAAGGGTGCCACACCTGGGGGAGGACTTGTTCAGCCAGCTCACATGGCCGGACGGGCGGCCCTTCATCTGGCCCGAAGAATTCCATGAGCTGGAACGGCAGCAGAGACTAGGGCCCTTGTGTGAGCCCCTGATTCCGGCTCCGAAGCCCGTGGCACGGGTCTCGCCTCCTCTGGAAGAAGCCCAATTTGCGTGGGATCCCACGGGAGAAGATCTAATGGGGTTCACCGGAGAAACCCGGGCAGCTGCGGCAGAGCGCGCTGAGTGCTGCCGTCAGCAGCTCGCGGAGTTCGCAAGGGAGCGGGAAGAGAGGCGGGTCCGAGAGCAACAGGCCCAAGTACGGAGTGCCGAGCAGAAGAGCCGGACCAGGAGGGACCCCCGTGCAGCGCATTGTCCCCGCACCATCGGGACAGTGATCAAGTTCAACCAGCAGCATGGGTGGGGCTTCATCCGAGACCGCAACACCTTCGGTGACGTTTTTGTAACGCGCAGAGACGTTGAATCCCATCTGCCGGAGGGTCACAGAGGTCGTGACCTCTACATCGGAGACGAGGTCACCTTTACCCGGCACAAGTGTGCCAAAGGACCTTACGCCCTCCACGTACACCGCCTGACGGAGGAGGAGTTGCGGTGCGAGGAGGAGGAGCAAGAGGACCCGGACGGGTCTGAAGTTACAACCAGCTACAAGCAAAGAGCAGGAGGAAGACGCCGTTGAGTGCGGCAGAGCAGTAGATGTAAATAGTTACCCGACCGGGGTATAAAGAAACTGTTGCTACATATATATAGTCCCCGTTGGGACCAGCATGAGTGAACTATTTACCCGTTATTCCGTATCCATACCAGGCTGAGGACTGTGAGCAGCCATTCCCTTCCCTTTACCTGGCCGAGGACTGAGAGCGGCCAACTTCCCCTGTATATAGTTGCGCTTCCTAAAGCGCCCCCTACTGGTTTTATAGGAAAACCAGTTTTCCAAAGACTGTCGCACTGTACCCGGTCACACGTTGCACAGTGACCGGAGGAGGAGCCAGAGGCGACGAGAATGTTTTATTTGCTAATATATGTTGTTTTATATGTTTATGAAAAAAAAATGTATGTTTGGTGTTTATGTCTTACAGCCCGAGGACGTGCTGTGATTTACCAGGGGGGAATGTAGCACCCTGAGGATTCGGCTGCTACAGGGGTATTGCACCTCAACCCAGAGGTGTGATATTCCACTCCCGGGTAAGGATGGAGTGTGGATCTGAGCTCGGTAGGCTGCATGCACTACACACATCCCATTTCCGGGGAACAGACCAACGGTACTCCCACTTAGAAATGTGCAGGTACGATCGAGTCTGTTCCTGGCTGGAGTGGGAGGGGGGTGGTACATCCCAAGTAGTGTAGGGGCAGATAGGGGGAGCAGCCTGGGTAAAGATAGGAGCTCATTGGGTGCTGGTCACCTGAGCTCACACATAGAGGGTGTATATAAGGTGGGCACCAACTAAGAAGAGGGTCAGTCTGCTGTAGAGGAGGAGTGAGTCAGCCTTTTGCAAAGAGTCTGTTGGAGAGCAGAAGAGCAGAGCAGAGAAGCCTGAGCCAGAGTGAGAGAGGAGAAGAAAGAGAGACCCAGAGGGGGAAACAGAAAAGGAACTCTGAGAACCCAAAGTCCATCAGCGGGTGAAGAGTTGGCATTAGGGTACCGGATCCCAAGCTGGTGGGGGCAAAAGCACACCCTAGCCAGAGACCGGAGGCCGTGGGCAGTGTCTGCCACGGCCACCCACCACATCCACCCCGAAGGCATACCACGTGGAGGGTCAGGGAACCCAAGGCCAAGGGTCTCCCAACAGAAGGCCCGAGGGAGCTGGACCTGGGTGGATCCCTAGTGGGGACGGCCAGAGAAAGGACAGAAGGAGAGCTCAGGGTCACGCTCCGGACTCGCTTGGGGGTTGGCTGGATCCAGGACCTGGTGGATGCAGCACGGCTCGGGAGGTCACTTGAAGCTGGAGTGACCGGAACATCAGCAGTGAGTAAATACCCTTAACTGCATAACCCGACTCTGTCTTCCTTTAACATCTATGCTGCACCACCACAACCCCCATCCTCTGCACCTGACCCCCTGAGGCTATACCCCACCCGTTGGGGGTTATACCATCAAAAGCTGCACCTACACCATCAGCCTCAGCGGACCCTGCTGCAGCGGCGGCCATAGTGACCGCAATACAACGGGTGGCGTAGTCGACATTAAGAACTTATTAACATCTGTAGGACTGCCACATACAACTGAGTTTGACACCCTGGGCACGGACCGGGTCACAGCCACTCGGAAGACTACAACTCCCATCTGATCCGGCTCCGGATATTCCCACTAAAAAATATGGCACAGGGGGCGCGTCAATTATACTGTATGCAAGCAATTATACAGTGTGAACGTTTGAATGGAGTCCATCATACTATGTGGAGGGCTGTGTGGGGACCATTATACTGTTTGGAGGGCTAGAGTGGGCCATTATACAATGTGGGGAGGTGTGCGGGCCATTATACATTGTGGGGCTATTATACTGTATGGAGGGCTGTGTAAGGAATCAAACCGTGTTGGGGTCACCATACTTTGCTTTGGGAGTTGAAGTTGGGTACAGCAGCATCATTATACTATTAATGTAGAGGAATTCACCATTGGGGTATCATACAGTGTTTGGGGGCACTTTTGTTGGTATGATACTTTATGGGAACAATGAAAGAGGAATCTAGGACTTCAGCATGAGGAAAATTACTATGTAAAGACTGGAAAGTTGTGAGATCTGCTGTTCTGTGACCCCCGACAAATATTAATTTATTTTTTTTTGGGGGGGGGGGGGAATTAAAATTTTTGCCATGGGGCCTGATGATTTCTGTGTACGTGTTACACGCACGCCGCTAGGTTCAGATAGGGGCGAGACAGGTTACATGAATTCTTTGGAATCCTGGGGGAACCGTTACTCAGGCGACCATAGACCGTGTGCTGTAGCTTCTCTCAGGCACACAGGGGTATTGACCTTCAGGAATAGGTTGTTTCACTTGCTGACCAGACACACTTGACAAGAGTCCTCATAAACGGTAGAACAGTAGCATTTAATAAGAAGCCACATAGCCAGTGCAAGCTAAGTCTGATGAGCAACAGGCTCTAGTGACAAACAGTACAGTTTCCTTAGCAGCACAGCAGTTCACAGTCTTCCCAGTAGTACAGGACAGCACAGTTCTAATGAAAAGGCACATTAATGAACACAGCATTCTTTACAGTACAGTGAGATGGAGGAGGCGGGAGGGATTGCTGAGGGAGATGATCCCTGTGACACCATTTCTTCCAGTCCTTATCTTTCTGCTTGACAATACTCTGCACTGCTAGTTTAGGAACTCTACCTGACCTGTGCTTAGCTTCACTCCTGACTTGAGTCTTTTTCACTTGCAGGGGCGCTTCTGTCAGAAGCAGAACACACACACCACATTTCTCTTCGGCTCCAGCCAGACAGTAAACAACTTCCCCACAATCCCCCTGAGGCTCTGCTAAAACACTCCCCTTCTCCTGTGACTGTGTTAACCCTTCTAGTTGCTGGATGCTTCTGGAGTACAACACTTCCTGTCTCATGTGCTTGTGTTACTTCTAATAGTTTCTGAATTCTTTTAAATCAACAGCGCTACTTCTGCATGTCACACTCCGCAACAGCACTACTTCTGCATGTCACACACAGTATTACAGTCTCTTCAGTAGCATAATTCAGCATAGATTAGACCTCTTAGCAGCACACTTCTATGCATACACAACCACAAGCTTTTCCTTCAAAAGGACACAATAGTACACAACATTCTTTATCCTGCATGGAGATGGAGGGGGGGGTTTGATGAGGGAGATGATCCCTGGGACACAATTCCTTCCAGCCCTTACCTTCCTGCCCGATAATACTCTGCACTGTTAGTCCAGGGAGTTTATCTGACCTGTGTTTATGTGTTTAGTTTCTCTCTTTCTATCAGATCTAGATAACACACCACCACCTTTCTCTTTGGCTTCAGTCAGACTACAATAACAAATTCCCCACAATCACCCTGGGCCTATGCTAAAACACTATCTGTCTCCTGTGGCTGTGTTATTTGTAGCAGTTGCTGGATGCTTTGGAAGCAACAGCACTACTTCTGCATGTCACACTCTTCCCTCCTTTTTGAATGTCGTTCTCCTCGACATTCGTCTTAATTAGTCAATCTGAACAATTCTGAGACAGTGGTGAAAGCTTAGTTACTATATATATAAATTTGTCATTATCAAATTGGTATAACATTTATAAACATTGATAATAACCTATTCTAACAACCTTTTTCTTGTAGGACTCCTGTAAGAAATAAACAATTAAAACAATCAGCATCTCTTCCGCTGGAGCTTTTCGTATGTCTTCAACCAGCTCTCTCTCTCACTAGGCCAAAACAAGTCTTTCCACCAGGCAACATTGCCCATACTGTCTCTCGGAGGTGAATACCACTCAAGTGGGATTACCTGGTCCGCAGGCAGAGATACCTGTTTCCAGTCGACAGTCCTTGGCACTTGACTCGGTTCTCCAAGTGTCTCATACGTCAGCATCACGGACCTCCTTACTTCTCGAGTCGACATCCTTCTGGAGGGTTGTTCCTCAGATACCACGGGTTCTTCGGTAACAGAAGTTTCTTCCACAACACTCATTTCCCGTGCTTCCTCAGATGCTCTTGGATCTGCCTCTGTAACTTTCCTTACTTCTCCTGAATCGCCTGTTTCCACATGGTCTGGTAATTCCACTCCTCTTGAGTGTCGATCAGTCTCTTCAGTGATCAGTATTCGATCATCAGATCTGAATTGGACTTCATCTGTACTCTTTGGTACAAACTTTGGAGCCTCAGGACTTAGTTCACTCTCTTGAGGGTGGTACGTCCCTCTCCTTGCCGGTCTGAGAAATACAACGGTGTGCTCTTGCTCATCGGAACTTCAAGGTCACTATCCACCTCCGGAGCTTCAGCCAGTGGTGGTCCCTTAGTTGATCTCGGTCGATGTCGGTCTGCTTCTGGAAAGTTTTGTTGTGGTGGGAGATAATCACAGGGTAGTAATAAATTCCGATGGACTATTCTGGTTTTCTTGTCCCCTCTTTCCAATCAGATTTCATACACTGGAATGTCATCAGCTTTCCTCTTTATGACCACATACACATTGTTCTCCCAGTACGAACAAAGTTTTCCTGGACCACCTTTCTCACGTACGTTCTTGACTAGCACCCGGCTTCCCGGTGCCATTTCTGCTCCATAACATTTTTGATCTTAGTACTCCTTACTCTTGCTCTGTCCTTGCGTAACCACTTTGGACGCTATGTTGTATGCCTCTGCCATCCATTCCTTCCATTTCCGAACGTACTCCAGATATGTTCTGTAAGTCTCTGACACCGGAGTATCGAACATGATGTCGATTGGCAGTCTTGGCGATTGTCCATACAATAGGAAGAAGGGTGAGTAACCCGTTGCATCGCTCTTTGTACAGTTATAGGCATGTACCACTTTTGACAGAGAACTTTTCAGTCTTTCTTCTCGTCAGCTGTAAAAGTGCGCAACATCGACAATAATGTCCGGTTAAAACATTCCACTTGTCCATTACCCTCTGGGTGATAGGACGTTGTGTGGGATCTCTGAATTCTACAGTACATTCCTAGCTTGGCAAAGAGCTGGTTCTCAAATTCTCTTCCTTGGTCATGGTGTAACCTCATAGGGAACCCAAACCTCAAAACAAAATCATTGAAGATCTTCCCTGTCGCTGTTCGACTAGCTTTATTGGCGGTGGCATATGATTGGGCAAATTGAGTAAAATGGTCCATCACCACCAATATGTATTCGTAACCACCCTTTCACGTCTGAAGATGTAGAAAGTCTATTGAGACCATCTCACACGGATAGGTAGTTTGAATGTTGCCCATAGGTACCAGGGTTTATGTGTTGGGATGTTTATCTTTCAGACACCCACACTCCCTGGTCACGTACCTCTCAATATCTCTCTGCATGTACGGCCAGAAGAAACGTTCACGAATCAAGTTGGTTGTCCTTTCCACTCCCAGGTGTCCCATGTTTTCATGGAGTTCTTTGAAGACCAACCTACGGAATACTCTGGGTAGTACCAACTGCCGGTTTTGCCCTCCTTTACGATACAGGATACCGTCTCCACTGAGGTAGAGCTTCGTCCATTCTTTAACTAAAACAGATACTCCCGTCTACTTGGAAACCGATTTTGGTCCACATAAAGTAGTATTCTACCAATTATCTGATCTTCCTGTTGTGCTCTACAGATTTTTCCTTTAGGTAGTTGTTGAATGGACAGGGGGTGATCTTGTTCTCTCGCTTTTATGGTGTTTTCCACCGTCAACAGACACCACAATGGTGTGTCTTCCTCTTGATAAGCTTGCACTGCTTGGGTAGTGCTCTCAATTGCTTCCAGACTGACTTCCTCCGAGCATTCTTGCATGAACTCCTCAGGCTCTGGTGGCATTCTTGACAATCCATCAGCATCCGCATTGTATTTTCCTGGCCTGTACTTAATGCTGAAAATGAAGTCAGATAGTTTAGCGACCCATCTCTGACCCGTTGCATTCAGTTTGGCTGTAGTAATAGTAAGGACATAGGTCAAAGAGTTGTTGTCAGTGTTTACCTCAAACTCTTTGCTGTAGTAGAGATAATCTCTAAATCGTTCACAGATAGCCCATTTCAATGCCTGGAACTAAAATTTTTCCGGAATGTAGATGGTTATTATTCTCGGCGTCTGTCAACGTTCTAGAACTGTAACTGATAACTCTCAATTTTCCATTGATGCTGATACAGGGAAGCTCCCAGTCCAACTTGAGAAGCGTCACAGTGAAGAACAAATGGTAAGTTGAAATCAGGATATCCCAAGATGGATGGTTTTATCAGGTAGTCTACTAGTTCTTCCAATACCTCCAGGTGGTCTGCTGTACACAGAATGGGTTGTTGGGATGAAACGTCATTGTTTCTTTTAAGCCCTGTCCTACTCGCGTTCTTCTTTTTCTCCATGGGTGTTGTTTACTCTGTCGTATCCCCCAAGGAGAGGTATAGCGAGGTGGCAATCCTGGAGAAGTTCTGAAATAAGTATGATAGTAGGCGAGGTCATCTCGCGGCTGCTCGCAGTAGAAGGACCCCGACCGGCGGCGCTGCTGACCTCCATGCGGCTACCGTCGAGAGATCAGTGGCCCGTGACCAATCAGCGAAATTTAAACACTGCTTTGATAATTGGTCGCGGTCGCCGGTCGCAACCAATCAGCGATATTGCAGCCAAATTTAAACACCGCTTGGCTGATTGATCGCGGTTGGCGGTTGCGACCAATCAGCAATATTGGCGCCAAATTTAAACACTGCTTTGCTGATTGGTCGCGGTTGCCGGCCGCGACCAATCAGCGATATTGCAGCCAAATTTAAACACCGCTTGGCTGCTTGGTCGCGGTCGCCGGCCGCGACCAAACAGCGATTTTGGCACCAAATTTAAACACGCTCTCCGGTCCTCCCTAACGCGGTTTGGTGATTGGTCGAGGCCGCCGCCAAATTTAAACACCGCTTGGTTGATTGATCGCTGTCGGCGGTTGCGACCAATCAGCAATATTGGCGCCAAATTTAAACACCGCTTGGCTGATTGGTCGCGGTCGCCGGCTGCGACCAAACAGCGATTTTGGCGTCAAATTTAAACACCGCTTTGCTGATTGAGCCCGGTCGGCCGCATACATATTCTAGAATACCCGATAAGTTAGAATTGGGTCACCATCTAGTACAGTATATAATGGACCCCATACATTGCTCCATACAGTATATAATGGGCCCCATATATTGCTACATACAGTATACACTGGGCCCCATATATTGCTACATACAGTATATTCTGGGCCCCATTTATTGCTCCATACAGTACAATGGCCCCATATAGTATGTAATGGGCCCCATGTATTGCTCCATACAGTATAATGGCCCCATATAGTATATAATTGGCCCCTTATATGGCTCCATACAGTATATAATGGGTCCCATATATTGTTCCATAAAGTATAATGGCCCCATATAGTATATAATGGGCCTCATATATTGTTCATACAGTATAATGGCCCCATATAGTATATAATAGGCCCCTTATATTGCTCCATACAGTATATAATGGGCCCCATATATTGCTCCATACAGTATAATGGCCCCATATAGTATGTAATGGGCCCCATGTATTGCTCCATACAGTATAATGGCCACAAATAGTCTATAATTGGCCCCATGTATTGCTCCATACAGTATAATGGCCCCATATAGTATATACTGGGCCCCATAAATTGTTCCATACAGTATATACTGGGCCCCATAAATTGTTCCATACAGTATAATTGCCCCATATAGCATATAATGAGCTCCATGTATTGCTCTGAACAGTATATACTGGGCCCCATAAATTGTTCCATACAGTATAATTTCTCTATATAATATATAATGGGCCCCATACATTGCTCCATACAGTTTAATGGCTCCATACACTATATACTGGGCCCCATATATTGTTCCATACAGTATAATGGCCCCGTATATTCATAAGCAGATTATAATGAGGGCAATCTGGACCTCCGCCCGGGGCGTCCATGGCCAGATTGCCTTCATTATAATATGTGCGGCGCCACGGCACATACCGGCAGTCAGAGGCGGGGGGCCCCCGGACTGCTCCCCCAGCAGCTGTGCATGGCCGCTACTTCTTCTTCGGCCTTGTCTGCTAGTGTGACGTCACGCAGTGCGCGCTGCACTGCAGCAACGGAGAGGAGCTGGAGGAGTGGAGCCGAGCCGGGGTATGGTGAGTATGTGTGAGCGTGTGTGTGTGTGTGCAAGGCAGATATCATTGTGTGATGTCAGTTTATATGTATTTTTGTGTTGCAAATGTGTTTATGCGTGTACGTATATGTCTGTATATGTTTCAGTGTGTATAGATGGCTATGTGCGGCTTCCCGCTGTGTATAGATGGCTATGTGCGGCCTCCCGCTGTGTATAGATGGCTATGTGCAGCCTCCCGCTGTGTATAGATGGCTATGTGCGGCCTCACGCTGTGTATAGATGGCTACATGCGGCCCCCTGCTGTGTATAGATGGCTATGTGCGGCCTCCTGCTGTGTATAGATGGCTACATGCGGCCTCCCGCTGTGTATAGATGGCTACGTGCGGCCTCTCACTGTGTATAGATGGCTATGTGCGGCCTCCAGCTGTGTACAAATGGGTATGTGCGGCCTCCTGCTGTGTATTGATGGCACCGTGCGGCCTCCTGCTGTGTATTGATGGCACCGTGTGGCCCCCTGCTGTGTATAGATGGCTATGTGCGGTCTCCCGCTGTGTATAGATGGCGCCATGCGGCCTCCCGCTGTGTATAGATGGCTACGTGCGGCCTCCTGCTGTGTAGAGATGGCTACGTACGGCCTCCCGCTCTGTATAGATGGCTACATGTGGCATCCCGCTGTGTATAGATGGCTACGTGCGGCCTCCTGCTGTGTATAGATGGCTATGTGCGGCCTCCAGCTGTGTACAGATGGCTATGTGCGGCCTCCTGCTGTGTATTGATGGCACCGAGTGGCCTCCTGCTGTGTATAGATGGCTACGTGCGGCCTCCCGCTGTGTATAGATGGCTATGTGCGGCCTTCCGCTGTGTACAGATGGCTATGTGCGGCCTCCTGCTGTGTATTGATGGCACCGTGCGGCCTCCTGCTGTGTATAGATGGCTACGTGCGGCCTTCCGCTGTGTATAGATGGCTACGTGCGGCCTCCCGCTGTGTATAGATGGCTACGTGCGGCCCTCCGCTGTGTATAGATGGCTATGTGCGGACCCCCGCTGTGTATAGATGGCTACGTGCGGCCTTCCGCTGTGCATAGATGGCTACGTGCGGCCTCCCGCTGTGTATAGATGGCTACGTGCGGCCCCCCGCTGTGTATAGATGGCTATGTGCGGACCCCCGCTGTGTATAGATGGCTATGTGCGGCCTCCCGCTGTGTATAGATGGCTACGTGCGGCCTCCTGCTGTGTATAGATGGCGCCCTGCTGCCCCCTGCTATGTATAGATGGTTATGTGCAGCCTCCTGCTGTGTATAGATGGCTACGTGCGGCCTCCTGCTGTGTATAGATGGCTACATGTGCTCAATATTAAGCCATACAATTAATGTAAGGCTATGTGCCCACGATACAGAAATGCTCCGGATTTTTTTTGAGTGTTTCTGCTCTCTCTGGCAGAAAAAACGCATGCGGATTGTACATGCGGATTGTACATGCTTTTTTCCTGCCAGGGACATGCGGATGTGAAGCGTTCTTCACATGCATTTCCACATGCGGGTTGTCAAGCTCTTTCCAAGCGATTTTAGCATCACTTGGAAAAGTGCTTGACAACTTGGTCACACTATATAAATCAGTGGTAAATGGCAAAAAATAAAAAATAAAAATATACTTACCTTCTGATGGCCTGCCGACATCAGCGGTCGCGTGACCCGTCACATGGCTAAATGACGTCACCACAGGTCCTTTAGTCTACCGCGAGCTGCCAGCAAGCCAGGACGCATCGGATAAAGACACCGGGGGCCATCAGAAGGTAAGTATAATATTTATTTTTTATTTTATTCTTTTTTTTACAGGTTCTATGGTACCCGGGTCCGGAGGAGAGTCCATCCGCACATTGAAACAGTTGGATTCCGCATGTACAGATGCAGTGATGCGGATTTCATGCGTTCCAATCCAAGTCAATGGCGGCGAAATCGCCGCGCTTCCGCAAAATAATTGGTAGTGCTGTGGATTTTTCCGCAATGATAATCCGCAGCGGAAATTTCCGCAGCATGTGCACAGTTCATGCGGATTATCATTGGGGAACATGGCAGACCTTCTACCAAGCGTTTTTTAAGCGTTTCTGCAGCGGAATTGCCGCTGCGGAAACGCTTAAAAAACGCATAGTGGGCACACAGCCTAAAAAAAATTATTATAATTAATATATTAATATTGTGCCAAATTAATTTCACGTGAACTATCACATGATCTATCACAGGGGATCATGTGACATGTGATACATCAGGTATGTGTGTGGGGGGCCCGCGCCTTCTAAACTGCCCGGGGCCCTGGCTACTCTTAATCCACCCATGCGTATATTATATACTGGACCCCATATATTGCTACATACAGTATATACTGGGCCCTGTATATTGCTCCATACAGTACTGTATATCCTGGGTCCCATATATTGATCCACAGAAAAATGGCCCTATGTAGTGTATAATGGGCCCCATATATTGCTTCATACAGTATATTGACCCCATATAGTATATAATTAGCCACATATATTGCTCCATACAGTATAATGGCCTCATATAGTGTATAATAGGCCACATATATTGCTCCATACAGTATAGAATGGGCCCCATATATTGGTCCATACAGTGTAATGGCCACATATAGTATATAATGGGCCCCATATATTGCTCCATATAGTATATACTAGGCCCCGTATATTGCTGCACAGTATATGGCCCCATATAATATATAAAGGGCCACATTTTTTGCTCCATACTGTATATACTGGGCCTCAAATATTGATCCATACAGTATATACTGGGCCCCATATATTGCTGCACAGTACAATGGCCCCATATAGTATATATTGGGCCCCATATATTGGTCCATACAATATATATTGGGCCCCATATATTGCTCCATATAGTATAATGGCTTGAAATAGTATATAATAGGCCCAATATATTGATCCATACAATATAATGGCCCCATATAGTATATAATAGGCCCCATATATTGCTCCATACAGTATATAATGGGCCCCATATATTACTCCATACAGTATATACTGGGCCCCATATATTGCTCCATACAGTAAAATGTCCCCATATAGTATATAATGGGCCCCATATATTGCTTTCTACAGAATATACTGGGCCCCATATATTGCTCCATACAGTATACTGGCCACATATAGTATATAATAGGCCCAATAAATTGCTCCATACAGTATAATGGCCACATATAGTATATAACGGGCCCCATATATTGCTACATACAGTATATATTGGGCCCCATATATTGCTGCACAGTATAATGGCCCCATATAGTATATAATGGGCTCCATAAATTGCTAAATACAGTATAATGGCCCCATATAATATATAATGGGCCCCATATATTGCTCCATACAGCATAGTGGACCCATATAGTGCTCCATATAGTATAATGACCACATATAGTATATAATAGGCCCCATATATTGCTCCATACAGTATAATGGCCCCATATAGTGCTCCATATAGTATAATGACCACATATAGTATATAATAGGCCCCATATAGTGCTCAATACAGTATAATGGGCCCCATATATTGCTCCATAAAGTATATACTGGGCCAGATGAATTATTCAATACAGTATAATTGCCCCGTATAGTATATAATGGGCCCCATATATTGCTCCATACAGTATAATGGCTCCATAAAATATATACTGGGCCCCATATATTGCTCCATACAGTATAATGGCCCCATATAATATATAATAGGCCCCATATATTGCTCCAAACAGTATATACTGGGCCCCATATATTGCTCCATACAGTATATACTGGGTCCCATATATTGCTCCATATAGTATATACTGGGCCCCATATATTGCTCCATACATTCTAATGGCCTCATATAGTATATAATGGTCCCCATATATTGCTCCATACAGTATAATGGCCCCATATGATATATAATGGGCCCCATATATTGCTCCATACAGTATATACTGAGCCCCAGATATTGCTCCACAGTATAATGGCCCCTTATAATATATAAAGGGCCAATTTTTTTGCTTCATACTGTATATACTGGGCCCCATATATTGCTCTACACAGTATATACTGAGCCCCATATATTGCTGAACAGTATGGACACCCGGCCGCCCCCTGGCGGCTGAGGACCGAGTGTGGACACCCGGCCGCCGGGCGGCTGGGGACTGAGTATAGATTCCAGGCCGCCAACGCAGCCATGACGTGGTGGCCAGATTCCGCCTTCACAAGCCTAAAAGGCCCAATTTCAAGTGGTAGCAAGCAGTATGGTATTGCAGCCTGGGGGTGGGTGGGTGGTTGGCTGCATATTTGCGCTTGCATTGCAAGGAATGGGGGAGGTACAAATTGAACACTGCCCTGGTCACGGGGATAGTTGCAAGTCTGCATCTTCTGATGCGGCAAGGATGACTTCTGATGGGCACACTTTTAGGCAGTGACCTGGGTGTCAGAGATGCTTCCAGGGGTCTTCCCCATGCTGTTCCCATGTCTTTTCAGCACTGTATGCATGTGTCACACAGCACATGGCCAGATAAGGTTGTAAAATGTTAAAATGACATTTCCCGGTGAATGCATTTGTCACGGTTGAAAGCAATGCAAAAGTGCAAAAACGCATCAAAAACGCTACGTGTGAACATAGCCCAAGGTGTGGAGGAGTATTTTATTTTATTTTTTTTGGGGGGGGGGGGGTATTTATTTTACCTTATACACAAGTCTTCTTTACCCTGGAAAGGAAGTTCCTTAACATATTTCACAGGAAAGCACTTTCAGTTTCGTTTTTGAACGTTTTGTGAGCCCGTAAAAGTGGCTTAATACCTCTGACCACGTTGTTGACAGCAGTGACCTGGGGGTCAGAAATGCTTCCTGGGGCGATCCCCATGCTGTCCCCATGCCATTTGAGCACTGTCACTATCGTTTTGGGCACTTATTAGGCTTTTAAAAGACTGCCGGGGGTGCCGCGCCAAAAATGCTCGGGTCTGCCATAGACTAACATTGGGCTCGTTGCTCGGGTCGAGAACCTGAGTATCACGGCGAGCTCGGCCCGAGCTTCGAGCACCCGAGCATTTTAGTGATCGCTCAACACCAGTCTCTGCATCTTTCAAAAAAAACATGATTGTTCTGCAGGACAAGGCTCCAGCTCAGCATCAAAGTCTCCACTGCTCGGCTGCCAGGAAGGGCCTTAAAGAGGAAAAAATATGGACACGGACCTAAGCCCTGATGAGAAATTGTGGGCCTTTCTTAAATTGGGGATTTACAGTGAAGGAAAATAAACACTTTTCTGAATGGTGTCTGGGGCTGTGGATGGTGTTGCCCAAAAAGTTCTTTGTCAACATATGAAGAAACTGACAGACTCCATGGATGGAGCTTATGGATGTTATTGAAAAAATGGATGACTATATTATTATATTGGTCACTGATATTTTTTTTAAATGTCAGAAATGTATTTTTAGACATTATGAGCTGTTCGGTTATTTTTCTCACTTTAACGGATGAAAATAAATAATTGAGATGGGAAAATTTATGTTTTTCATTTAGTTGCCCAATAATTCTGCACACAGAGATATTCTCCTAAGAAAGACAAAACCTCACTTTTACTTTTTTCAAAAATATTCAGGGTTCAGGTCTATTAACCTTTGGGATTGACAGATAGCACTGGAGAAGTTCAATAATAAAATGAATCATCAAAAATACAAATTGTGCACAAAGTATATATATATACACATCAGCAAAACATTGGTTCGATATCCTCCTAATTTGATATCTATCTATTTCATATCTATATTTATCTATGTATCCATCTATCTATCTCATCTATCTACTTATCTGTCACTGTGACATCACGATACATTCTATGTCACAGTGATGTGATGACATCATCACATTCTATATCCCAGTGTTACAGCCCAGGGGAAATCACTGCCTCACAGACTTACAGGGGTGAGGGAGTACCTTTTGTTTTTCGTGACAAACGAAGCAAAAATTTATTCTAAAATGGATAAAGAGAGAAGACGAGCCCAAAGAGATCGGGTTCTGAGAGAGAGGAGAGGAATAAATGAAGAGCAGGTATTGTTGTTCGCTTTAGGGCGAAAAGACATTAATCTACCGGACATGGACACTGACGCCTCAGAAATGGCGTCCAAACGACAAAATCTAGAGAAAATGAGAAAGTCCAAAAGACATGAGAGCCTTACACAGAGAAGGAACATGGAGAACCTCATGGAGTCTGACTCTGCTGCCTCCGCTGAGCTTCAGGGGGCCATTCTTATCTCCTTGAAAAAAATCGGAGATCTGGTCCCTGAAATAAGGAAGAGGAATAAAGAAGCCATCCTCAATAAGCGGAGAAACATCAGCGCAGAGTTAGAGCTGGAGGAAGTTCTCCAAGAAACTCCAAGACAGGTCTCATCCAGATCTGAAAGACAAGACACCCTGAACCTGCAAAGAGCGGCAGCCCAGAAAAGAATGAGGAACAGCAGAGACTGGGTTGTCCAATGCAGGAGGCATCTGACCTATGCCAAACCCATCATTAATGGGAATGGTGCCCTATGGAGATCCCACTCATCAACCAAAACCATCTCCATCCCGGATTTTCTGTTCCATCTGAGTGTTTCTTCACCAGAGAGATCAATGGATATAGATGAACCAGGTAAGAAATAATCTTACTCAGTATAATAAGACTGTGGGTGAGGGGGATTATCCTCCTAATATTAAGTACAGGCCTCAATTATCAATGCTGACTAATGGAAGAACTGTCCTTGTCGCCCGTAGCAACCAGTCACCTTTCAGTGTTCTATAGAATGTTAAGAAATGGAATCTGTGCTGTGAATCGTTGCTATGGGCAACAGGGACATTTTTGCTATTAGACAGTTTTGATAAACGAGAGACCAAATATTAGACATTTCCTGCTCATTTACATAGTTCTGTTTAAAATTATAATATATGCGCTGGCGCTATATCTATTAACCCCTCCTTGACCGGGCAATCTTTCATTTTTCTCCTCCCATCTTCCAAAAGCTATAACTTTTTTCCCTTTGTCTTCCAGTATAGCCACACGTGGGCTTATTTTTTTTTAGTGGGCCGAGTTGTGGTTGTGAACGACACAATTTATTTTGTCATTCAATGTTTTAGACAACAGGGAAAAAAATCAAAGTGTGGTAAAATTGTGGGGAAAAAAGGGGGATTCCGACATTGTTTTTTTTATTGTGTCCATTGTGTGGTCAGAATGACCCCATCAAGTGATTCTCCATGTCAGAGACCATTGTGCTAATGCTGAACATGCAGAGGTTTTCTTTTTACTTAAGTGGTGAAAATTAGAAATTTATTAGAAAAAACATTGATTTGAGTCTCCATATTCTGAGACATTGTAACTTTGTGATTTTGATACCTGGATGGCGCAGTGTAAGGGCTTCTTTATTGTGTAGGAAGCTGTAGCTTTTATTAGATCTTTCTTGGGTAGAAAGGACATGGTGATATCTTTCTATTGCAATTTCTAGATAAATATGGCGCCTCTAAAAAACCCAATTTTGATGTTTCAATTTTTTTCTCATTTTAATATTTACTGTTTGGGATAATTATTTTTATATTTTTGTATATCCCTCTTATACTAACATAGTAATCCCAGTTATGCTTATTTTTCATTTTTTTAATTATTATTATTAATTGGGAAAGTTGTGTGATTCTAATTATATTATGTTTTTCAAATTATTATTTTATTTTTTTATTATTTTTTATTTAATTTTTTAGTCTCTTTAAAAGACATGAACCTGTGATTTTCTGATCGCTTGCACTATATACAGTGATGGAACTGTATCGCTGTATATGGCTTTATTAACGTTGTCATAAGAAATTAAACCAGGCTGGTCTGAACAGGAGGACGAAAGCGAAGCACAAGGTTTTTCAGCAGGCCCAGATAGTCATTATAACCAATTAACCCCTTGCAATTGTGTCCTGGTAGGGGCTAATGGGTGCTGATGCGCATAAATCGGCAATCACTTCATTTAAATACCGCTGTCAGCATTGAAATGGTTAAACTGCAGTAATCAGCGTGTGCTCCAGTTGCTGCTGTTATAGGCAGGTGGCAGCTATGCAATACGGTCAGTATCAGCCTGGTAAAATGCAGGCTCAGCTCCTGAATCCGCTCCATACATTTACCGCACAACATGACAAACATTTCCATTATGTGTTCTCAAAGAGATTAACAAATCTTGTATCATCTCAGCAGGTGGAAGCCTTATGATGCCCTCTGACGTAGGGAACATGCCAGCACAAGACCTTGCTGATGCCAGACCCGTTACTTTAACCCAGAGAGAATTGGTTAACATAGAAAATCCTATTAACTTTCGCCACCTTGAAATCCTCAAAGTTGTTGGAGAGGGAAATTTCGGAAAGGTAAGTGTGAATTTCTCCTCCTCCGTGCTCCCCAATGTATCCTGCACCAGATACACAGGAGGATATACATATTCATTACAGGATGTTAATATGTAATGGTGATTGGGATAAACCAGTGATCCATTATACAGATCCCTATAATAGATGGGATTTTGGTCTGATCGCCTGTGATTTTTCTCCAGGTCCTCTTGGCATCAGATATGTTCAGCGGAGAACTGCTGGCTATTAAAGCCATAGACAGGAATTATTGTGATGAAGCCACAATCTCTAAAGAGTTAAAGGTCCTGAGTATGGCCACCGACTGCCGCTTCATAACATCTCTGCGGGGGTTTATGGAGGTACCAACAGAATATATAATAGCCATGGAGTATATTGCCGGAGGAGATCTGTCTGTCCACATGGCAAAATCGATGAAATTTGATATGGAAACATCAAGGTAAATGTCTTAGACTGAATCATAATATTCTACTGCCCATACATTGTGGTCCTAGAGTGTATGTAACCACTGATCCATCCTCTACTTTCTACTCCACAGACTCTTTGCGGCAGAAATGGTTTGCGGACTCCAGTTCCTCCATGAACACGGCGTGATACATTGGTAATCAGTTCATCTTCATAAATCTCTGTTGTCTCCTTACATATCTATTGTAGAAAGTTCTGTTCATGAATTATCCTCACAATCATGTCTGATCATTTTTCCCTGCAGTGACCTGAAGCCTCAGAACATCCTCATCCATGACACCGGACACATAAAGATCGCGGACTTTGGCTTATCAGCCGTGAATGTGGTCGATGAGGTCCTACTGGAGGATACTGTTGGCACGAATGGTTACATCGCACCGGAGGTAAGGAACATCCCTGTGTGATTGATGCCGATAGTAGGACTGAGTATTAATCTGAGGATCCTGCTCATATCTAATCACAGACCGGTCCTCATGGCCTCTGTGTGTAAATCCCCTCCCCGATATAGTAATCTCCTATCTTATGTTCCCACAGATAATGGATGAAGAAAGCTTCAATCATAAGGCAGATTCCTTTTCATTTGGTGTCATCCTGTACATGATGATTGTGGGGAAAAAGCCGTTCTATAGCAGTGGTTTGCTGGATCAATACCACTGGTCTCTGCAGGTGGACGTCCCAGATTTTCCAGACTGGATGCCCAGCGATGCACTTGACATCTTAGAAGGCGTAAGTAGGATCAGAAGAAGAAGGATGATGAGGGACTATAAAGAAAGCTAGAAGATAAGATGCGGACAGTCCATGGACATTGTGTAATAACGTATCAATAATAATATATAATATAATGATTAATGGTCTCTCTCATTTTCCAGCTTCTCTGCAAAACTCCATCTGCCCGGTATGCTATATCATCCTTCATCCGAGAGCGCCCATTCTTCCTCTCCATAAACTGGAGCGACGTGGAGTCCGGCGAAGCCGACCCACCATTCAAATTTGATGAAAATGTAAGTATAGCACATAGGGACATCCATAGTGTTATCTGTGCCCAGTAACACACATACCCACTATACACCTTATCATTATATCCCCCAGTATACATTATATATGTGAGGAGACGATTCTCAGACATGTATATTTCTCATCTTAAGATGGAGAAAAGCGGCACTCACCCCAAAGTGGCACTCACCATTACTTCTTTATTAATCTGCTGTAAAACATATCGGCAGGGAGAGAATGCCGCTTTTCTCTCTTTTTGACTGCAATTGCTTCCCAGTCTGGGGTGTATTTAGCTGAGCTCCCGTGTGGTTCATGAACCCTTTTTTAAATGTGCAACCTTCAACATTGTAATCTCCTCCCAGACTTTATGATAGTGCAGAATCGCTTCTCTTTCTTTATTGTGAATATATTTCTCTTCTTACAGGAGGATTAGGCTGATATAAATCAGCCCCATTCCAGTAACATCTAGGAATGAAGCTTTCCATTACTCGGAAGAGACAACTAAACTGGACTTTCTCATTTACCGGACTTTGACAAACCTACCGAGCTTCCACCACATAACAGCCACGTAGATTCGAGCACCAAACATCCAGGGATTTAGTCCGATCGCCATATTTGGGGTCAGGAAGGAATTTTTTTCCCCTGATATGAGGATTATACAACAACTAGTCCTCAGGGTTATTTTTCGCCTTCCTCTGGATCAACATAGCAAGTAATTAAAGGCTGAAATTGAAGGACTTCTTTCAGCCATACTTGCTATGTTACCATCTGAACGACTCATCTACAATGTGGTGGTAAGAAGACGACTACCGAATATGGACAAAGAGAAGGCAATGGCTGCTCCTTCTCCACCGGATATGGACAGAGAGAAGGCAGCGGCTGCTCCTTCTCCACCAGATATGGAAAAAAAGAAGGCAGTGGCTGCTCCTTCTCCACCAGATGTGGAAAAAAAGAAGGCAGCGGCTGCTCCTTCTTAAAATTGGCCAAGTAAAGAGAGGTGGAAGCGGCTGCTCCTTCTCACACTTGGCCATGTAGCGACAGAAGGATGCGGCTGCTCCTTCTACTACCAGGCCATGGACAGACAGAAGGTAGCGGCTGCTCCTTCTACTACCTAGCCATGGTCAGACAGAAGGCCATATGGTTGATCGCGGTGCTCTAAGAATCCAGGAAAACTCCAACTTCACAGATCACACGTCACACATTCCTGCTCTTCTCCTCTCCGTCATGTGTGATCCAGACCTGGATGTCCAAAAACAGCTCACGTGCAACCAAAGGCCTGAAGAGCGGAATCATCATCTGCTCCTTTCTATAGAAAGTGACTGTATCTACAGACTTTCTTTTTTCATCTTTGCATATAATTAACAACTTATATGCACAAATAAATATATTGAACATCTATGTTGATTCTGGTTAGATTCTTCTCATATAGAGAACTGCTTTTTGGTATTTTTATTAATATCATGATGACCTAATGTAATTGTGGATGGGTTGAATATCTCACAAACATTTCTGCATAGAGTAAAATATTTACGTTTTAAAAAAGAGATGAGAGAATTTAATCTTCTCAAACTGTAAAAGAATCCTCACTCACTAAAATGTGTATTATTTTGTAATTCACTTCTGTGCAGATACAGCCGGCCTCTATTTTACTACACTGTAAAGAATCATCAAAAGGTTAAAAATAAAAATGTAAAAAATATACTTATCTTACTGCTCCCCCAGAAGCATTACTTCTGGAGAAGTAGAAGGGCAAGTCGCCTCAAGCCCCTCACTCCGAGGGACCCACCCAAAGCTTAACAATATCGGTGTGGGCGTAAAGCTGATACAGAAAGACTTGATACAGAATGCCAGGGTGACACACTAAAGACCCCCATAGCAGGCATAAGGGGGATAGAGCGACATGATGAAGTCATCACTCTGTGACTCTGATGTCCCGTGCGTGCCTCTGCATGATGAGATCACCATGTTGGTCTACCTGTGACTAGCTACTGTCTGCCGGCGGACTCACTAGGATTCAGTGTTAGGTAAGTATATTATGTTTATGGTTTTTTTATTAATACTTATAATTGGACTGACTGTGGTGGCATCATACAGTGTGGGGACTAGTGTGGAGTATCATACAATATGGGGGGCATTATACTGTGGACAGTAAGCTGTGGGGGGAACATATGGTATGAGAGCTTTATATTGTGTGAGGACTCATGTGGTGGTATCATACAGTGTGGGAACTAATGTGGGGGCCATCATACAATGCCATCATACAAGACCATAATAACTGGGGGGTGTATAATATAATTTAGGGACTAATGTGGGGGCCATCATACAATGTTGGGTGCATCATACTGTTTATAAAAGGCTGTGGGTTCTGTTATACAGTTGGGGACTACTGAGGGGGTATCATACAATGTGTGTGCTACTGTGGGGGCCATCATACAATGTTGGGTTCATCATACTGTTTATAGGAAGCTGTACGGGCCATCATATACTGTGGGGACTACTGAAGGATATCATGCAACGTGGGGGCTACTGTGCGGGCCAATGTTGGGGGCATTATATTGTGTACAATAAGCTGTTGGGGGATAATATAGTATGGGTGGCTTTATACTATGTGAGGACTGCTGAAGGGGCCATCATACAATGTTGGGTTCATCATACTGTCTATAGAAAGCTGTTGGGACTATTGTGAAGACACGGGGTCTTCCATGGGCATAATACTACTAGGAAAACACAGGGTTAGGGTTAAACAGTGTAGCAATACTTTATTGAACCAAGTGAACATGTAGCACCCTGAGGATTCGGCTGCTACAGGAGTATTGCACCTCAACCCAGAGGTGTGATATTCCACTCCCGGGTAAGGAAGGAGTGTGGAACTGAGCTCAGATAGACTGCATGCACTACATACATCCCATTCCAGAGGAGCAGGCCGACGGCACTCCCACTTAGAAATGTGCAGGTGCGACCGAGCCTGTTCCTGGCTGGAGTGGGAGGGGGGAGGAACATCCCATGTAGTGTAGGGGCAGATAGGGGGAGCAGTCTGGGTAGTGTTAGGAGCTCATTGGGTGCTGGTCACCTGAGCTCGCACATAGAGGGTGTATATAAGGTGGGCACCATCAAAGATCAGGGTCAGACGCAGAGGACAAGTCAGATGCAGAGAGTCAGAAGGAGAGAACAAGTCTTCTGCAGAGGAAGTCAGCCTGCAGCAAGGGAGCAGAGCAGACCTGAGCCTGAAGAGTGAGAGAGTGGAGTACAGAAAGACCCAGAGGGGGACAAAGAAGGGACCCAAGAACCCAAATCAGATCACCGGGTGAGGAGTCAGCAGAAGGGTACCGGAACCCAAGCTGGTGGGGGTAAAGACATTCCCCAGCCAGAGACCGGAGACCGTGGGCAGTGTCTGTCACGGTCACCCACTACATTCACCCTGAAGGCACACCACACGGAGGGTCAGGGAACCTGAGGCCAAAGGTTGCCCAACAGAAGGCCCGAGGGAGCTGGATTTAGGTGAATCACTGGTGGGGACGGCTGAAGAGAGGACAGAGAGAGAGAGCTCAGGGCCACGCTCCGGACTTGTTTGGGGGTTGGCCGGATCCAGGACCTGGTGGTCGCAGCACGGCTCGGGTGGTCACTTGGAGCTAGAGTGACCCGTATAACAACTGCAGTAAGTAAAGACCCTTAACTGCACAACCCGAGTCTGTCATCATTACCGGCTGCACCGCACCACCACAACCCCCATCCTCTGCGCCTGTCCCCTCTGAGGCTATACCCCTCCCGTTGGGGGTTATCCCACCAAGCTGCGCACCCACCATCAGCCTCAGCGGACCCTGCAGCAGCGGCGGCCACAGTGACCGCATCACAACGGGTGGCGTAGTCGACAAAACGAACTTTAATAACATCAGTAAAGACTGCCACATAACACTGAGCTTGACGCCCTGGGCACGGGGCCGGGTCACAGCCGCTCGGAGACTACAACCCCCCCATCTGATCCGGTGCCGGGTATTCCCCTCAAAAAAGGAATATGTCCCAGGGGGCGCGTCAACTTTGGCGTAGTCGGCAGGATTACGTGCCCGCAACACCCGGGTACTGCGTGCCTGAAGAAAAGTGCAAGTTTACCTCAGAAAGAAGACTCCTGCCGGTTCCGGAGGGTCCACGCCATCGGACTCCATCACCAGTCGTTTCCCGCCGATTGTCCGCCATTTCCAGCTTGTTCCCGCCATCTGCCGAGTTTCCCGCCACTGGGAAGCGATTCCCGCCAAAACCGCAGATTTCCCGCCTTGGAAGAGCAGCGGACGCCATTATGGGCGTGCCAAAGGAGGGCAAGAGGCCACATCCCATCGTGGGCCGGGACAGAAAATGGCGCCAAAAGTGGAAACCGCCCCCACCAACAGAGACTGTGATGCTGGAGGTGTCTGTCAGCGTGAAAGAACTCCCCCTGGAGCTGACAGTCACCGAGTTGCCCCGGGACCGCCCTCGAAGTGGGAGGAGACGAAAGAAAGGAGAGAAGATGGGTGTCGCCTGGAGCAGTGTAGAACGAGCGCACCCGGAGGCAAGAGGTCTAATGAGGAGTAGCGGAGAAGCTCACCCGGAGTTGAGGAGAGAAAGAGTGGACCCGGGAATGGAGCGGCAGCAGAGCAGCACCGGCCCGCTGGCCAGGAGCCTGCTGGAGGAAGAAGGAGGAGAGCAGAGCAGCACCGGCCCGCTGGCCAGGAGCCTGCCGGAAGCAGAGCAGAGCAGCACCGACCCGATGGTCAGGAGCCTGCTGGAGTCAACAACCCCGCTAGGCTTAGCGGAGATCCTGGCGCAGCTTCCCCGAGATCGGGAGTGCGCGCGGAGTGCCCTGGAGGGCCTCGCGGGAAGGATGGCCCGAGTGCAGAGGGAGATCCTGGCGGAGTGGGGCCGGGAGATGGCCCAGCAAGCTGGAACCTGTCCACCTAACCCGCTCCCTTGGAAGAAGACATCGACTGCCTCTGCGGATGACGCGGGAGGACCCAAGGCCGGAGACGGCGCAGAAGAGGGAGCGAGACGCATGGCAGCAGGTAAGGGGGATGCCTATACCCCATACCGGAAGACCGCTTACCTGCCCCAGCTCCCCGTCGCAGAGCCCGAAGGTCCCCCGGCCGTACCCGAGACCGCCATGACACCGCCACCGACTAGGCCCCGACCGGAAGCCGCCGTCGCGACCCCGATGACGTCACGCATCGTGACCCGGAGCGTGGCGCCGGAAGAGGAGCCTCCGGCCTGGTCACAGGGCCTAGCATTTCCGGGCGCCGCATCCAAAGCAGAGCCATCTACCTCCGCGGAGCCTCCGGCCTGGTCGCAAGGCCAGGTAACCCAGGGCGCCGCCGTCCTAACGGTGCCCTTCACCTTCCAGGTGCCCCAGGCCTGGCCGCAAGGCCTGGGCAACCCGGGCGCCACCACCACCGCGCCCGCGCCCGTAATACCTAGGGTGCCACATCTGGGAGAGGACCCCTTCAGCCAGCTAACGTGGCCGGACGGTCGGCCTTTCATCTGGCCCGAAGGATTCTTGGAGCTGGAGCGGCAGAAGCAACTAGGTCCCCTGTGTGAGCCCCTAATCCCGGCTCCGAAGCCCGTGACTCGGGTCTCGCCTCCACTCGAGGAAGCCCAGTTCGTGTGGGACCCCACGGGAGAAGATTTGATGGGGTTCACCGGAGAGACTCGGGCAGCTGCAGCAGCGCGCATAGAGTGTTGCCGTCAACAGCTGGCAGAGTTCAAGAGAGAGCGGGAGGAGAGGCAGGCCAAAGAGCAATGGGCCCAGACCCGCAGCGCGGAGCAAAAGAGTCGGACCAGAAGGGACCCCCGTGCAGCAGATCGTCCCCGTACCATCGGGACGGTAATAAAGTTTAATGCGCAGCATGGGTGGGGCTTCATAAGGGACCGGAACACCATGGGTGACGTCTTCGTTACACGACGGGACGTCGAGTCCCACCTGCCAGAGGGTCACAAAGGCCGTGACCTCTACGTCGGTGATGAGGTAACGTTCACCCGGCACAAGTGTGCCAAGGGACCTTACGCCCTCCACGTGCATCGCTTGACGGAGGAGGAGTTGCGGTGCGAGGAGGAGGAGCAAGAGGACCCGGACGGGTCTGAAGAAACCACCAGCCGTAAGATAAGAGCAGGAGGCAGACGCCGTTGAGTGCGGCAGAGCAGGAGACTGTATATAGTTGCCTGTCGGGGCACAGTGAATCGAAACTGAAACTGGAACTGTTGTTGCTGCTAAAATAGTCCCCGTTGGGACCAGCGAACTGTTACCTGTAACCCTTTCCATACCAGGCTGAGGACTGTGAGCAGCCATCCCTTTCCCTTTACCTGGCCGGGGACTGAGAACGGCCAAAATTTCCCTGTACATAGTTGCGCTTGCTAAAGCGCCCCCTACCGGTTTTATTTGGGAAACTGTTTTACAAAAGACTGTCGCACTCTACCTGGTCACGAGTTGCACGGTGACCAGAGGAACAGAAGAGAGAAAGAGACGACGAGAATGTTGTTTACCTGAAAAAGTTTATATATATATTTATATAGTATTTCGTATAATATTTAATATGTTTTACATGTTTATAAAAATGTAGTATGTTTTGGTGTTTTTTGTCTTTGCAGCCCGAGGACGTGCTGTGATTTACCAGGGGGGAATGTAGCACCCTGAGGATTCGGCTGCTACAGGAGTATTGCACCTCAACCCAGAGGTGTGATATTCCACTCCCGGGTAAGGAAGGAGTGTGGAACTGAGCTCAGATAGACTGCATGCACTACATACATCCCATTCCAGAGGAGCAGGCCGACGGCACTCCCACTTAGAAATGTGCAGGTGCGACCGAGCCTGTTCCTGGCTGGAGTGGGAGGGGGGAGGAACATCCCATGTAGTGTAGGGGCAGATAGGGGGAGCAGTCTGGGTAGTGTTAGGAGCTCATTGGGTGCTGGTCACCTGAGCTCGCACATAGAGGGTGTATATAAGGTGGGCACCATCAAAGATCAGGGTCAGACGCAGAGGACAAGTCAGATGCAGAGAGTCAGAAGGAGAGAACAAGTCTTCTGCAGAGGAAGTCAGCCTGCAGCAAGGGAGCAGAGCAGACCTGAGCCTGAAGAGTGAGAGAGTGGAGTACAGAAAGACCCAGAGGGGGACAAAGAAGGGACCCAAGAACCCAAATCAGATCACCGGGTGAGGAGTCAGCAGAAGGGTACCGGAACCCAAGCTGGTGGGGGTAAAGACATTCCCCAGCCAGAGACCGGAGACCGTGGGCAGTGTCTGTCACGGTCACCCACTACATTCACCCTGAAGGCACACCACACGGAGGGTCAGGGAACCTGAGGCCAAAGGTTGCCCAACAGAAGGCCCGAGGGAGCTGGATTTAGGTGAATCACTGGTGGGGACGGCTGAAGAGAGGACAGAGAGAGAGAGCTCAGGGCCACGCTCCGGACTTGTTTGGGGGTTGGCCGGATCCAGGACCTGGTGGTCGCAGCACGGCTCGGGTGGTCACTTGGAGCTAGAGTGACCCGTATAACAACTGCAGTAAGTAAAGACCCTTAACTGCACAACCCGAGTCTGTCATCATTACCGGCTGCACCGCACCACCACAACCCCCATCCTCTGCGCCTGTCCCCTCTGAGGCTATACCCCTCCCGTTGGGGGTTATCCCACCAAGCTGCGCACCCACCATCAGCCTCAGCGGACCCTGCAGCAGCGGCGGCCACAGTGACCGCATCACAACGGGTGGCGTAGTCGACAAAACGAACTTTAATAACATCAGTAAAGACTGCCACATAACACTGAGCTTGACGCCCTGGGCACGGGGCCGGGTCACAGCCGCTCGGAGACTACAACCCCCCCATCTGATCCGGTGCCGGGTATTCCCCTCAAAAAAGGAATATGTCCCAGGGGGCGCGTCAAACAGGTGATTCCAACCTTTATATCTCCGGGTTTATCCATGGGTTCCAGGTGACCGGATGGTCCCAACATGGCTAACAAAAACATATATAGTATATAATGGGCCCCATTATTGCTCCATACAGTATATACTGGGCCCCATTTATTGCTCCATACACTATAATGGCCCCATATAGTATATAATAGGCCCCATATATTGCTCTATGCAGTATAAAGGCCCCATATAGTATATAATAGGTTCCTTATATTGCTCCATACAGTATATAATGGGCCCCATATATTGCTCCATACAGTATATATGTGGCACCACAGGGGTCTGGTTGCCACAGTAATAGAAATATTATGTCTGAGAGCAAGTGGGAGGTTTCTCTGGTCAGGAGCCCTGAGCATGCAACACTGCCCGCCCAGACCTGGGAGGGGAGGAATCTTCCCTTATAAACTGGGTCTGGGGCGGGATTAGGGGAGTCAGAGCCTGGAGAGGGAAAGTAAGAACCAGGAGCTCTGTAGGAACAGTAGCTGAATACCAGGGGCTGGAGCTGTGCAGAGTTCGCCCTGGTTGAAGACACTAATACCGGACACGGAGTCCGAGGCTGTGGGGACATCCAGGTCCAGCAGCAGAATCCAACCGGCAGGGGATTCCATGTCCTCTGGCCATAGAACCCGGAGGCACGGTCACAAGCAAGGGACCAGCAACGCCATTGTGAAGCGGAGGCTAACAGAAGGCCCCAAGTCACCGGCCATACGGGTGAGTACCACACGGTATACTCAGGGACGTGGGCTACTTCTACCCGCATAGAGCAAGGTAGCCAGGAAAGAGTGCAGATAGACGGGGAGGCCTACAACTCCACCTGGCCAGGGGGAGATCCTGCTTGCTCACAGACTGACCAGGCCCCTACTGCTAACCAGTACTCCCGGGAGGGTCTGCTTTATACCATCAGTAAAGACCCTGAACTGCACCACACGTCTCTGTGTTTCATCGCCGCACCAGCACCATCAGTACTGGGACGCTCACACCATCACTCCCATCATCTCTCACATTAGCTGCCCTGAGGCAATACTTCTCCCGTGGGCAGTTATCCCATACTCGGCTGCGCAAACAACATCAGCCTCAGCGGTCTGCAGCGCAGCGGCGGTCCCCACTGACCGCAATCCACGGGTGGCTAGTCGGACATTGTTATTACCTAAGACTGCCACTGGTTTGACCACCCTGGGCACGGACCGGGTCACCGCCACACTGAGACTACAACCCCCAGCGATCCGGCTCCGGGTATCCCCTGCACAACACTGGCCCAGGGGGCGCGTCATATACTGGGTCCTCTAAATTGCTCCAAACAATATAAAGGCCCCATGTAGTATATAATGGGCCAAATGTATTGCTCCATACAGTATATACTGGGCCCCATAAATTGTTCCATACAGTATAATTGCCCCATATAGTATATAATGGGCTCCATGTATTGCTCTATACTGTATATACTGGGCCCCATAAATTGTTCCATACAGTATAATATCTCCATATAGTATATAATGGGCCCCATATATTGCTCCATATAGTATAATGGCCCCATATATTGTATAATTGGCCCCATATATTGATTCACAGTATAATCGCCCTATATAGTATATAATGGGCCCCATATATTACTTCATAAAGTATAATGGCCCCATATAGTATATAATAAGCCCCACATATTGCTCCATACAGTATAATGGCCTCATACAGTATATGACAGGCCCCATATATTGCTCCATACAGTATATACTGGACCCCATATAATGCTCCATACAGTATAATGGCAACATATATTATATAATGGGCACAATATATTGCTCCATACAGTATATACTGGGCCCATATATTGCCCCATACAGTATAATGGCCCCATATATTATATAATGGGCCCAATATATTGCTCCATACAGTATATACTGGGCCCTAGATACTGCTCCATACAGTATAATGGCCACATATAGTATATAATAGGCCCCATATATTGCTCCATAAAGTGTAATGACCACATATAGTATATATGGGCCCCATATATTGCTCCATACAGTATATACTGGGCCCCATATATTGCTGCAAAGTATAATGGCCCCATATAATATATAAAGGGCCACATTTTTTGCTCCATACTATATATACTGGGCCCCATATATGGCTCCATACAGTATATACTGGGCCCCATAAATTGATCCATACAGTATAATGGTCACATATAGTGTATGATGTGCCCAATATATTGCTCCATACAGTATATACTGGGCCCCATATAATGCTGCACAGTATAATTGCCCCATATAGTATATAATGGGCTCCATAAATTGCTCAATACAGTATAATGGCCCCATATATTATATAATGGGCCCAATATATTGCTCCATACAGTATATACTGGGCCCTAGATAATGCTCCATACAGTATAATGGCCACATATAGTATATAATGGGCCCATATATTGCTCCATACAGTATATACTGAGCCCCATATATTGCTGCAAAGTATAATGGCCCCATATAATATATAATGGGCCACATTTTTTGCTCCATACTGTATATACTGGGCCACATAGAGTATATACTGGGCCCCATGAATTGATCCATACAGTATAAGGGTCACATATAGTATATGATGTGCCCCATATATTTCTCCATACAGTATATACTGGGCCCCATATACTGCTGCAGGGTATAATTGCCCCATATAGTATATAATGGGCTCCATAAATTGCTCCATACAGTAAAATGGCCCCATATAATATATAATGAGCCTCATATATTGCTCCATACTATATAATGGCCCCATATAGTGCTCCATACAGTATAATGACCACATATAGTGCTCCATACAGTATAATGGGCCCCATATATTGCTCCATGCAGTATATACTGGGCCCCATAAATTGTTCCATACACTATAATTGCCACGTAAAGTATTATATAATGGGCCCCATATATGGCTCCATACAGTATATACTGGGCGCCATATATTGCTCCATACACTATAATGACCCCATATATTATATAATGGGCCCCATATATTGCTCCATATAGTATATAATGGACCCCATAAATTGATCCATACAGTATAATGGCCCCATATAGTATATAATGGGCCCTATGTATTGCTCCATACAGTATAATGGCCCCATATAGTATATAATGGGCCCCATATATTGCTCCATGCAGTATATAATGGGCCACATATTGCTCCATACAGTATAATGACCACATATAGTATATAATGGGCCCCATATATTGATCCACAGTATAATGGCCCCATGTAGTATATAATGGGCCTCACACATTGCTTCCTACAGTATAATGGCCCAAAATAGTATATAATATGCCCCATATATAGCTCCATACAGTATATAATGGGCCCCATATATTGCTCCATACTGTATATACTGGGCTCCATACAGTATATACTGAGCCCCATATATTGCTTCACAGTATAATGGCCCCTTATAATATATAAAGAGAAACTTTTTTATTCCATACTGTATATAATGGGCCTAATATATTACTCCATACAGTATAATGGTCACATATAGTATATAATGGGACCCATATATTGCTGCACAGTATAATGGCCCCATTTAGTATAAAATGGGCTCCATAAATTGATAAATACAGTATAATGGCCCCATATAATACATAATGGGCCCCAGATATTGCTTCATACAGCATAATGGCGCCATACAGTATATACTGAGCCCCATATGTTGCTCCATACAGTATAATGGCCCCATATAGTATATAATAGGCCCCATATATTGCTCTATACTGTATATAATGGGCCCAATATATTGCTCCATACAGTATAATGGTCACATATAGTATATAATGGGCCCCATATAATGCTGCACAGTATAATGGCCCCATATAGTATAAAATGGGCTCCATAAATTGCTAAATACGGTATAATGGCTCCATATAATATATAATGGGCCCCATATATTGCTCCATACAGCATAATGGCCCCATATAGAGCTCCATACAGTAAAATGACCACATGTAGTATATAATAGGCCCCATATAGTACTCCATCCAGTATAATGGGCCCCATATATTGCTCCATACAGTATATACTGGGCCCGATAAATTGTTCCATACAGTATATACTGGGCCCCATATATTGATCCACAGTATAATGGCCCCATATACTATATAATGGGCCCCATATATTGCTCCATACAGCATAATGGTCCCATATATTATATAATGGGCCCCATATATTGCCTATACAGTATAAACTGGGCCCCATATATTAATCCACAGTATCATGGCCCGATATAGTATATAATGGGCCCCATATATTGCTTCATAAAGTATATTGGCCCCATATAGTATATAATGGTCGACATATATTGCTCCAAACAGTATCATGGCCCCATATAGTATATAAAAGGCCCCATATATTGCTCCACACAGTATATAATGGGCCCCATATATTGCTCCATACAGTATATACTGAGCCCCATATATTGCTGCACAGTATAATTTCCCCTTATAATATATAAAGGGCCACATTTTTTCCTCCTACTGTATATATTGGGCCCCATTTATTGCTCCATACAGTACATACTGGGCCCCATATATTGCTGCACAGTATAATGGCCACATATAGTATATAATGGGCCCCATATATTGCTTCATACAGTATAATGGCCAAATATAGTATTTAACGGCCCACATATATTGCTCCATACAGTAAAATGGCCACATATAGTATATGATAGACCCCATATAGCACAAAATAGGCCCGATATATTGCTCCATATAATATAATGGCCGCATATAGTATATAATGGGCCCCATATATTGCTCCATACAGTATATACTGGGCCCCATATATTGCTCCATACAGTATATACTGGGACCCATATATTGCTGCACAGTATAATGGCCCCATATAGTATATAATGGGCTCCATACATTTCTAAATGCAGTATAATGGCCCCATACAATACATAATGGGGCCGATATATTGCTCCATACAGTATAATGACCACATATAGAATATAATAGGCCCCATATATTGCTCCATACAGTATAATGGCACCATATAGTATATAATAAGCCCTATATATTGCTCCATACAGTATAATTGGCCCTGGGTAGTGCTCCATATAGCATAATGGCCCCATATAGTGCTCCATACAGTATAATGACCACATATAGTATATAATCGGCCCCATATAGTGCTCCATACAGTATAATGGGCCCCATATATTGCTCCATACAGTATATACTGGGCCCCATATATTGATCCACAGTATAATGGCCCCATATAGTATATAATGGGCCCCATGAATTAATCCATGCAGTATATAATGGGCCCCATATATTGGTCCATACAGTATAACGGCCACATATAGTATATAATAGGCCCCATATATTGCTCCATACAGTATAATGGCCCCATATATTATATGATGGGCCCCATATATTGCTCCATACAGTATAATGGCACCACATATTATATAATGGGCCCCATATATTGCTCCATACAGTATATACTGGGCCCCAAATGTTGCTACACAGTATAATGGCCCCATATATTATATAAAAGGCCCCATATTTTGCTCCATACTGTATATACTGGGCCCCATATATTTCTCCATACAGTATATACTTGGCCCCATAAATTGATCCATACAGTATAATGGTCACATATAGTATATGATGTGCCCCATATATTGCTCCATAAAGTATATACTGGGCCCCATATACTGCTGCACAGTATAGTTGCCCCATATAGTATATAATGGGCTCCATAAATTGCTCCATACAGTATAATGGCCCCATATAATATATAGTGGGTCTCATATATTGCTCCATACAATACAATGGCCCCATATAGTGCTCCATACAGTATAATGACCACATATAGTGCTCCATACAGTATAAAGGGCCCCATATATTGCTCCATACAGTATATACTGGGCCCCATAAATTGTTCCACACAGTATGATTGCCCCATATAGTAAATAAGGGGCCCCATATATTACTCCATACAGTATAATGGCTATATACAGTATATACTGGGCCCCATATATTGCTCCATACAGTATATACTGGGCCCCATATATTGCTGCACAGTATAATGGCCCCATATAATAAATAAAGGGCCACATTTTTTGCTTCATACTGTATATACTGGGCCTCATATATTTCTCCATACAGTATATACTGGTCACCATAAATTGATCCATACAGTATAATGGCCCCATAGAGTATATAATGAGCCCTATGTATTGCTCCATACAGTATAATGGCCCTATATAATATATAATGGGAACCATACATTGCTCCATACAGTATAATTGCCCCATATATTGCTCCATACAGTATAATGGCACTACATATTATATAATGGGCCAAATATATTGCTCCATACAGTATATACTGGGCCACATATATTGCTGCACAGTATAATGGCCACATATAATATATAAAGGGCCACAATTTTTGCTCCATACTGTATATACTTTGCCCCATATATTGCTCCATACAGTATAATGGCCACATATAGTATATAATAGGCCCCATATATTGCTCCATACAGTGTAATGGCCACATATAGTATATAATAGGCCCCATCTATTGCTCCATACAGTGTAATGGCCACATATATACTATATAATGGGCCCCATATATTGCTCCATACAGTATATACTGGGCCCCATATGTTGCTACACAGTATAATGGCCCCATATATTATATAAAAGGCCCCATATTTTGCTCCATACTGTATATACTGGGCCCCATAAATTGATCTATACAGTATAATGGTCACATATAGTATATGATGTGCCCCATATATTGCTCCATACAGTATATACTGGGCCCCATATACTGCTGCACAGTATAATTGCCCCATACAGTATATAATGGGCTCCATAAATTGATCCATACAGTATAATGGCCCTATATAATATATAGTGGGTCCCACATATTGCTCCATACAATATAATGGCCCCATATAGTGCTCCATACAGTATAATGACTACATATAGTGCTCCATACAGTATAAAGGGCCCCATATATTGCTCTATACAGTATATACTGGGCTCCATAAATAGTTCCACACAGTATAATTGTCCCACATAGTATATAATGGGCCCTATATATTACTCCATACAGTATAATGGCTACATACAGTATATACTGGGCCCCATATATTGCTCCATACAGTATATACTGGGCCCCATATATTGCTGCACAGTATAATGGCCCCATATAATAAATAAAGGGCCACATTTTTTGCTCCATACTGTATATACTGGGCCTCATATATTTCTCCATACATTATATACTAGGCACCATAAATTGATCCATACAGTATAATGGCCCCAAATAGTATATAATGGGCCCTATGTATTGCTCCATACAGTATAATGGACCTTAATAATATATAATGGGCCCCATATATTGCTCCATACAGTATATACTGGGCCCCATATACTGCTGCACAGTATAATTGCCCCATATAGTATATAATGTGCTCCATTAATTGCTCCATACAGTGTAATGGCCCCATATAATATATAATGCGTCTCATATATTGCTCCATACAATATAATGGCCCCATATAGTGCTCCATACAGTGTAATGACCACATATAGTGCTCTATATAGTATAATGGGCCCCATATATTGCTTCATACAGTATATACTGGACCCCATAAATTGCTGCACAGTATAATGGGCCCCATATATTGCTGCACAGTATAATGGCCCCATATAATACATAAAGGGCCATATTTTTTGCTCCATACTGTATATACTGGGCCTCATAAATTGCTTCATACAGTATAATTGCCCCATATATTGCTCCATACAGTGTAATCGCAACATATAGTATATAATGGGCCCCATATATTGCTCCATACAGTATAATGGCCCCATATAATATATAATGGGTCTCATATATTGTGACATACAATATAATGGCCCCATATAGTGCTCCATACAGTATAATGACCACATATAGTGCTCCATACAGTATAATGGGCCCCATATATTACTCCATACAGTATATACTGGGCCCCATAAATTGTTCCACACAGTATAATTGCCCCGTATAGTATATAATGGGTCCCATATATTACTCCATACAGTATAATGGCTCCGTACAGTATATACTGGGCCCCATATATTGCTCCATACAATATATACTGGGCCCCATATATTGCTGCACAGTATAATGGCCCCATATAATATATAAAGGGCCACATTTTTGCTCCATACCGTATATACTGGGCCTCATATATTGCTCCATACAGTATATACTCGGCCCCATACATTGATCCATACAGTATAATGGCCCCATATAGTATATAATGGGCCCTATGTATTGCTCAATACAGTATAATGGCCCTATATAATATATAATGGGCCCCATACATTGCTCCATACAGTATAATTGCCCCATATATTGCTCCATACAGTGTAATCGCAACATATAGTATATAATGGGCCCCATATATTGTTCCATACGGTATAATGGCCCCATATAGTATATAATGGGCCCCATATATTGCTCCATACAGTATATACTGGGCCCCATATATTGCTCCATACAGTATATACTGGGCGCCATATATTGCTGCACGGTATAATGGCCCCATATAGTATAAAATGGGCTCCATAAATTGCTCCATACAGTATAATGGCCCTATATTATATATAATGGGCCCAATATATTGCTCCATACAATATAATGGCGCCATATAGTGCTCCATACAGTATAATGACCAAATATAGTATATCATAGGCCTCATATAGTGCTCCATACAGTATAATGTGCCCCATATATTGCCCCATACAGTATATACTGGGCCCCATAAATTGTTTCATACAGTATAATTGCCCCGTATAGTATATAATGGGCCCCATATATTGCTCCATACAGTATAATGGCTCCATACAGTATATACTGGGCCTCGTATATTGCTTCATACAGTATAATGGTCCCATATATTATATAATGGGCCCCATATATTGCTACATACAGTATATACTGGGCCCCATAAATTGATCCACAGTATAATGGCCCCATGTAGTATATAATGGGCCTCATATATTGCTTCATACCGTATAATGGCCCCATATAGTATATAATAGGCCCCATATATTGCTCCATACAGTATATAATGGGCCCCATATATTGCTCCATACAATATATACTGGCTCCATACAGTATATACTGAGCCCCATATATTGCTCCACAGCATAATGGCCCCTTTTAATATATAAAGAGAAACTTTTTTGCTCCATACTGGATATACTGGGCCCAATATATTGCTCCATACAGTATAATGACCCCATATAGTATATAATGGGCCCCATATATTGGTCCATACAGTATATACTGGTCCCCCATATATTGCTCCATACAGTATAATGGCTTCATATAGTATATACTGGGCCCCATATATTGCTCCATACAGTATAATGGCCCCATATAGTATATAATAGGCCCCATATATTGCTCCATACAGAATATAATGGGCCCCATATATTGCTCCATACAGTATATACTGGGCCCCATATACTGCTCCATACAGTATAATGGCCCCATATAGTATATAATGGGCCCCATATTTTGCTCCATACAGTATATAATGGGCCCCATATAATGCTCCATACAGTATATACTGGGCCCCATATATTGCTGCACAGTATAATGGCCCCATATAGTTTATAATTGGCTCCATAAATTGCTAAATACAGTATAATGGCCCCATATAATATATAATGGGCTCCATATATTGCTCCATACAGTATAATGGCCCCATATAGTGCTCCATACAGTATATTGACCACATATAGTATATAATAGGCCCCATATAGTGCTCCATACAGTATAATGGGCCCCATATTTTGGTTTATTTTGCTTCATACAGTATAATGGCTCCATATAGTATATAATGGGCCCCATATATAGTTCCATACAGTATAATAGCCCCTTATAGTAAATAATGGGCCCCACATATTGCTCCATACTGTATAATGGTCCCATATAGTGCTCCATACAGTATATACTGGACCCCATATATTGCTCCATAAAGTATAATGGCCCCATATAGTATATAATGAGCCCCATATATTTTTCCATACAGTTTAATGGCCCCTTATATTGCTCCATACAGTGTATAATGGCCCCCATATATTGCTCCATACAGTATAATGGCCCCTTATCTATAATATTACCGGGGATGCGTATCTGAAGCCTTTATAGACAACGCATGCATGACGCGCAGTCTGGCTCCAGGCAGAATCACGCATCCAGCCGTTACAGGTAAGAGGAGTGTATGGCGCGGTATACGTAGACACTGAACGTATACCGCGATCTCTGGCGCCATACTTAGATACTTACCTGACCGGGAGGAGCGTTGCCGCGGCGCCTCTCTATGCCGGAGACCGGGGCAGGAGTAAGGCGTCGGATCGGAAACCAGGATGGGGATGAGGGGTGCCGTGCATACCGGGATTGGGGGTGAGGGGTGCCATGCATACCGGGATTGGGGGTGAGGGGTGCCAAGCATACCGGGATTGGGGGTGAGGGGTGCCATGCATACCGGGATTGGGGGTGAGGGGTGCCATGCATACCAGGATTTGGGGATGAGGGGTGCCATGCATACCGGGATTGGGGGTGAGGGGTGCCAAGCATACCGGGATGAGGGATACCATACAAACCAGGATAGGGATGAGGGATGGGGTACCATGCATACCGGGATAGGGATGAGGAGTACCACACATACCAGGATAGGTATGAGGAGTACCATACAAACCAGGATAGGGATGAGGGATGGGGTACCATGCATACCGGGATAGGGATGAGGAGTACCACACATGCCAGGATAGGGATGAGGAGTACCATACATACCAGGGTTGGGATGAGGGGGCCACGCATACCAGGATTGGGGGTGAGGGGTGCCATGTGACTCGCCCCTTGGGCCGTGGGGCACTCGGATCCGGGCAATAGGGAAACGGTGGGAGTAGTAGTGGCAACCCGGTTCCGTGGCTCAGGGTGGTCAGGACAGTGGTAGTCCGTTATGTGCTGTTGATTATGTCCGACTACGCCACCCGTGGATTGCGGTTATTAGGAACCGCCGCTGCATGCAGACCGCTGGGGCTGATGATGTGTGCAGCTGGGGTAGTGTGACTCCCCACGGGAAGAGTGCGGCCGCAGGGCAGTATAATGGATGGTGGGAGTGATGGTAGTGAGAGTCCCAGTGCTGATAGTGCTGGAGGAGCAAGGAGCACACAGAAAACAGGTTGCAGTCCAGGGTCTTTACTAAAACAAGTAAACTGACCCACAAACAGTCCCGGCTAAGAGGGGACCTGGATGTCTGAGAGCAACGGGGAAATTGGCCCTGGTCAGGGTGAGGGTGTAGGCCTACCGTGCTTTTTGTGCTCCTTCTGGCTATCTCCTCTTTATAGGGTAACAGCCCACGCTTCCGAGCTCTCCGTGTATTCTCGCCTGTATGGCCTGCGACGTGGGTTCCTTTCTGCTCCCAGCCTTGTACGGCTTTACTGGTCCCTTCGGTTGTGGCAGGGCCTCCAGGCTTCTTAGGCCAAGGAATATACAGTCCCCTGCGGACTGGTTATCTGCTGGAGAATGTGGAATCCTCCCAGCCTCAGACACCAAAGTCTGGTAAATTTTGTCCGTTATCTGCCAAGACAGGCTCTCTTCGCCTCTTGTCTCTGGCTTGTGGCTCTCCTACTGCCACACTTCCTCTTAGGGTGCAATACAACTGTCCCTCTCTGCTCTGGGACCTGAATCCTGAGACAGGTCGTCCAGTTCTCCCTAACCCTGCCCCCAGTACCAGCTTTTATAGGGGCAGCCAGCTCCCCCTACTGGCCTGAGACAGGAGGCATTGCATGCTAATATTCCCCTGACCAGAGAACCTCCCCCTTGCTCTCAGACACAGCTTTATTACACTTTGTGGCATCCAGGCCAGGGAGACACACCATGCATACCAGGATTGGGGATGAGGGGTGCCATGCATGCCAGAATTGGGATGAGGGGTGCCATGTATACCAGGATTGGGGATGAGGGGTGCCATGCATGCCAGGATTGGGATGAGGAGTGCCATGCATACCAGGATTGGGATGAGGGGTGCCAAGCATGCCAGGATTGAGATGAGGGGTGCCATGCATGCCAGGATTGGGATGAGGGGTGCCATGCATACCAGGATGGGGATGAGGGGTGCCATGCATACCAGGATTGGGATGAGGGTTGCCATGCATACCAGGATTGGGGATGAGGGGTGCCATGCATACCAGGATTGGGGGATGAGGAGTGCCATGCATACCAGGATAGGATGGTGGGGACAGGATGGAGGCAGCACAAATACCAGGAGGGGGGGCAGCACATACCAGCATGGGAGACCATATACCAATAAAAATGCTCGCCACCTGGGCGTAGAACGGGTTCAATAGCTCGTAGTATATAATGGGCCACCCTCATATTTTGTGACATACAGTATAATGGCTTCATATAGTATATACGGGGCCCCATATATTGCTCCATACAGTATAATGGCCCCATATTGTATATATTGGGCCCCATATATTGCTCCATGCAGTATAATGGCCCCATATGATGCTGCATACATAAAACAAAATATCAATTACTCACCTCTCCCGTTCCCCGCAGGTCCGGTATACCCAGCGCGTCTTCTAACTCTGGAGTGCTCAGGTCAGAGGGCGCGCTGTGGTGACGTCATTGCGCCCTCTGCCCTGACACATCAGAGTTAGAAGACACTGGAGCTGTTCGGAGCGAGGAGAGATGGGGGAGGGGCTGAGGGTGGGGAGGACCCCGGTGGCTGCACGGGCCCCATAGCGCGCCATCGTTTCCCCCTCCCTGGGCCACAGTACTTGCCTGCGTGCATGGGGTGGTGTCGCCAGTCATTGTTGTCATGGTAGGTCAGTTCTGCATGCGAGCACTCCTGCATCCTCCGCTTTTAAAAAGCCAGTGCCCTGTTCCTCCTCCTCTCTGGGGCCCATCGGGCATTTCACCGGTGCCCTGCCAGGCCAGTCCGACCCTGTGTGAATGTAATGTTGTACAGAGCACAGACATATGCCGGCCCTTCCTCCAAAGTGGAACTAACAATGTGTGCTGCATCTGTGCTGCGCAGACTATGCTGACTTCAGCTGACGTCCAAATCATAGCCCCACTGGATCCGGGATGGTTGTGAGATATGCCGATGATTTCTGCAGGACCCACAGCTTGTTTTTCTCAGTCGCTGCTCTCCTCCTTCTCTGACTGATCACAATATTATCTATTCCAGGTCCTTCAGCTTTGTGGTAGGAGGTAACAGGTTCCCCCAGCACTCCATGTGGCTCACACCTCACACCGCTCAGTACTCTGTCAGTAATCTGCTATATATCATTGCTGCACCAGAGCCATCTAGAGGTCACAGTAATACATTGCAACACAACAAAGTAAACATTAAAAGAGAGAAAAATAAACACTCTATAGAATAAAATATTCAGTCATTTAAAGGCAGACTGAAAAATTAAATAGTTGGCAAAATACACAGAGGTGACACCACTGAGAAGATGTGTTTTATTGATTAAGTGGTGTGCGCCCCTTAATGAATTTGATGCATCCAACTATAAAATACTCCATCATTAAAATTGGGGTATACAATGTCAATCTTAAATGGAAGGTGCCATGATTTTTATTTTTGTATTAATAATTATTGAGTATATAATCAATTATTTTTAATACAAAATTAAATGCACTGGTTTAATATTTTTGAATTTATTAACTCTATCTACAGCCACAGTGGGCGGCCATATAAGTTTGCTGATGTGTAATTGTCTGAGCACGAAGCTTACACACTTCAAATATGGCAGCCTCTGTGTACTGTGTCCTCCTGCATTTCCTGCATTGTGTCACACCAGGTGTTAGTGCAACACAGAGGGAAAGGGAGCCCAGACACTAGGGAAAGGGGGAAGTGGAGACCTCCTAGTCTGGTCTAGCGTCACCCTGTCTCAACTACCATCCCTATATTGCCTCTTCAGCAATCGCCGCACACGTGCCTCGCCCTACTTTACCTGGCGCATGGCTACGGCTAGGGATGGAAGGAGATGAGCACTAGTCAACCTCCACTAAACACTATAGACAACAAGGGAAGACAAAACACGGGGAAATTGCTTAGCTTTAGATGAGTCCAAATATGCACACGGCCTCAAGCTCCAGAGAGGACAAAGTACTGCTCCGTCTAATCCTGACAAGTAGAAATGAATATTGCCAGCGACTCCCTCTCAGACACACCAGGTATATATATGACGCGCCCCTGGGCCTGTGTCGCGCTGCGTTGCGCACGCGGGGGCCTACCCGGAGCCGGATCAGTGGAGGGTTGTAGTCTCGTGGCGGTGACCCGGTCCGTGCCCAGGGAGTCAAACTAGACGGCAGTCTATTAGTAGTAAATAGTTGAGGACTACGCCACCCGTTGAGTGCAGCCAGGGAGCTGCTGCTGCAGGGCAGACCGCTGAGGCCGGTGGTAGGATTGTGCAGCGTGATAGTATAACCCCCAATGGGAGGGGTATGGCCTCAGGGCAGCCGACGTGGATGATGGGGGTAGCAGGAACCACTCAGAGACGGTACGGTGTAGTTCAGGGTCTTTACTGGTAACAACGACAGACCCTCCCGGAGTACTTGCTAGCAAACGGGGCCTGGTCAGTCTTTGAGCAGATGGGATCTCCCCTGGCCAGGCGTAGTTGTAGGCCTCCCAAACTGACTGTACTCTTCTGGCTACCTTGCTAGAAGCTGATGTAAGTAGCCCACGTCCCTGAGTGTACCGTGTGGTGCTCACCCGTATGGCCGGTGACTCGGGGCCTTCTAATGGCTTCCGCTCCACGATGGCGGTGCTGGTCCCACGCGTGTGACCGTGCCTTCGGGCTTCTGGGCCAGAGGACCTGAAATCCCCTGCCTGACGGATTCTGCTGCTGGGTAGGAGTTAGTCCCCACAGCCTCGGACTCCGGGTCCGGTAAAGAATCTTCTTAGTCAGGGCGAACTCTGCAGCTGCCAGCCCCTGACTCCTTGTAACTCTGCTGTTTCCTATGCTGCTTCTTGTCTCCACTCTCCTTGTCTGACTCACCCTGCCTCAGCCCCGGGTTTATACAGGGGAAGTTCTTCCCCTCCCAAGACTGGGCAGGAGGTGTGGCATGCACAGGATCCCTGACCAAAGGACCTCCCACCTGCTCTCAGACATAACATTACATTACTGTGGAAAACCAGACCCCTGGGGTGCCACATTCCCCCCTAGTGAAATTTAGTACTCCGGGACTAAACACATTTAGAAAAACATAACAAGGCAAAAAGCATTAATAATACAATAAGAAAACATATAAAGATGGTTACGGCGTGTCCGCAACCGGGTGCAGTCTCTGAAAGAAGCAAGGTGTCCATTTCACCAACACAGGGAGACGTAACCAGGTAGGGGTCTGTCCTACCCCGAGTCCTTAACAGTCTCTAGTCCATCCTGGGTTACGCTCCAACTATGTACAAGGATTCCCGGTAAATCCACCAAGGTTTCCTAAAAACAACTGGAAACACAAAATTATACACAAGCAACAATACACAGATAAACATAAATAAAACTATTTTTACACTTCAAATTCTCCAGCGTGCGGGTAACTGGCCTCTAGTGGCCCTAGTGGACCTACGGAGCTGACTGTCTGGCCCTGAACTACAGGGTGTAGGAGCTGTCAAGGGTAAACTGGGCAGCTGTCTACCGGCTCTTTGTCTCACTAGGGGTACGGCAGGCTCACTATAAGCAGAGGGTTGATTCTCCTGTTCTACTCGTGTGGAGTCTTCTGCCTCCTGGACCGGCTGTTCTTCCAGCTCTACCCGTTGCTCCGTTGGTTCTTGGGATGATGGTTGGAGGAAGGTGAGTACGGGTACCACAACTGCACCATTGACTTGAGTCCAAGACCGAGGGAAGTCCCCGAGCACGGTACTAACCATATCTTCCCTTTCTCCCACGGGTCGATGGTCTTCTTGTTCCTCTTCAGGGTTCCTCAGTTGTTCGGGACACTTCTTCAGGTGGTCCCGGGACACAATGGCTGTGGTTTCCCCTCCGTCTTTACTGATGGTACAGACCTTCGGGTTCTCGTGGCTTGAGGGCAGTACGGTGTACGGGTCCTTCTCCCACTGGTCATCCAACTTGTGGAGCCGTCTTTTCCTCTTCAAGACCTGCTCTCCGGGTACCAGGGGAACAGCGGGAGCATACTGGTTGTAAGTCTTCTCTTGTCTTTCCCTAGCCTGACAGAGACTTCGCTCCACGCTCTCTTGTACTCTCCGGTACTGCTGCTGCCTCTCTGTGTCCCAGTCGGTTTCTGGTGAAGTGTCCTCAGGTGTCAGGACTCCCATTTCCAGGTCAACAGGTAACTTACCAGGTCTCGCCCTCATTAGGTAAGCCGGGGTACAGTTGGTGGAACCTACCGGGATGTGGTTGTATAGGTCCACCAGATCGGGCAACTTCTCAGGCCACAGACTGCGTTCTTCCAGGGGCAATGTTTTTAGAAGATCCATTACCACCTGGTTCATTTTTTCACAAAGTCCATTAGTTTGCGGATGGTAGGGTGTCGTCCTTATCTTCCGGCAGCCATACAGATTGCAGAATTCCTGGAAGACCTCCGCTTCAAAGGCAGGTCCCTGGTCCGTCAGCACTTGGTCCGGGTACCCGTGTGGACGGCAGAAGTGCTGCTGGAAGGCTCTAGCTGCTGTTTGAGCCATTAAGTCCTTGACGGGGACGACAACCAAGAACCGGGAGTAATGATCCACGATGGTTAACGCGTAGACGTAGCCACTTCTGCTTGGGGTCAGTTTTACATGATCCAAGGCTACCAGTTCCAACGGTTGCCGGGTGACGATGGACTGCAGGGGAGTCTTCTGGCTGGCCCGGTCCTTCCTTCTCAGATTGCACGGGCCACAGTCTCTGCACCACTTCTCGATGGTTCCCCTCATGCCTACCCAGTGGAACCGCTCGCGCAGCAGGAACTCCAGCTTTTTCCACCCGAAGTGTCCAGCTCCGTCGTGGTATGCCTCCATCACCATGGCTGCGTCTCTTCGTGGCACCACTACTTGCCAGAGTAGTTCATGCGTCCGGGAGTTGACCATTCTGCGGCACAACTTCCCCTTGTAAAGGAATAGTCGACTCTTCTCCGCCCATAGTTGTTTGGCTTCCTCCGGAGCGTCTGGTTCAAGGCGAGCCTCCGGCCGAGTCAGCATCTCCTTCACTAGTCGGACGGCAGGGTCGCTGTCTTGCGTTTCCGCCCAGTTGTAGTGGGGTAAGGGGTTCAACGTAGCAGCCTGCTTACCCCTTACCCGGTGGGAATACTGGATAGTCCCATGACGGTGGAACGCAGGGAGTTCAACTTCTTCCAGTCCCTCCGGATCTTCTCCTTCGTCCGGCAGGTTGGGCATCCTGGACAGGGCATCCGCGTTATTATTGGAGCGTCCTGCCCGGTATTTGATTGTGAACTCGTAGTTGGACAGACGGGCCATCCACCTCTGCTCCAGGGCACCGAGTCTTGCCGTGTCCAGGTGTATCAACGGGTTGTTATCCGTGTATACGATGAACCGGGAAGAAGCGAGGTAATGCCTAAAGCGCTCGGTGACTGCCCATACCACGGCCAGGAACTCTAACTTAAATGAGCTGTAATTCTCGGGGTTCCTTTCGGTGGGTCGCAGTTTTCGGCTGGCATAGGAGATTACTCGTTCTCTCCCCTGCTGAATCTGGGACAGTACGGCTCCTAGCCCGATGTTACTGGCGTCGGTGTAGAGGATGAAGGGCTGGCTATAGTCCGGGTACGCCAAGATTTCATCCCCCGTGAGGGCCATCTTCAGCTGGCGGAAGGACTCCTCTTCTAGCTCCTCCCATTTGAAGGGCGGCTTCTGGTTCTTGGCCTTCCGGGACTGGCCTATCAGGAGGTCCTGCATAGGCGCTGCCTTTTTGGTGAAACCGGGAATAAACCTTCGGTAGTAGCCTACCAACCCTAGGAACTGCCGCACTTCTTTTACGCTGGAGGGGCTTGGCCATCCCTTAATTGCGGTGATCTTATCGGGGTCGGGAGCCACTCCGTCAGCGCTCACCACGTGTCCCAGGTATTGCACCTTTGGTTTCAGGAGGTGACACTTGGAGGGTTTCACCTTTAGGCCGTAACTCGCCAGAGCTTCGAACACCTCCGCCAGGTGTTTCAGGTGGTCCTCATAAGTTTTGGAGTATACGATGACATCGTCCAGGTACAACAGGACCGTCTCAAAGTTTCTGTGGCCCAGACAGCACTCCATTAATCGTTGGAAGGTTCCTGGGGCGTTGCAGAGTCCGAACGGCATGCAGGTGAACTCGCTAAGTCCCATCGGGGTGGTGAATGCGGTCTTCTCCCGGTCCGCCTCTGCTACAGGAACCTGCCAGTACCCGCTAGTGAGATCCAAGGTAGAGAAGAAGTTAGCAGATCTTAAAGCAGCCAATGACTCCTCTATCCTTGGTAAGGGGTACGCATCCTTGTGTGTGATACGGTTGATTTTCCGGTAATCTACACACATCCTCATGGTGTTGTCTTTCTTTTTGACTAAAACTAGTGGGGCTGCCCAGGGGCTACAGCTATCCCGGATTACCCCAGCCTCCTTCATGTCTCGAAGCATCCCCTTGGCGTGTTGGTAGTGTGCAGGGGGTACGGGTCGATACCTCTCTTTTATGGGAGGATGATCTCCCGTGGGGATGCGGTGTTCTACCCCCTTGACCCGCCCAAAGTCTAACGGGTGTTTACTAAACACTCTCTCATACTCTTGAACCACCCGATAGACTCCTTGTTTCTGATGTGAGGGAGTGGAATCAGTACCCAAATGTAGTTGCTGACACCAGTCCTCCATGTCTTTCTTAGAGCCGTTACCTTCCTCCGGGTGAGATGGAGGCAAGGGTTCCACAGATTGTATAGAATTTTGATTAGTGGTATATAATTTGGCTAGCGTGGCATACCGGGGCAGGTACACTTCCCTCTCCCCGATATTTATTATGCGAATGGGCACCCTCCCATGGCGTACATTGACCACCCCCCGTGCTGTCAAAATGGTGGGCCTACTGTCTGAGTAAACTGGTTCCACCATTGCCTGGTAATCTCTTCCTCTCAGACCAATAGCTGCCCGGCACCAAATCATCATTTCACTTTTTGGGGGCATGGCAATAGGAAAAGGGTCACACATTCTTACGCTACCAATCTCACCGCCGGAGAGTTCCACTTGTTGCCGTTGCATCAGTGCCCGGATCTCTTTCTGGAGCACCCGCTGCTCGCCGGAGCTGGCGTTCTTGGCAACCTGCTGTAAAAGGAAAATCACCTCTGCAAGACAATTTTCAATTACGTTAGTTCCCAGAGTTATTTTTGGGTGACTCTCATGTTTATCAATATCTACAATGATCAGTCCCTGTGCGGCCAGTTCGACTCTACCGATTTTGAGGGCCACCTCTTTAAATCCGATCTGTGGCACGGGCTGGCCATTGCTGGCGATGATACTCAAGTCGTCGTCAGGGTAGTGGGTAATATCCGAGTCATTCCAGTACTGCTTGAAGAGCACGTACGGGATGGTGGTGACCTGTGACCCGGTATCCAGTAGGGCACTCATGGGAATGCCATCCAGTACCACAGGCAAGACTGGACGTCCTCCCACATATCTGTCGCGCCAGTTCGATGGGCCTGGTGATCTTTTTCCTGGGGGTTGGCCCTCTACCCCAGGTTGTGCCCGTTTAAAGAACAGTACCTTTCCATATGTCCGGATTGATTGCAGCGGCGGCAGATGGGTCGTCCGTCCTCGCTGTATCGGTCACTGGGTCTTCCTCTGGCCGGTGGGGTCCTCCTTGGTCGACGCCACGGGATGTCCTCCGGTCCGGATGCCAGCTGGATCTTCCCTGGGGTGGAAACCTGTAAAGACTGCACAGTTCGGGTTAGCGCAGCAACGCTCTTAGCTAGCTCTTGGACCTGATGGTGTAGGTCTGGAGCCGGGTCATTGTCCAAAGCCTGCGCATCAGCTCCCACAGGCCCTGCTGACAAGGGCGCCGCCTCCTGGTAGTAAGTGGTAGTGGGGCGTCTGTGGGTCACAACGCCACCTGGTGCCGGTTCTCGGAGCACCCGGATGGCTCTGTCCTTGAACTGTGCAAAGTCCAGATGGGGATCCTGTAAGGCCATTGCCCGCAACTGGGTTCGGTGGGCATTGCAATATAAACCCTCTATAAATTGTTCAGTCAACAGCCTGTCCTCGTTTCCCACCCCATCAGGGTCGGTCTGCTTTATGGCCCTCAGGGCCTCTTGTAGGTTTAGTGCATAGTCCCTTATACTCTCATGCGCTCGCTGCTTGCACCCGTAGAATCTAAGCTTAATCTCGGCTGAGGTGCGGGTATCAAAGGTGTCCTTCAGCCGGGTTAGTATCCCTGCGACAGTCTTCCTCCCAGGTGGCCAGGATTTTACTTCCCTTTTGGCTGCCCCGGTTAGTTGGGCCACCAGGATGCTCACTTTTTGCTCTTCTGTGAGGGGGTACACCTGGAAGAGGCTATCCAGCTTTTCTCTAAAGTCATGCAGGGTATGTGACTCCCCTGAGTACTGGGGTAGCCAGGCTGCTCCCGGGATATAGGGCATGGTGAAGGGCATAACTGCAGCAGCGGTAGCGCTGGCGGGGGTTGGGGCAGTGAAGCTCTCCTCCGTATCCGACATCTTCCTCCCCCCTAGTGGACCGTGGCCTACCTTGCGATGATCCTCTTCCGTAGGCCGCGGCTCCGCAGTGGATCGTCAGGGTTGAGGACCTTCCGTCGCGCTCCTGTGACGTCGGCGTCTGCTGGGCTCCTTCCAGGACCTTACGCAACGTCCGGACGTGAGGCGGGGCTTCAGTTCTCGCGCGCTTTCAGAGTCCACGCCCCTCTTCTTCCCGCGCGGCGTCCCCAAGATGGCGTCCAACGGCGGGAAAACTCCACGGATGGCGGGAAGAAGGCCGAAGATGGCGCCGGATGGCGGGAAACTTCACCGATGGCGGGAAGAAGGTAGAAGATGGCGCCGGATGGCGGGAAACCTCCACGGATAGCGGGAATCTTCACCACTGGTAAGTTTGAACAGTCTTTGCTTTTCAGGCACGCAGTACCCGGTGGTTGCGGGCACGAGATCCTGCCGACTACGCCAAAGTTGACGCACCCCTGGGCCTGTGTCGCGCTGCGTTGCGCACGCGGGGGCCTACCCGGAGCCGGATCAGTGGAGGGTTGTAGTCTCGTGGCGGTGACCCGGTCCGTGCCCAGGGAGTCAAACTAGACGGCAGTCTATTAGTAGTAAATAGTTGAGGACTACGCCACCCGTTGAGTGCAGCCAGGGAGCTGCTGCTGCAGGGCAGACCGCTGAGGCCGGTGGTAGGATTGTGCAGCGTGATAGTATAACCCCCAACGGGAGGGGTATGGCCTCAGGGCAGCCGACGTGGATGATGGGGGTAGCAGGAACCACTCAGAGACGGTACGGTGTAGTTCAGGGTCTTTACTGGTAACAACGACAGACCCTCCCGGAGTACTTGCTAGCAAACGGGGCCTGGTCAGTCTTTGAGCAGATGGGATCTCCCCTGGCCAGGCGTAGTTGTAGGCCTCCCAAACTGACTGTACTCTTCTGGCTACCTTGCTAGAAGCTGATGTAAGTAGCCCACGTCCCTGAGTGTACCGTGTGGTGCTCACCCGTATGGCCGGTGACTCGGGGCCTTCTAATGGCTTCCGCTCCACGATGGCGGTGCTGGTCCCACGCGTGTGACCGTGCCTTCGGGCTTCTGGGCCAGAGGACCTGAAATCCCCTGCCTGACGGATTCTGCTGCTGGGTAGGAGTTAGTCCCCACAGCCTCGGACTCCGGGTCCGGTAAAGAATCTTCTTAGTCAGGGCGAACTCTGCAGCTGCCAGCCCCTGACTCCTTGTAACTCTGCTGTTTCCTATGCTGCTTCTTGTCTCCACTCTCCTTGTCTGACTCACCCTGCCTCAGCCCCGGGTTTATACAGGGGAAGTTCTTCCCCTCCCAAGACTGGGCAGGAGGTGTGGCATGCACAGGATCCCTGACCAAAGGACCTCCCACCTGCTCTCAGACATAACATTACATTACTGTGGAAAACCAGACCCCTGGGGTGCCACATATACACCCAGGCCAGAGAGCTAATTAGCGAGAGAGAGGTAGCCGCTCGGTCCTAAAGACAGCCTCTTATCTAAGAAGCTGTCTGCAATGCCAAACGTAGAGATCTCCTGCAACTCACTGCAGGGCGACTGTCACCTCTGACACACCCGTGACACATTGTGGCTGCCTGCTGCTGTGACCTAGGCACGCCTCCTGGGCTGTCCAGGTCACAACTGTGGGAGGAGATCGGCACCATGTTTTTTGAAGCCCATAGCTGTACTGCGAGCTACACTTTCCCCCTGTCACCATTCACACAGCTCAGTGCGAGCAGTGACAGGAGGCGCAGGGATGCGGTGAATGCTGAGCGGAGGTCCAGGATGAGATGAGTATCGCAGTGTTCAGTAGACTTATATAGCAGGATAGGAAGTATTTCTGCGCTCTCCAAAGAGACAAATGTTGGTAATAGAATTGTAGGTTTATTGTCAACGCGTTTCAGAGTCCACAGACTCCTTCCTCAGGACAACCATACATAACCAGTTACAGCCATACATGGTTTAAATGCAGAAAAAAAAATGGCACCAAGTGCAGAGGGAGGGGTAAGTACAGTCACATGTCTAAATACATGCACATGACAGCTGATCTGATCAGCTATCATGTGCCTCTAACAACTGCGGAAGGATCCGAGATCCACCCGTAGTTGTTAACCACTTAAATGCTGCTGTCAATCACTGACAGTGGCATTTAAAATAAGCGTCAGCCGAAAGCGCATCATGTGTCCCGCCCATGGATTGTCATGACAGCCAAGGGCTCTGCAGAACACCCCTGTGCTTGTCATTGGGAATCTTCTATGAACGCCGGCGTGTGGCCGGCATTCATGGGAGATCGTGATTTTTGCTACAAATAGCAGTGCTGAAGCCTTGCTATGTGTAGCACAAGCGATTAGATGATCGCAGCTTCAAGTCCCCTATGAAGAATATTGAAGCAAGTAAAAAAAAAGTTTTAAAAAATATTTTAACAATAAAAAAACAAACGTTCAAATCATCCCCCTTTTGCCCCATAGAAAATAAAACAATAACAAAAAAATAAAATAAACATATTTGGTATCGCCCCGTTCAGAATCTCCCGATCTATCAAAATATGAAGTAAATTAATCCCATCTGTAAACGGAGTAACGAGAAAAACATCGAAAAGCCAGAATTACGTTTTTTGATCGCCTCAACATTGTAATAAAATGCAAAAAAGGGCGATCAAAACATCAGATCTACCCCAAAATCGTATCAATAAAAACATCAGCTTGTTGCGCAAAAAATAAGCCCTCACCCGGCCCCAGATCCCAAAAAATGGAGACGCTACGGGTCTCAGAAAATGGCGACATAAGCTAATTTTTTTTTCTTACAATTTTCAGATTTTGTTTCATCACTTAAATTAAAAAGAACCTCTCCATGTTTGGTATCTGCGAGCTCGTAATGACCTGGAGAATCATAATGGAGGGCAGTTTTACCATTTAGAGAACATGATAAAAAAAATTGTGGAAATGAACTTTTTTTTCAATTTCACAGCATTTTGAATTCTTTTCCCGGTTTCCAGTACACTATATGGTAAAATCAATGGTGTCATTCAAAAACACAACTCGTCCCCTAAAAAACAAGCCCTCGTACGGCCATATTGACGGAAGAATAAATAAGTTATGGCTCTGGGAAAAAGGGGAGCAGAAAACCAAAGAGCGAAAATGGAAAATCGCAAGGTCGTGAAGGGGTTAAAAACAAATGTTAATATTAAAAAAAAAAATAACAGTTTACATGTTTTCAATTGCCGAAAATAAAATTTTGATGGCACATTCCCTTTAATGAATGTCCTGATATGATATCTAATGAGATTTCAGTCCCTCTGTATGTAAATTAAAGCTCAGATTATCTCCACAGCTTCATATTATAAGCAGAATTACAACACGCACACATGAAATACACTGAAGAGAAATAAGAGCGTTCTGTCCCTTTAAATTCAGTGTGTTACATAACACTGCTCAGCCAATAGGATCGCTGGATTTGAATTTGAAAATAAAGAAAACTGTCATTCATCCTCAGTCTGTTACAGGACAGTGAGCGGTGAAGATGGATGTCGGTGAGTGCTCCCATCCCATCATCTGATGTCACTGATCTCACCTAAATTCAATATAGGAGAGAACGGCTGCTGTCACCTGCCACTAGGGGGAGCTATCAGTACAATATATATCTACTGGTGCACTGTGCTCCCCCTAGTGGCTGCAGGAAAGCAGAATTGTATCATTAGGTCACACAGGACACTCTGCTGCCAGTATTATTTATTGAGGGGTTTATGCCACTGTTGTCAATGGGATGAGTGTGCTGGCACTGATAATGGGGGTTAGGCTTTATCCGCTGTTAATGAAGTCACTTTGGCAGTTGTTTTTAGGGGGTTTCCTGTACTTATGGGAATGAAGAACATAGAAATGCATGAATGTCATATATCTTTATTTACACCCAGTAAAGGCTATGCTCCATGTGGTCATATGAGTGTATGTGTGTAATGGGGGTCCGATACCGGGGGGACGTTCACTATGAATAAATGTGGAAAGCTGTTTGTGTCTTTATCAGATCTGTGACTAAGTCTTTTTTGGATTCACAGCTTTTCCTATGACTACTGCAGAAGAGAATAGATACAGGATGGCCGCGAGCCGCAGATCTTGGGGGGTCAGCAGCTTTATTATAACCAGACCCCTTATCCTATTCTTCATCCCTGGTGAATGATAAGTGGACACTCATCAGATTCTGTTTTCTTTAGGACGTCTACCTCCAACAGGAATGTGTCTTCGGACCTGGACTCTTCTCATGTGAGATTATTTTTTTAAATATTTTTTTTTCCCATTAATCTGAAAATATTGTGCCATTAACCCCTTAAGGACCTCGGGATTTTCCGTTTTTGCATTTTCGTTTTTTGCTCCCCTTATTCCCAGAGTCATAGTGTTTGTATTTTTTGGTCAATATGGCCATGTGAGGGCTTATTTTTTGCGGGACGAGTTGTACTTTTAAATGTCATCACTGGTTTTACCATATCGTGTATGGGAAAACGGGGAAAAAATTCCAAGTGCGATGAAATTGCAAAAAAAGTGAAATACCACAGATGTTTTTTTACCACGTTCACTGAATGCTAAACCTGACCTGCCATTATTATTCCCCAGGTCATTATGAGTTCGTAGACACCAAACATGTATAGGTTCTTTCTTATTTAAGTGGTGAAAAAAAAATCCAAAGTTTGCTTAAAAAAAATAAATAAATGGCGCCAATTTCCGAGACCAGTAGCGTCTCCATTTTTTCGGGATCTGGGTCTGTGTGAGGGCTTATTTTTTGCGCGCCGAGCTGACGTTTTTATTGTTACCATTTTGGGGTAGATCCGATGTTTTGATCGCCCGTTATTGCATTTTATTGCAATGTTGCAGCGACAAAAAAACGTAATTCTGGCGTTTAGAATTTTTTTCTCGTTACGCCGTTTACCGATCAGATTAATTCTTTTTTTATAATGATAGATCTGGCAATTCTGAACGCGGCGATACTAAATATGTGTATGTGGGTTGTTTTTATTATTATTTTATTTTGAATGGGGCGAAAGGGGGATGATTTAAATTTTTATATTGTTTTTATTTTTTTCATATTTTTAAAACATTTTTTATGCACTTTTTGCTTGCTTCTATAGTCTCCATAGGAGACTAGAAGCAGCAACTGTCTGATCGCCTCTGCTAAATAAAACAGATCACCTCTATGTAGCAGAAATGCTCCAGTACTATGAGCGCCGACCACTAGGTGGCGCTCATAGCGATCTTTACATGACAACCACTGGGGTCTGCTGCAGACCCAGGGTTGTCATGCCCACCCATCAGTGACCTGCGATCACGTGACGGGGTCACCGATAGGAGTGGCAAGTGACGCGCCTCTGACGCGGCGCTGTTAAATACCGCTGTCAGAGATTGACAGCGGCATTTAACTGGTTAACAGCCACGGGTGGATCGCGATTTCACCTGCAGCTGTTGCGGGCACATATCAGCTGTAATAATCAGCTGACATGTGCTCGGTTCAATGGGGGCTCACCGCCGGAGCCCTTACCGAACCGGGGGTGATGGCCTGGGGCGTACTAATACGCCCCAGGCTTTAAAGGGGTTAATCCAGCATTTGATAATGCAGACCATCTATTAGTTCAGTACAGAATTGAAACACAATGTAAATTGAGCAGAAAGTCAGTTAGAAGACAGTTTCCAATAGTAGATTGTTTGCTTTCTATGCCGGGAATAATTCCGAAATCAGCAGGTCACATTGATGTTAACAGGCTTGGACTGGCCAACAGGAAAACGGGAGAATCCTCCGGTGGGCCACCACCCTCTGATATGAACAGTACTTGGCACAATATACTTGAATCTCTATGTACAGACAAAGTCAGCATCTTATTCACTTAACAATCTATCCAGTTCATTGTTATATAGATTTATGACTGAGGATAATGTTACGTTAATTGAAAAGTGGGGTCCTGGAGTTGGCTACTGGTGGGCCGAAACTGGATGCTGGATTAAATAAATTTACCTGTAATTTAAAGATTTGATACCTCTGGGCTTTGTGTGATTGATCCCATTATGTGCTTGTTTTTTCTTTCCAGCTTGTCCAAGAACAAAAGAAGAAAGGGATCTACAACTCCTGATATACTGCACCAGATTCCTGCCGTCTCCGATCTTCAACATGGAGGTCACTGATCATACCGCAGAATACGTTGTCCATGTTTTCTCCATAGATGTAAAGGAACTAGGGTTGAGCGAGTATGTTCTGTCCGAGTATGCTCGAGTGGAGCTCCGAGTATTTATAGCTGCTCGGTGATATGGTTGAATCGCTCCCGTGTGCATGATTTGCAACTGTTTGACAGTTTTATTACATGGGAGGAATGTGTAAGAAATAGACATTCCTCACATGTAATAAAACTGTCAAACAGTCGCAAATCATGCACACGGGAGCGATTCAACCATATCACCGAGCAGCTATAAATAATCGGAGCTCGGCCCGAGCGTACTCGGCGAAAGGGTTAATAGAACATACTCGCTCATCACTAAAAGGAACGTCTCAATAGTCAACTGAATGAATATCTTCTTTTATTAGCGCCTCATGCCGACCAACCGGGAAGCTCAGAAGAAATATCTACCGTTTCCTTTGGATGAAGAAAAACCTGAGCCAACATCAGTGATACCAGAAGAGCCGAAAGAAGAGGAGATGAAGGAGGCAATGAAGTATTGGGAGGTAGAAGAAATGGAAGTAGATGAGGCAGAAGACACCAAGGCGAAAGAAGAAGATAAGGCAGAAGATAGCAAGGGGAAAAAACAAGATAAGGCAGAAGATACAGAGGGGAAAAAACAAGATAAGGCAGAAGATACCAAGGGGAAAAAAGAAGATAAGGCAGAAGATACCAAGGGGAAAAAAGAAGATAAGGCAGAAGATACCAAGGGGAAAAAAGAAGATAAGGCAGAAGATACCAAGGGGAAAAAAGAAGATAAGGCAGAAGATACCAAGGGGAAAAACCAACAAGATAAGGCAGAAGATACCAAGGGGAAAAACCAACAAGATAAGGCAGAAGATACCAAGGGGAAAAAAGAAGAAGATGCTAAAAAATCAAAAGCAAAAGAAGAAAAGAACAACACCTGGGCCAGAAGAGTTGAGAACCAGCCAGCAGGAAGACACAAGATCCGCCAGCAGTCCATCCTTAAATACGTGAATACCAACCTCAGAGGAAGGAGGAACATCATCTGGACCATCCTCCTCAAATCAGCGAGACATTGATGGACTCTAAGGCACCAACATTCCAGCTGAAGGAACATCAACAGCTTCAAATCTAAAAATAATAAAAATAATAGACATAAAATAGTTATTATTAGATTAAGAAAGCTTAAAAATGTAGTAAAATCATAATAAAGACTTTAATAATATTAGGAGCAGTAATAATAGCAGTAATAGAATATTAATTTGTGTAATAATGGTAGAGACATAAAAATAACATCAGCAGGTTTGATCCAGGGTTGTAGGACTGATCGCCTTTTCCCGGGGTCAAGAAGGAATTTCCCCCCTGAGACAACAATTGGCTGAATGTGTCCAGGGGTTTTTGCCTTCTTCTGGATCAACAGCTTTAGAAATAAGGACCTACGAATTAGTAAGATTATAGTAGAATTAGCAATAGTGGAGTAGTAATATAATATAGTATATAGCGTAATATTAGTGACCATAAAACAAGAATAATTTCACTAGTAAAGTAATAATAAATGTATACTATTATATTAAAAATAAAATATTAATAATATTTGTTAAATGATTAATTATTAATTAAATTAAATATTAATTATTAAAATTTGAATAAGTATTAGGAGATTTGATCCAGGGTTCTAGGACTGATCGCCTTTTCCCGGGATCAAGAAGGAATTTTTCCACCATGACACAAATTGGCCGAACGTGTCCGGGGGTTTTTGCCTTCTTCTGGATCAACATCTTTAGGAATTAGGATCTAATTTTTAGATTTAGTAAAATATCAATACAAATGTTAGCAATAATGGTAAGAATAAAATAGCAATAATACAAAAACATCAAGCATAAAATAGTAGAATATTAGTAATAATATCAGTAAAATAGCAGGAAACTAAAAATAACACAAATAATAGTAATACAAAAATAGTATCTAAGGTAATGATTATAATAATTAGTAAATAATTAATATATATTAGGGTTTTGATCCAGGGTTCTAGGACTGATCGCCTTTTTTCGGGATCAAGAAGGAATTTTTCCCCAGTGACATAAATTGGCCGAATGTGTCCAGGTTTTTTTTGCCTTCTTCTGGATCAATAACATTAGGAGTAGGATCTAATTAATAGTATCTAGAGAAATAATATAAATATTAGTAACAATAATTATAATATTATTAATAGTAAGTAAAAAAATAGAAATAAATGTTAAAAAAAGTAGCGGTAGTAATAAAATAGCAAAATAAGTTATAATAGTATAGCATTAATAGAAATAGTATAATAATAGCATAGGACATTATTAGGCATCAGCAGGTTTGATCCAGGGTTCTAAGACTGATCTCTTTTTCCCGGGGTCGAGAAGGAATTTTTCCCCTTGACACAAATTGGCTGAATGTGTCCAGGGGTTTTTGCCTTCTTCTGGATCAACAGCTTTAATTCTAGGAATCTCATAATACTAGAGTAATAATAGCAATAATAAGTATAATAATGTTGTAATAATAATCAATAGATTGTGAGGATAAGAATAAGATAAATACAATAAATAGGTTAGTTTGTTAGTGTAGGGCCCCATCTGATGAGGTCGCCTTGTCGTTGGCAGATGGGCTTGCACAATTTGATCAAAATGTGCACTAAGAACCTCAAATTTATAAGTTTAAAGAATAAGGAAGTAATAAAATACACAAGATTATAAATATAACTTTGTCTTGCCACATTATTTTCCTGTAATGAAGAAAATCAGAAAATCCAGAACATTTTAGACATTTGTATCTCTGTGTCGTAATCATAGCAGGTTAAAAACGCAATGCGACAGCATAAGAAATTGTTAGATTCTATTTTGCAATGAGGCGCACAATGTAAACGTCAACTGACACATGCAACCATGTAACCCTAGCATAAAATGTATTAAAGTAAAATGTATTAATTTATTTCATAAACCAATAGTACACGTGAAAATTAGAAACTTTGTAATATATTTTATTAAAGAGATCTGTTTTTTTCTCCTCCTGGGCTTATCATTCATTCTCAATGTCCTTAATTCTTGGGTAAAATCTTTAGTGAATACAGATTTTCCCATTACTGAGATAGAAGATGACAGTTGGTGCTCAAAAAGTTCTATGGAGGGAGGAGGGTGGAGTTAGAGGCGGAGACAAACATTCTACTGCAAGTTCTCCTGAAAGGACAATTTCACTCTAGTGTGTAAATCATGATAATTAACGTATATTTCAGACTATAAGACGCACCTAGGTTTTAGAGGAGGAAAATAGGAAAATAAAAATTTAAGCACAAAATGTGATCATGATGTACTGTTATGGAGGTAGGGGTCTTCTGCTGACACTGTTATAGGGGAAATATACCCCAATTCTATACTAATATCCCCCATCCTGGTATATATATGTCCCTCAATCCAGATATACAAGTGCTTCTCACAAAATTAGAATATCATCAAAAAGTTAATTTATTTCAGTTCTTCAATACACTAGACTTTGTGTTTTCATTGACTGTAAGCCATAATCAACATTAACAGAACTAAACACTTGAAATAGATCACTCTGTAATGACTATATAATATACGAGTTTCACTTTTTGTATTGAAGAACTGAAATAAATAAACTTTTTGATGATATTCTAATTTAGTGAGAAGCACTTGTATATGGCCAAGAATCCAGGTATATATGGCCCCCATCCTAATCCTGGTATGTATGGCCCCCTCATCCCCATCTTGGTATGCATAGCTGCATCCTCCCTATCCTGGTATGCATGGTCCACTCATCGTCATCCTGATATGCATGGCCCCATCCTCCCCATCCTGGTATGCATGGCCCCCTCATCCCCATCCTGGTATGCATAGCCGCATCCTCCCTATCCTGGTATTCATGGCCCGTTCATCCCAATCCTGCTATGCATGGCCCCATCCTCCCCATTCTGGTATGCATGGTCCCCTCATCCCCATACTGATATACTTGGCCCCTTCATCCTCATCCTTGTATGTGACGCGCCCCCTAGGCCGTGGGGTGCTCGGCCGGGCCGGTCGATGCTGGGGGGTGTTATGGTGGCAATGACCCAGTCTGTGACCCAGGGCGGTCAATAAAAGGGGAAAAGTAAAAGGGAATAAAGTTTTTATAGAGATAATGTTCGTGACGCCACCTGTGGTATGCGGCTATATGGGGCCGCCACTGTTGTGCAGATCCTTGGGAGCTGGTGGTGACGCAGCAGAGTTGGTTCAGCTCTCCACAGGCAGAGCTTAGCTCCAGGGCAGGATATAGTGATGCTATGAGGTAGATGTTGTTGGTGCTGTGTAGTGCAGGGCTGGTGATGACGCAGCAATAATTCTAGGACACAGTGGGGTGCAGTCTTCAAGGTTTTACTCACCGTTATCACACTGCTCCTGGTTACAACTGCCAGATTATAACCTCCCACGTCGTCCTGCGTTCACCAAGAAAGGGGTTCAGCAGCTCTCAAGTATTTCAGGAGTAATTAAACGGGACCCCGTTCTATGCTCCTTCCTCGGTCGTCTTCCTGCGCTTGCTCTCACCCTCCTGCCCTGCGCCTCACAATCAGTGTCCCAAGCCAGTAGCCTCGGATCTTGTCGGGCGACGTGCAGTCCCCTGGACCCTATGCGGCCACCTTTTCGGCGATATAATTGTGGTAGTTGGCAGATGCACCTTGAAAGTACAGTAACCTCCGGTTATCTAGCTGAGCCTGATTATTCTCCACTAGTTTAGGGGCTGGTCCCCTCTGCAGCCTGATCCCTCCACGTCCGTGTAGATTCAGGCGTACAGGTGGCTTCAGCACTAGCCATGCCCCTGGGATCCCCTCTGTCTCTGGATCCTTCCCTCTACTCCCGTCCTCTCTCACTCTCTCTCCTGGGCCTCTCAGACTAGGCCTGACTCCTCTCTCTCCACTCAACTCCCGCTCCAAGCACTGGAGCCAGGAGCCTGGACCCTCCTACACTGCTCTCCTGAGCAGGACTGGCTGCTTCTAGATGGTTCCCCTCTTTTTTATACTCCTTCTGAAGGTGCTCCCCTGAAATACTTCCTCCACCCACACCCACTACATGGTTCCCCCTCTCTCGCTTCCCCCCCTTCCAACCAGGGACAGGGCTCTGCATTGTACGCATGTATCTTGCCCCGCCTGCTAGTCTGGAATGGTGTAGTGTTGGATGCAAGTGGGTGGGTCCTGGGTAGTACCCCATCCTTACCTGAGAGTGGGATACCACACCTCTGGGTGAGATGCAGTACCTCTGTGGTGACTGAACCCGCAGGGGCGCCACATATGCATAGCCGCATCATCCCTATCCTGGTATGCATGGCTCGTTCATCCCCATCCTGGTATGCATGGTCCCCTCATCTCCATCCTGGTAGGCATGGCTCCTTCATCCTCATCCTGGTATGCATGGCTCCATCCTCCCTATCCTGATATGCATGCCCTTTCATCCCCATCCTGGTATGTATGGCCCCTTCATCCCCATCCTGGTATGTATGGCCTCCTCATTCCCATCCTGGTATGCATGGCCTCCTCATCCCTATCCTAATATGCATGGTCCCCTCATCCCCTTCCTGGTAAGCATGGCCCCCTCATCCCCATCCTAATATGCATGGCCCATTCATCCCCATCCTGGTATGTATGGCCCCTTCATCCCCATCCTGGTATGCATGGTCCCCTCATCCCCATCCTGGTATGCATGGTCCCCTCATCCCCATCCTGGTATGCATGGCTCCTTCATCCCCATCCTGATATGTATGGCCTCCTCATACCCCATCCTGGTATGTATGGCCCCTTCATCCTCATCCTGGTATGCATGGCTCCTTCATCCCCATCCTGATATGCATGGCTCCTTCATCCCCATCCTGGTATGCATGGTCCCCTCATCCCCATCCTGATATGCATGGCCCGTTCATCCCCATCCTGATATGCATGGCTCCTTCATCCCCATTCTGGTATGCATGGACGCATCCTCCCCATCCTGGTATGCATGGCCCCCTCATCACCAATCCTGGTATGCATGACCCCCTCATCACCAATCCTGGTATGCATGGCCTCCTCATCACCATTCCTGGTATGCAGCAGCTGATATCAGCCTGCAAGCAGCGCATGACGTCACTGCCATGTGCCCTCACACAGTGAGATGATTATGGGTGTGGAGAGGAGTGATTATTCATTTTCTTTAATACCTCACAGTGTTAGCTGCAGCCTTCAGCGGCTCGGCGATCACGTGTGCCCGCTGTTAAAGAGAATGAATATTCATTCCCCTCAACCTGGGTTGGACTGGGGTGTCTGGGGCCCACAGGAGGAATTGATCCTCGGGGCCCACCCTACAGCTATATGCAAATACCTGTTAGCAGTTATCCCTGTTATAGTGGAGCGTCGACTGTAAAACACAGGCGGCTCCTGCACATCTACTGTGCGCCACCATAACTGGGATGTACAATTACAGTAGTTTACATTATAGGGGTTCTTTGATGAAAACAAGTTATCACCGAATCACAGGTTAGGTAGGTGATATTGACGCGCCCCCTGGGCCGTGGGGTACTCAGTGCCGGGCCGGTCGTTGCTAGGGGAAATGTCACAGTGGCGGTAACCCGGTCCGTGACCCAGAGCGGTCAATAAAAGGGGTTTATTTACAGGGGATTTATAGTTTTTATATTTAATGTTCGTGATGCCACCTGTGGTATGCGGCTATGTACAGCCGCCGCTGTGGAGCTGGGCCTCTGGAGCTGGTGTTTAATGCAGCAGAGTTGGTTTAGCTCTCCACAGTTCGAGCTTAGCTCCAGGGTGTTGCTGGGATGTTATAGATGTTGCTGTAGCAGTTGTGGTACAATGTAGTGCAGGGATGATGGCGCGACAGTAATTCACGGAGACAGTGGGGTGCAGTCTTCAGCGTTTACTCACAGTTGTTGCAATCCAAGTTGCAGGTACCAGTGTAACTTCCCACGTCATCCTGTGCTTACTCAGGGAGGGGTTCAGCAATCCCTCAGGTAATTCAAGAGCACTTGTTACGGGTCCAAGAGGTGGAACCTCTGTGCCGCGGTGCAAGGAGGGACCCAGAGGGGCGTAACTAAGTATCAACCCGGAGCGACCCTGGTCGGACCGCGGCAAACGACACCGTAATCAGGGAGGGACCGAGCAGAGGGACCAGGTGCTACTCTGGGGACGACCTTGTAAGAGAGCAGGTGGCTCCCACAGGTCAGACAGCAGGGGATGGACACAACAGGTAGGCAGCAGTCTCTGGGTTAGCTGATGGGTGGTCACGGTACGTGACGGAAGAAGTCTCTTGGCAAGCGGGTAGGTGGTCATGGAAAGTGACAGAGGGAGCCTCCGGGTAGGCTAGTAGGTGGTCACGGCAAGTGACGGCAAGCAGGCTGTAGTCTCTAGGCTGACAGGCAGGTGGTCACGGAAAGTGACAGCGGGAGCCTCCAGGTAGGCTAGCAGGTGGTCACGGCAAGTGACAGCAAGCAGGCTGTAGTCTCTAGGCTGACAGGCAGGTGGTCACGGCATGTGACGGCAGAGCCTCCAGGTAGGCTAGCAGGTAACAGGCGGGTAGCAGACGTGCGCTCCCAGGTGAGCGGGTTTAGCAGGCACGACAGGAAGCAGGCAGGTAACTGGCAGGTGCTTCCTGGAACGAAGGTGGACTTGCCCATAGACAGACTGGCGGAAGAGTGGGGGCACACTGTCGGGCAGGAGGAAAGAGAAGCTGACAGACAGGACTGGTAGTCAGGCTGGCAATGGAACCTGAGGGCTGAAGCAGAGGTAAGTATTCTGTGCAACAACTTTGCTCAGGCACCTCCATTTTGGAGGAGGTGCCTTATATATGGGAGGTCCTCCGGCTATTGGCCGAGGACTCCTTAGGACGCCGGCAGCAGCGGGGAGAGGAGCGCTGGAGGACGCTGCGCCAGGAGCGGGAAGGTGAGAGGGACGGCGTCTCTGCCTAGCAGGGGGCAGAGACGCCGATGCTACAGCGCTTAATGGGACCCCCTTCTGTATGCCTTTCTCAGTCGTCTTCCTGCGCTGGCTCCCACCCTCCTGCCCTGCGCCTCACAATCAGTGTCCCAAGCCGGTAGCCTCGGGTCTTGTCGGGCGACCTGCAGTCCCCTGGACCCTCTGTGGCCACATTTTCAGCAATGTAATTGTGGCTGTGGCAACTGCACCCTAGAAGTACAGAAGCCTCCGGTTTCTAGCTGAACGTTGCAATTCTCACTAGTTAGGGGCCGGTCCCCTATGCGGCATGATCCTTCCACGTCCTGGTAGATTCGGGCACACAGGTGGCCTCCAGCACTACCCCTAGGATCCCCTCGTTCCTCCTGTAGCCTTCCTTCCTGCTCCTCTCCTCAGTTTGTCTCACCTCCTGGGCCTCTCAGACTAGGCCCACTCCGCCTGAGCAGAGCTCCTGCTCCACACAATCTCCTCCTCTGACTGAACTCCACTCCCTTTCCAAGATGGTTCCCTCTTTTATATCACTTCCTTTCCTGTGCTCCCCTGAACTACGTCCTCCACCCACACCCACTAGATAGTTCCACCCTTCAGCTAGGGACCAGGAACTGTGCTCTCCCTTAGGAGCAATCTCGCCCTACCCCCACTGAAGTGGAATGTGTTGGATGCAGGTGTTAGTGTCCCGGGCAGCACTCTATCCTTACCCGAGAGTGAGATACCACACCTCTGGGTGAGATGCAGTACCTCTGTGGCAACTGAACCTGCAGGGGCGCCACAATATCATATTGATCGGTGTAATCTGACCATTGGAAACCGCACCGATCAGAAGAATGGGGAACTTTTATCCCTGTCAGGACACTTATCCACATTTTAAAATGCAGCAGCAGGTGGGACGTCTGACCGCAGCTCCATTCATCCTCTTTGAGGCTTCCAGAAAAAAAACAAGAGCAGCCACTGAGGGAATGTATGGATCAGTGATCAAGTCGCACATGAGCTCCAGTCTAATGGGGATAAACGCTCCACAGTCTGCCGATCGCACGGGTCCCAGCAGTCAGACCCCCACCAATCAATAAGTTATCCTTAGGCCACGTTCACACATCAGTATTTGGTCAGTATTTTACATCACTTATTTGTAAGCCAAAATCAGGAGTGGAACAATCAGAGGAAAAGTATAATAGAAACACGTCACCACTTCTGTATTTATCACCCACTCCTGGTTTTGGCTTACAAATACTGATGTAAAATACTGACCAAATACTAAATGTGTGAATGTGGCCTTAGGATAGGCGATTACTTGTTTTCACCGGAGAACCTCTCTAAGTGTATATTTGCTACTGTGTAATAGACACAGGGCAGGGAAGGCTTAAACATCAACGTAATTAATCTCTAATAAAGAATCTTCTACTTATTGATATCAGAGAGAACAAGTGACCTCCATACACAACGTAATCTCCTATACAAACACCAATAATACCACATACAAGGAACAAATACCGTCACATCATGACCAGACCACATATTACAACATACAAGGAACAAATACCAGCACACCATGATCAGACCACATATTACCACCACATAGTAACCGAATAATACCACATACAAGGGACAAATACCGCCACATCATGATCAGACCACATATTACCACCACATAGTATCCGAATAATACCACATACAAGGGACCAAAAACCGCCACACCATGACCAGACCACATATTACCACCACATAACAACAGAATAATACCACATACAAGGGACAAATACCGCCACACCATGATCAGACCACATATTAGCACCACATACAAGTGACAAATACCGCCACACCATGACCAGACCACATAGTGACTGAATAATAGTACTGGTAATGCAGTGATCACCAGTGACATTATACACAGGAGCTCTGTATACAGTGTATAGTGTACTGGTAATGCAGTTATCACCAATGACATTATACACAAGAGCTCTGTATATAGTGTATAGTGTACAGGTAATACAGTGATCACCAGTGACATTATACACAGGAGCTCTGTATATAGTGTATAGGGTACTGGTAATGCAGTGATCACCAGTGACATTATAAACAGCAGCTCTGTATATAGTGTATAGTGTACTGGTAATACAGTGATCACCAGTGACATTATACACAGGAGCTCTGTATATAGTGTATAGTGTACAGGAAATACAGTGATCACCAGTGACATTATACACAGGAGCTCTGTATATAGTGTATAGGGTACTGGTAATGCAGTGATCACCAGTGACATTATAAACAGCAGCTCTGTATATAGTGTATAGGGTACTGGTAATGCAGTTATCACCAGTGACATTATACACAGGAGCTCTGTATATACACTGTGTTCCAAATTATTATGCAAATAATATTTTCTCAGATTTTCCCAAATTACCTATATGAATTGCAGTCATTGTAATTTTCCAGTCAAATAACTATTAGAGTACAATTGAAAGGTTTTTGTACAAACTGCCGATGATAACAGTATATTTTTAAAAAAATAAAACACTCAAACTGCACTCAAAATGCATGTTCCAAATTATTATGCACAGCAGAGTTTTCAACCTTTTCATTTTAATAAAGAACAAAAAATGGTCATTTTTGAAATTATAAGCATTAGCAGGTTATTACAAACTGAAATCAAACAGTTTTCAACTCAAAACTTTATTCTAGGTGATGTTACATTTGCACATAGGACCCCTTGTTCGAAAGGAGCTTCTGAACTCTCTCGTCCATTGAATTTGTCAGGTTTTGGATGGTTTCTGCTTTAATTGTTTTGCATGAGGACAGAATACCCTCCCAGAGCTGTTGCTTAGATGTGAACTGCCTCCCGCCATCATACACACTCCTTTTGATGATGCTCCAGAGGTTCTCAATGGGGTTGAGATCAGGGGAGCATGGCTGCCACACCATAAGTTTGTCCCCTTTTAGGCCCAAAGCAGCCAGAGATGCAGATGTGTTATGTGCAGCATGAGATGGGGCATTATCATGCATGAAATGATCTCGATGGTCCAGATGGATGGAGTGGAGGATGGTTGGTTGATGGACACCCCATGCAAACACGGCTACGGCGCCAACAAGGAGGAGGTGGAGTAATGTTTTGGGCTGGAATCATGGGAAGAGAGATTGTCGGCCCTTTTAGGATCCCTGAAGGGGTAAAGATGAACTCCATAATGTATGTTGAGTTTCTCAAACAGCACTTCCTTCCATGGTTCAAGAAGAAGAGCCGTGCATTCCGCAGCAAGATCATTTTCATGCATGATAATGCCCCGTCTCATGCTGCACATAACACATCTGCATCTCTGGCTGCTGTGGGCATAAAAGGGGACAAACTTATGGTGTGGCCCCAATGCTCCCCTGACTTCAACCCCATTGAGAACTTCTGGAGCATCATCAAAAGGAGTGTCTATGATGGCGGGAGGCAGTTCACATCTAAGCAACAGCTCTGGGAGGGTATTCTGTCCTCATGCAAAACAATTGAAGCAGAAACCATCCAAAACCTGACAAATTCAATGAATGAGAGAGTTCAGAAGCTCCTTTCGGACAAGGGGTCCTATGTGCAAATGTTACATCACCTAGAATAAAGTTTTGTGTTTAAAACTGTTTGATTTCAGTTTGTAATAACCTGCTAATGCTTATAATTTCAAAGATGACCATTTTTTTGTTCTTTATTAAAATGAAAAGGTTGAAAACTCTGCTGTGCATAATAATTTGGAACATGCATTTTGAGTGCAGTTTGAGTGATTTATTTTTTTTTTAAATATACTGTTATCATAGGCAGTTTGTACAAAAACCTTTCAATTGTACTCTAATAGTTATTTGACTGGAAATTACAATGACTGCAATTCATATAGGTAATTTGGGAAAATCTGAGAAAATATTATTTGCATAATAATTTGGAACACAGTGTAGTGTATAGTGTACAGGTAATACAGTAATCACCAGTGACATTATACACAGGAGCTCTGTATATAGTGTATAGTGTACTGGTAATACAGTGATCACCAGTGACATTATACACAGGAGCTCTGTATATAGCGTATAGTGTGCATTTACATGTAATACACTGACTCACCAGTGACGTCTCTAGTTGAAGTCCTTCATCTAGCACAGACCGCCATTACTTCTTCCATCCAGGACTTGTCACTGCAGAAAATAACCCACAGTTATCAATAGCTGATCACTTCTCGAGCACATTCCCCACTTATTTCCTGATTTCTACACTACAGCAGATGAAGAAAAAAAGTGACATAGTGCCACCCTGCACAGTAACAGGATCTCCCTTTTGTTACTCCCCCATGGAGAACAGTATCCTCAAAAGTAAATTATAGTACAGCAATATTGTCCCCTACAGCAATAATGTCCCCATTTGCCACCATAAATTAATACCACATTCTGGCCCCCATGCTGTAATTGTCACCCATCCTGGCCACCTTTATTTAATAATATTCCCCATCCTTGGCTCTCATGTATCTCCCCCACCCATCCTGGGCCTGTATGTATCATCCTCTCTCCCCCCATCATGGGCCCCTATGTAACATCCTCTCCCTAACCATCATGGGCCCCTATGTATCATCCTCTCCCTCCCTATCATGGGCCCCTATGTATCATCCTCACCCCCATCATGTGCCCCTATAAAGCATCCTCTCCCCCCTCATCATGTGGCCCTATATAGCATCCTCTCCCCCATTATGTGCCCCTATATAGCATCCTCTCCCCATCATGTGCCCCTATATAGCATCCTCACCCCATTATGTGTCCCTATATAGCATCCTCTCCCCATCATGCGCCCCAATATAGCATCCTCTCCCCCATCATGTGCCCCTATATAGCATCCTCTCCCCCATCATGTGCCCCTATATAGCATCCTCTCCCCATCATGTGCCCCTATATAGCATCCTCTTCCCCATCATGTGCCCATATATAGCATCCTCTCCCCCATCATGTGCCCCTATATAGTATCCTCTCCCCCATTATGTGCCCCTATATAGCATCCTATCCCCATCATGTGCCCCTATATAGCATCCTCATCCCCATTACGTGTCCCTATATAGCATCCTCTCCCCATCATGCGCCCCAATATAGCATACTCTCCCCCATCATGTGCCCCTATATAGCATCCTCTCCTCCATCATGTGCCCCTATATAGCATCCTCTCCCCATCATGTGCCCCTATATAGCATCCTCTTCCCCATCATGTGCCCATATATAGCATCCTCTCCCCCATCATGTGCCCCTATATAGCATCCTCTCCCCCATCATGTGCCCCTAAATAGCATCCTCTCCCCCATCATGTGCCCCTATATAGCATCCTCTTCCCCATCATGTGCCCATACATAGCATCCTCTCCCTCATCATGTGCCCATATATAGCATCCTCTCCCCCTTCATGTGCCCCTATATAGCATCCTCTCCCCATCATGTGCCCATACATAGCATCCTCTCCCCATCATGTGCCAATATATAGCATCCTCTCCCCCATCATGTGCTCATATATAGCATCCTCTCCCCCTTCATGTGCCCATATATAGCATCCTCTCCCCCATCATGTGCCCATACATAGCATCCTCTCCCCCATCATGTGCCCATATATAGCATCCTCTTCCCCATCATGTGCCCATATATAGCATCCTCTCCCCCTTCATGTGCCCATATATAGCATCCTCTCCCCCATCATGTGCCTCTATATAGCATCCTCTCCCCCATCATGTGCCCCTATATAGCATCCTTTTCCCCATCATGTGCCCATACATAGCATCCTCTCTCCCATCATGTGCCCATATATAGCATCCTCTCCCCCTTCATGTGACCATATATAGCATCCTCTCCCCCATCATGTACCCATATATAGCATCCTCTCCCCCTTCATGTGACCATATATAGCATCCTCTCCCCCTTCATGTGACCATATATAGCATCCTCTCCCCCCCCCATTCCTTCACTACCCTGCCTGTTCATAAAGGAAAAAAAATCTTCTTAACTTTCTGCACACCCCCGACGGCGTCCTCTGCAGGTTCATCCTCATCATGGGCCCCTGTGGTCTCCGCCGTCCATTCAGAGGCTGAACTCTGACAGCAGCCCGCCGGCCGGAGGCCTTTTCAGATCACTGCTATGCACTGCGCACTGACGTCACCGTCCGGCGCATAGCAGTGACGTTCAATGTCCACCAGCCTATCAGAGGCCGAACACTGACGAGCGCAGCCTTGATTGACTGGCGGCCTTTGAACGTCACTGCCATGCGCCGTCTGTGCACAGCGCATAGCAGAGAGTAGATTTTCCTGTAGGCGGCCATCAAGGGGAAAGTATGCGCCGCGCGCTGAGCGTGCTGCGGCCCGTGGTCAGAAAGATCACGGTTACTGGCGGGCCCCCAAAATTTTGGAGGAAAAAGTGCGTCTTATAGTCCGAAAAATATGGTAACTCTTTCTACTTCTTCTTGGCTTCTATTAATATGAATAAAATTATCCATCAACATGATACGCCTAGAACAACCTGCATTCACAATTGTCTTACTCTGAGGGGCTACCTAATACACAGAATTATCCTTAAACGCCAGAAAAATTTGAACATTTTCAATGAGAAGCATTTCTTTGTCTAGGAGTCCTTTCTAGGATATTTTTGAACACCTTCTCGCTGGCACTTGTATGCAGCGTTGGACTGGAGTACATTGGGCCCACCAGAGAAAATCATTTTTGGGGCCCACTGTGTAGCTACATAGAAATGCAGTTGTGCTCAAAAGTTTACATACCCCGGCTGAATTTTTCCTTTCTTGGCCTTGTTTCGGAGAATATGAATGATAACAAAAAAACTTTTTCTCCACTCATGGTTATTGGTTGGGTGAAGCCATTTATTGTCAAACTACTGTGTTTTCTCTATTTAAATCTTAATGACAACCAAAAACATCCAAATGACCTTCATGAAAATTTCACATACCCCTGTTCTTAATACCGTGTATTCCCCCTCTAACATCAATGACAGCTTGAAGTCTTTTGTGGTAGTTGTGGATGAGGTTCTGTATTTCCTCAGATGGTAAAGCTGCCCATTCTTCTTGGTAAAAAGCCTCCAGTTCCTGTAAATTCCTGGGCTGTCTTGCATGAACTGCGCGCTTGAGATCTCCCCAGAGTGGCTCAATGATATTGAGGTCAGGAGACTACTGAGGTGGCCACTACAGAACCTTCACTTTGTTCTGCTGTAGCCAATGACAGGTCGACTAGGCCTTGTGTTTTGGATCGTTGTCATGTTGGAACGTCCAAGTATGTCCCATGCGCAGCTTCCAGGCTGATGAGTATTTGCTGATAACGTGCTGCATTCATCTTTCCTTCAACTGTTACCAAGCTTCCTGTGCCTTTGTAGCTCACACATCCCCAAAACATCAGCGATCCACCTCCGTGCTTTACTGTAGGAATGGTGTTCCTTTTGTAGCGCCCCGAGGGTTCGGCTGCTACAGGGGTATTGCACCTCTGCCAGAGGTGTGATATTCCACTCCCGGGTAAGGATGGAGTGTGGACCAGGGCTCGTTTAGCTGCATGGGACGCGCCCCTGGGCCTGTGTCGCGCTGCGTTGCGCACGCGGGAGCTTACCCGGAGCCGGATCTCTTGAGGGTTGTAGTCTCGTGGCGGTGACCCGGTCCGTGCCCAGGGAGTCAAACTGAGCGGCGATGTAACAGCGGTAGATGTAGGACGACTACGCCACCCGTTGAATGCAGCTATGGAGCTGCCGCTGCAAGACAGTCCGCTGAGGCCGGTGGATGGATGGTGCAGCGTAGATGGTATAACCCCCAACGGGAGGGGTATGGCCTCAGGGCAGCAGATGTGGATGATGGGGGTAGCAGGAACCACTCAGAGACGGTGCGGTGTAATTCAGGGTCTTTACTGGTAACAACGATAGACCCTCCCGGAGTACTTGCTAGTGAACGGGGCCTGGTCAGTCCTTGAGCAGATGGGATCTCCCCTGGCCAGGCGGAGTTGTAGGCCTCCCAAACTGACTGTACTCTTCTGGCTACCTTGCTAGAAGCGGATATAAGTAGCCCACGTCCCTGAGTGTACCGTGTGGTGCTCACCCGTATGGCCGGTGACTCGGGGCCTTCTAATGGCTTCCGCTCCACGATGGCGGTGCTGGTCCCACGCGTGTGACCATGCCTTCGGGTTTCTGGGCCTGAGGACCTGAAATCCCCTGCCGATCGGCTTCTGCTGCTGGGTAAGAGTTAGTCCCCACAGCCTCGGACGCCGGGTCCGGTAAGAAAGCTTCTCAGTCAGGTCGAGCTCTGCAGCTGCCAGCCCCTGACTTGTAGTAGTATTGCTCCCACTGAGCTTCTGCTGTTTCTTCCTGTGACTGTTTCTTGTCTCTACTCTCCTTGACTGACTAACCCTGCCTCAGCCCAGGGTTTATACAGGGGAAGTTCTTCCCCTCCCAAGACTGGGCAGGAGGTGTGGCATGCACAGGATCCCTGACCAAAGGACCTCCCACCTGCTCTCAGACATAACATTACATTACTGTGGAAAACCAGACCCCTGGGGTGCCACATTCCCCCCTAGTGAAATTTAGTACTCCGGGACTAAACATATTTTAGAAAAAACATAACAAGATATAACAACAATAATAGTACAATAAGAAGAAACACATAAAGGTGGTCACGGCATGTCCGTAACCGGGTGTAGTCTTTGAAGAAAGCAAGGTGTCCATTTCACCAAAACAGGGAGACGTAACCAGGTAGGGGTCTGTCCTACCCCGAGTCCTTAACAGTCTCTAGTCCATCCTGGGTTACGCTCCAACTATGTACAAGGATTCCCGGTAAATCCACCAAGGATTCCCAAAAATAACTGGAAACACAAAATTATACACAAGCAACAATACACAGATAAACATAAATAAAACAATTTATACACTTCAAATCCTCCAGCGTGCGGGTAACTGGCCTCTAGTGGCCCTAGTGGACCTACGGAGCTGACTGTCTGGCCCTGAACTACAGGGTGTAGGAGCTGTCAAGGGTAAACTGGGCAGCTGTCTACCGGCTCTTTGTCTCACTAGGGGTACGGCAGGCTCACTATAAGCAGAGGGTTGATCCTCCTGTCCTGCTTGTGTGGAGTCTTCTGCCTCCTGGACCGGCTGTTCTTCCAGCTCTACCTGTTGCTCCGTAGGTGCTTGGGATGCTGGTTGGAGGAAGGTGAGTACGGGTACCACAACTGCACCATTGACTTGAGTCCAAGACCGAGGGAAGTCCCCGAGCACAGTACTAACCATATCTTCCCTTTCCTCTACGGGTCGATGGTCTTCTTGTTCCTCTTCAGGGTTCCTCAGTTGTTCGGGACACTTCTTCAGGTGGTCCCGGGATACAATGGCTGTGGTTTCCCCTCCGTCTTTACTGATGGTACAAACCTTCGGGTTCTCGTGGCTTGAGGGCAGTACGGTGTACGGGTCCTTCTCCCACTGGTCATCCAACTTGTGGAGCCGTCTCTTCCTCTTCAAGACCTGCTCTCCGGGTACCAGGGGAACAGCGGGAGCATACTGGTTGTAAGTTTTCTCTTGTCTTTCCCTAGCCTGACAGAGACTTCGCTCCACGCTCTCCTGTACTCTCCGGTACTGCTGCTGCCTCTCTGTGTCTCAGTCTGTTTCTGGTGAAGTGTCCTCGGGTGTCAGGACTCCCATTTCCAGGTCAACAGGTAACTTACCAGGTCTTGCCCTCATTAGGTAAGCCGGGGTACAGTTGGTGGAACCTACCGGGATGTGGTTGTATAGGTCCACCAGATCGGGCAACTTCTCAGGCCACAGACTGCGTTCTTCCAGGGGCAACGTTTTTAGAAGATCCATTACCACCTGGTTCATTTTCTCACAAAGTCCATTAGTTTGCGGATGGTAGGGTGTCGTCCTTATCTTCCGGCAGCCATACAGATTGCAGAATTCCTGGAAGACCTCCGCTTCAAAGGCAGGTCCCTGGTCCGTCAGCACTTGGTCCGGGTACCCGTGTGGACGGCAAAAGTGCTGCTGGAAGGCTCTAGCTGCTGTTTGAGCCGTTAAGTCCTTGACGGGGACGACAACCAGAAACCGGGAGTAATGATCCACGATGGTTAACGCGTAGACGTAGCCACTTCTGCTTGGGGTCAGTTTTACATGATCCAAGGCTACCAGTTCCAACGGTTGCCGGGTGACGATGGACTGCAGGGGAGTCTTCTGGCTGGCACGGTCCTTCCTTCTCAGGTTGCACGGGCCACAGTCTCTGCACCACTTCTCGATGGTTCCCCTCATGCCTACCCAGTGGAACCGCTCGCGCAGCAGGAACTCCAGCTTCTTCCACCCGAAGTGTCCAGCTCCGTCGTGGTATGCCTCCATCACCATGGCTGCGTCTCTTCGTGGCACCACTACTTGCCAGAGTAATTCATGCATCCGGGAGTTAACCATTCTGCGGCACAACTTCCCTTTGTAAAGGAACAGTCGACTCTTCTCTGCCCATAGTTGTTTGGCTTCCTCCGGAGCGTCTGGTTCAAGGCGAGCCTCCGGCCGAGTCAGCATCTCCTTCACCAGTCGGACGGCAGGGTCGCTGTCTTGCGTTTCCGCCCAGTTGTAGTGGGGTAAGGGGTTCAACGTAGCAGCCTGCTTACTCCTTACCCGGTGGGAATACTGGATAGTCCCATGACGGTGGAACGCAGGGAGTTCAACTTCTTCCAGTCCCTCCGGATCTTCTCCTCCGTCCGGCAGGTTGGGCATCCTGGACAGGGCGTCCGCGTTGGTATTGGAGCGTCCTGCCCGGTATTTGATTGTGAACTCGTAGTTGGACAGACGGGCCATCCACCTCTGCTCCAGGGCACCGAGTCTTGCCGTGTCCAGGTGTGTCAACGGGTTGTTATCCGTGTACACGGTGAACCGGGAAGAAGCGAGGTAATGCTTAAAGCGCTCGGTGACTGCCCATACTACGGCCAGGAACTCTAACTTAAATGAGCTGTAATTCTCGGGGTTCCTTTCGGTGGGTCGCAGTTTTCGGCTGGCGTAGGCGATTACTCGTTCCTTCCCCTGCTGGATCTGGGACAGTACGGCTCCTAGCCCGATGTTACTGGCGTCGGTGTAGAGAATAAAGGGCTGGCTATAATCCGGGTACGCCAGGATTTCGTCCCCCGTGAGGGCCATCTTCAGCTGGCGGAAGGACTCTTCTTCCAGCTCCTCCCATTTGAAGGGCGGCTTCTGGTTCTTGGCCTTCCGGGACTGGCCTATCAGGAGGTCCTGCATAGGTGCTGCCTTTTTGGTGAAACCGGGAATAAACCTTCGGTAGTAGCCTACCAACCCGAGGAACTGCCGCACTTCTTTTACGCTGGAGGGGCTTGGCCATTCCTTAATTGCGGTGATCTTATCAGGGTCGGGAGCCACTCCGTCAGCGCTCACCACGTGTCCCAGGTACTGCACCTTTGGTTTCAGGAGGTGACACTTGGAGGGTTTCACCTTTAGGCCGTAACTTGCCAGAGCTTCGAACACTTCCGCCAGGTGTTTCAGGTGGTCCTCATACGTCTTGGAATATACGATGACATCGTCCAGGTACAACAGGACCGTCTCGAAGTTTCTGTGGCCCAGACAACACTCCATTAGTCGTTGGAAGGTTCCCGGAGCGTTGCAGAGTCCGAACGGCATGCAGGTGAACTCGCTAAGTCCCATCGGGGTGGTGAATGCGGTCTTCTCCCGGTCCGCCTCTGCTACAGGAACCTGCCAGTACCCGCTAGTGAGATCCAAGGTGGAGAAGAAGTTAGCAGATCTTAAAGCAGCCAAAGACTCCTCTATCCTTGGTAAAGGGTACGCATCCTTGTGTGTGATACGGTTGATTTTCCGGTAATCTACACACATCCTCATAGTGTTGTCTTTCTTTTTGACTAAAACTAGTGGGGCTGCCCAGGGGCTACAGCTATCCCGGATTACCCCAGCCTCCTTCATGTCTCTAAGCATCCCCTTGGCGTGTTGGTAATGTGCAGGGGGTACGGGTCGATACCTCTCTTTTATGGGAGGATGATCTCCCGTGGGGATGCGGTGTTCTACCCCCTTGACTCGCCCGAAGTCTAACGGGTGTTTACTAAACACTCTCCAATACTCTTGAACCACCCGGTAGACTCCCTGTTTCTGGTGGGAGGGAGTGGAGTCAGTTCCCAAGTGTAGTTGCTGACACCAATCCTCCATTACTTTCTTAGAGCCGTTACCTTCCTCCGGGTGAGATGGAGGCAAGGGTTCCACAGACTGTATAGAGTTTTGGTTGATGGTATATAATTTGGCTAGCGTGGCATACCGGGGCAGGTACACTTCCCTCTCCCCGATATTGATTATGCGAACGGGCACCCTCCCATGGCGTACATTGACCACCCCCCGTGCTGTCAAAATGGTGGGCCTACTGTCTGAGTAAACTGGTTCTACCATTGCCTGGTAATCTCTACCTCTCAGACCAATAGCTGCCCGGCACCAAATCATCATTTCACTTTTTGGGGGCATGGCAATAGGAAAAGGGTCACACATTCTTACGCTACCAATCTCACCGCCGGAGAGTTCCACCTGTTGCCGTCGCATCAGTGACCGGATCTCTTTCTGGAGCACCCGCTGCTCGCCGGAGCTGGCGTTCTTGGCAACCTGCTGTAAAAGGAAAATCACCTCTGCAAGACAATTTTCAATTACATTAGTTCCTAGAGTTATTTTTGGGTGACTCTCATGTTTGTCAATATCTACAATGATCAGTCCCTGTGCTGCCAGTTCGACTCTACCGATTTTGATGGTCACCTCTTTAAATCCGATCTGTGGCACGGGCTGGCCATTGCTGGCGATGATACTCAAGTCGTCGTCAGGGTAGCGGGTAATATCCGAGTCATTCCAGTACTGCTTAAAGAGCACGTACGGGATGGTGGTGACCTGTGACCCGGTGTCCAGTAGGGCACTCATGGGAATGCCATCCAGTACCACAGGCAAGACTGGACGTCCTCCCACATATCTGTCGCGCCAGTTCGATGGGCCTGGTGATCTTTTTCCTGGGGGTTGGCCCTCTACCCCAGGTTGTGCCCGTTTAAAGAACAGTACCTTGCCATATGTCCAGGTTGATTGCAGCGGCGGCAGATGGGTCGTCCGTCCTCGCTGTATCGGTCACTGGGTCTTCCTCTGGCCGGTGGGGTCCTCCTTGGTCGACGCCACGGGATGTCCTCCGGTCCGGATGCCAGCTGGATCTTCCCTGGGGTGGAAGCCTGTAAAGACTGCACAGTTCGGGTTAGCGCAGCAACGCTCTTAGCTAGCTCTTGGACCTGATGGTGTAGGTCTGGAGCCGGGTCATTGTCCAAAGCCTGCGCATCAGCTCCCACAGGCCCTGCCGACAAGGGCGCCGCCTCCTGGTGGTAAGTGATAGCAGGGCGCTTGTGGGTCACAACGCCACCCGGTGCCGGTTCTCGGAGCACCCGGATGGCTCTGTCCTTGAACTGTGCAAAGCCCAGATGGGGATCCTGTAAGGCCATTGCCCGCAACTGGGTTCGGTGGGTATTACAATACAGTCCCTCTATAAACTGTTCGGTCAACAGCCTGTCCTCGTTTCCCACTCCATCAGGGTCGGTCTGCTTAATGGCCCTCAGGGCCTCTTGTAGGTTTAGTGCATAGTCCCTTATACTCTCATGCGCTCGCTGCTTGCACCCGTAGAATCTAAGCTTAATCTCGGCTGAGGTGCGGGTATCAAAGGTGTCCTTCAGCCGGGTTAGTATCCCTGCGACAGTCTTCCTCCCAGATGGCCAGGATTTTACTTCCCTTTTGGCTGCCCCGGTTAGTTGGGCCACCAGGATGCTCACTTTTTGCTCTTCTGTGAGGGGGTACACCTGGAAGAGGCTATCCAGCTTTTCTCTAAAGTCATGCAGGGTATGTGACTCCCCTGAGTACTGGGGTAGCCAAGCTGCTCCCGGGATATAGGGCATGGTGAAGGGCATAACTGCAGCAGCGGTAGCGCTGGCGGGGGTTGAGGCAGTGAAGCTCTCCTCCGTATCCGACATCTTCCTCCCCCCTAGTGGACCGTGGCCTACCTTGCGATGATCCTGTTCCGTAGGCCGCGGCTCCGCAGTGGATCGTCAGGGTTGAGGACCTTCCGTCGCGCTCCTGTGACGTCGGCGTCTGCTGGGCTCCTTCCAGGACCTTACGCAACGTCCGGACGTGAGGCGGGGCTTCAGTTCTCGCGCGCTTTCGGAGTCCACGCCCCTCTTCTTCCCGCGCGGCGTCCTCAAGATGGCGTCCAATGGCGGGAAAACTCCACGGATGGCGGGAAGAAGGCAGAAGATGGCGCCGGATGGCGGGAAACTTCACCGATGGCGGGAAGAAGGCTGAAGATGGCGCCGGATGGCGGGAATCTTCACCACAGGTAAGTTTGAAAAGTCTCTTTTTCAGGCACGCAGTACCCGGTGGTTGCGGGCACGAAATCCTGCCGACTACGCCAAAGTTGACGCGCCCCTGGGCCTGTGTCGCGCTGCGTTGCGCACGCGGGAGCTTACCCGGAGCCGGATCTCTTGAGGGTTGTAGTCTCGTGGCGGTGACCCGGTCCGTGCCCAGGGAGTCAAACTGAGCGGCGATGTAACAGCGGTAGATGTAGGACGACTACGCCACCCGTTGAATGCAGCTATGGAGCTGCCGCTGCAAGACAGTCCGCTGAGGCCGGTGGATGGATGGTGCAGCGTAGATGGTATAACCCCCAACGGGAGGGGTATGGCCTCAGGGCAGCAGATGTGGATGATGGGGGTAGCAGGAACCACTCAGAGACGGTGCGGTGTAATTCAGGGTCTTTACTGGTAACAACGATAGACCCTCCCGGAGTACTTGCTAGTGAACGGGGCCTGGTCAGTCCTTGAGCAGATGGGATCTCCCCTGGCCAGGCGGAGTTGTAGGCCTCCCAAACTGACTGTACTCTTCTGGCTACCTTGCTAGAAGCGGATATAAGTAGCCCACGTCCCTGAGTGTACCGTGTGGTGCTCACCCGTATGGCCGGTGACTCGGGGCCTTCTAATGGCTTCCACTCCACGATGGCGGTGCTGGTCCCACGCGTGTGACCGTGCCTTCGGGTTTCTGGGCCTGAGGACCTGAAATCCCCTGCCGATCGGCTTCTGCTGCTGGGTAAGAGTTAGTCCCCACAGCCTCGGACGCCGGGTCCGGTAAGAAAGCTTCTCAGTCAGGGCGAGCTCTGCAGCTGCCAGCCCCTGACTTGTAGTAGTATTGATCCCACTGAGCTTCTGCTGTTTCTTCCTGTGACTGTTTCTTGTCTCTACTCTCCTTGACTGACTAACCCTGCCTCAGCCCAGGGTTTATACAGGGGAAGTTCTTCCCCTCCCAAGACTGGGCAGGAGGTGTGGCATGCACAGGATCCCTGACCAAAGGACCTCCCACCTGCTCTCAGACATAACATTACATTACTGTGGAAAACCAGACCCCTGGGGTGCCACACATGCATCACACACACCCCATTTCCGAGGGACAGAAATGCAGGCACGACAGAATCTGTCCCTGGCTGGAGTGGGGAGGGGGGAGGAAAACCCAGTGATGTAGGAGCAGATAGGGGTTGGGTTTCTGGGCATAGGTAGGAGCCCATTGGTTGCAAGTCACCTGGGCTCATACACAGAGAGGGAGGTATAAGAGGTGGGCACCATCTTAGAACAGTGTTCAGTCTGAGAGAGGAAGTGACAGAGCAGGGCCTCTGTGGAGCTCTGCTCCGGAGGCGGGCCTAGCCTGTGAGGCCAGAGCCAGTAGAAAAGACAGGAACAGAAAGGAAAGGAAGAAAGGAACAGAACACCAAGAGAGGCCCAGAGACACGAAGGCAGAAGGAACCCCAAAGGCCCAGGAGATTGCGGGTGACGGGTTGGCAGAACAGGGTACCGGATCCCAAGTTGGTGGAGGTGACTAATCCTCAGCCAAGGACCGGCGGTCGCGATCATATCTTGGTGCAACCCCTCACTACACCTACTAGAAAGGCACACCACATAGGGTCAGGGAGGTGAGCACGAAGCCCTCTCAAGAGAAGGCCCGCGGGAGCTGGACAGACGTAGTGTCACTGGTGGGGCACGGCCAGAGGAAGGAGTAGAAGTGAGTCCTGTGACACACTCTGGAATTGCCTGGGGGTCGGCCGAGCCCCCTGCCTGGTGGACGCAGCACGGCTTGGGCAGTCATTGCCCGTGGAATGACTTGGGACATAAAGAACTGTGAGTAAAGAACTTGAACTGCAATCCCACGTCTCTGTGCTTCATCGCCGCACCAGCACTACTAGTGCTGGGACGCTCATGCACCATCACTCCCATCATCCACATTCTCTGCCCTGGGGCTGCACTCTTCCCGTGGGGAGTCACACTACCTCAGCTGCATACCCCATCAGCCCCAGCGGTCTGCCTTGCAGCGGCGGTCCACACTGACCGCAATCCACGGGTGGCGTAGTCGGACAAGTAACTTAAAGCTTACAAATAGACTGCCACTGGTTTGACCACCCTGAGCCACGGGACCGGGTCGCTGCCATGGAGACTACAACCCCCCCAGAGACCTGGTTCCGGGTACCCCACACACGTGCGCAAACGTGGCCCAGGGGGCGAGTCACTTTCACCATAGGCCTTATTGACCTCTCTCCAAATGTAACGTTTATGGTTGTGGCCAAAAAGTTTGATTTTGGTTTCATCACTCCAAATTACCTTGTTTCAGAAGTTTTGAGGCTTGTCTCTGTGCTGTTTGGCACATTGTAGGTGAGATACTTTGTGGTATTTGCGCAGTAATGGCTTTCTTCTGGCGACTCGACCATACAGCCCATTTTTCTTCAAGTGTCTCCTTATTGTGCATCTTGAAACAGCCACACCGCTAGTTTTCAGAGAGTCCTGAATTTCAGCTGATGTTATTTGTGGGTTTTTCTTTGCATCTCGAACAATTTTCATGGCAGTTGTGGCCGAAATTTTTGTTGGTCTACCTGACCGTGGTTTTGTTTTTACAGAGCCCATGATTTTCCATTTGTTAATCACAGTTTGAACGCTGCTGACTGGCATTATCATTTCCTTGGGTATGTTTTTGTATCCCTTTCCTGTTGTAGCATCGGCGTCTCTGCCCCGTACTAGGCAGAGACGCCGTCCCTCTCACCTCCCCGCTCCTGGCGCGGCGTCCTCCAGCGCTTCTCTCCCCGCTGCTTCCGGCACGCGCTCCTTCCCCGGCAGTGTGCTTAGGGCGCGCGCGCTCCCCCTCTCTTAAAGGGACCGCGCGTGCCGTCCTAAGAATTCCCCGGCCAATTGCCGGAGGGCCTCCCATATTTAAGGCACCTCCTCCAAAATGGAGGTGCCCGAGCAATGTTGTTGCAAAGCCTTCACTCTGCTTCAGCCCTCAGGTCCCGTTACCAGTTACCAGCCAGTCACCTGCCAGATTCCTGCTTGTTATCTGCCAGTCACCTGCCGGATTCCTGCCTGTTACCTACCAGTTACCTGCCTGATTCCTGCTTGATACCTGCCTGATATCCGTTTACCTGCTTGCAAGCCTGCGGTCCGACGGTCTGCTTTCCTACACCTGTCAGTCTGTCTATGGACCAGCCTGCTCGCTCACCTGGGAGCGCTCATCTGCTACCTGCCTGCTAGCCTACCTGGAGGCTTCGCCGTCACTTGCCGTGACCACCTGCCTGTCCAGAGACTCTCGCCTGCTCACCTGGGAGCGCTCATCTGCTACCTGTCTGCTAGCCTACCTGGAGGCTCTGCCGTCACTTGCCGTGACCACCTGCCTGTCCAGAGACTCTTGCCTGCTCACCTGGGAGCGCTCACCTGCTACCTGTCTGCTAGCCTACCTGGAGGCTCTGCCGTCACTTGCCGTGACCACCTGCCCGTCTAGAGACTCTCGCCCGCTCACCTGGGAGCGCTCACCTGCTACCTGTCTGCTAGCCTACCTGGAGGCTCTGCCGTCACTTGCCGTGACCACCTGCCCGTCCAGAGACTCTCGCCCGCTCACCTGGGAGCGCTCACCAGCCACCTGCCTGCTGTCCTTCTACCCAGAGACTGTCCCTGTCACTTGCCGTGAGTACCCGTCCTCTACCCAGAGACTGTCCCTGTCACTTGCCGTGAGTACCCGTCCTCTACCCAGAGACTGTCCCTGTCACTTGTCGTGACTAGAGATGAGCGTTGTTCTACTCGAACTGTTCGCCAATCTCAAATTCGAGCTGTTTTGGGCGGTGTTCGAGCCGTTCGGCGAACACGAACAATTTGAGAAAAATTCGGCTGTTCGAGGTTATGTTCGATAACTGTTCGTGCACCAAAATCATAACTGGATTTTTTCTCAGTAATGATGAAAATTAATGTTAATACGCAGTTTGAGTGTACAGCGGGGTGGGGGGAGGGGCAGGGGATGGATCTCTGCAGGAACAATGAAGATCTCCATTTTTTTTTCTCTTTCCCGCATTTACAGTGGGGAGGTGCAATCTGTCAGCCTATCAGCAGCGCACACACGGAGCGAAGTGCTTTTTTTCACACAAGCAAGGGCATGTGTCATTGGCAGTGTATGTCACATGTCCTTGCCCTATAAGACCAAGCCATTTTCCCCGTCGCCACCATTTTCTCACTGCTGCAGCTGCGTGTTAGACGGCACCGCTGTTGCTGTGTGCGCTATACCTTGTTAATTTCAAGCCAATTTTCGCACAAATCTACAGATAGCTTGGGAGTAGGGAATAGTTGTGATTGCAGTCCTTTTAAGGACTAGGTTACAGCATTTCCTACGACTTTTATCAGGCAGGTCTGTGCTCTTAAATAGATAGATTGTCGGAGTAAAGACTAATTGTAATTGGAGTCCTTTTCAGGACTAAGTTACATCAATTCCTATCAGTTTTTGCCAGGCAGGTCTGTGCCAGTGCTGTGCAAGTTTTTTTCACAGCATTTGGCTGAATCTAGCAAAGCTAATCCTTTTTGGCCTATTGCAGAGTGTGTTAGTCAGTGGAGTAGCCTATCTGTGTTGTAAGATATACCACCTGTGTATAGAATACCAATTTTTTTACTGCACCTAGTGAAGTAAAATCTTTTGGGCATAGCATCATTCTATTAGTCCATCTATACTGACCTCCATCAGGTTGCAAACTGAATATATTTTTTTCTGCATCTACCTCTGAAAAAATATTTGGCCTTCTAGTAGTGTGTCGGACTTTCTCTATTAGTCCATCTATACTGACCTCCATCAGGTTGCAAATTAAAACTAATTTTTATCTGCATCTACAGTACCTCTGAAAAAATATTTGGGCTTCTAGCAGTGTGTGGGACTTGTTCTATTAGTCCATCTATACTGACCTCCATCAGGTTGCAAACTGAATATAGTTTTTTCTGCATCTACCTCTGAAAAAATATTGGGCTTCTAGCTGTGTGTGGGTCTTGTTCTATTAATCCATCTATACTGACCTCCATCAGGTTTCAAACTGAATATATTTTTTTCTGCATCTACCTCTGAAAAAATATTTGGCCTTCTAGTAGTGTGTCGGACTTTCTCTATTAGTCCATCTATACTGACCTCCATCAGGTTGCAAATTAAAAATAATTTTTATCTGCATCTACAGTACCTCTGAAAAAATATTTGGGCTTCTAGCTGTGTGCGGGACTTGTTGTATTAGTCCATCTATACTGACCTCCATCAGGTTGCAAACTGAATATATTTTTTTCTGCATCTACCTCTGAAAAAATATTTGGCCTTCTAGTAGTGTGTCGGACTTTCTCTATTAGTCCATCTATACTGACCTCCATCAGGTTGCAAATTAAAACTAATTTTTATCTGCATCTACAGTACCTCTGAAAAAATATTTGGGCTTCTAGCAGTGTGTGGGACTTGTTCTATTAGTCCATCTATACTGACCTCCATCAGGTTGCAAACTGAATATATTTTTTTCTGCATCTACCTCTGAAAAAATATTGGGCTTCTAGCTGTGTGTGGGTCTTGTTCTATTAATCCATCTATACTGACCTCCATCAGGTAGCAAACTGAATATATTTTTTTCTGCATCTACCTCTGAAAAAATATTTGGCCTTCTAGTAGTGTGTCGGACTTTCTCTATTAGTCCATCTATACTGACCTCCATCAGGTTGCAAATTAAAACTAATTTTTATCTGCATCTACAGTACCTCTGAAAAAATATTTGGGCTTCTAGCAGTGTGTGGGACTTGTTGTATTAGTCCATCTATACTGACCTCCATCAGGTTGCAAACTGAATATAGTTTTTTCTGCATCTACCTCTGAAAAAATATTGGGCTTCTAGCTGTGTGTGGGTCTTGTTCTATTAATCCATCTATACTGACCTCCATCAGGTTGCAAACTGAATATATTTTTTTCTGCATCTACCTCTGAAAAAATATTTGACCTTCTAGTAGTGTGTCGGACTTTCTCTATTAGTCCATCTATACTGACCTCCATCAGGTTGCAAATTCAAAATAATTTTTTTCTGCATCTAACCCAGCCAATAGTTTTGGCCTAATACCACAGTTTGGCCACTCAGCTCTGCTCGGTTACCATCCATTGTTTTTTTGTGCAAACAACTCCAGAGTTGTGAATTAGTTAACCACCAAAATGAGTGGAAAAAGGCCTGCTGCTGGTGGAAAGGGGAATAGGCGTGTTGGGAAGGGGAAAAAAGGTTGTGTCCGTGGGGTAGGTGTTAAAGCAACAGTAACATCTGCAGAAGAAAGACCATCTTCCAGCCAAACTAAAATGTCTACTTCTTTTAGCGGACAATGTGATAAGATCCCTTTCTTACGGCCACGCCAATCGCTACAAATTCCAGATGAGGCACAAAAACAGCAGGTGCTTCAACGGATATCAAGTGCTCCTTTAAGTGGGCTCTCCTCCACATCAACTTCAACATCACAAATACTCCAGTCCTCAAAGGTGTCACCCAAATCGCACTTGCTTCCTCACAGCTCCCAAATCTCCAGCTGCCCGTCTGAGTTTGAGGTAGAACAGATGGTTGAGTCTGCAGAGCTGTTTACTCATACTATAGCCTGGGAATCAGAGGTCGACTCCAGCGCTTCTGTGAATCCAGACGAGGAAATGATCTGCACTGATGCCCAGAATCTTTATGAGTCGGATCCAGGACCAGACGCAGAAGGTTCTGACCATAATGTAGACCCTCATTCCCAAACTGTAACTCCTGTTGGTGGAGACAATGAGGAAGACGATGATAAGACTCAAATACCTGATTGGAGCGACAACTTTAGTTTTTTGTCAGGGCAGGAACAGGTTGGCTCTGAGGACGACGGGTGTGATAACGCACAGGGTGATGATGATGAGGTCGGAGATCCCACTTACTGTCAACCCACAGTCAGCCAAGAGATGAGGTCAGCAGAGGAGGTGGAGGAAGATGCTAGTGACGACGAGGTCAGGTTGCGCCTTCCTGGACAGAGACGTAGTACTGGAAGCACGTCAACAACTGCATCCTCAAACACAACTCTGCCTCTCACCACAAGTCGTGGTGGCTCTTCAGGTCGCATGGGTGCTAAGCCTTGCATAGCCTGGGCATTTTTTCAGATCGATAAAGATGACCCAACTCGTGTTATCTGTAACATTTGTCAGCAAAAGCTAAGTAGAGGCCAAAAAATACATAGTTTGAGTACTTCATGCATGAACCGGCACATGGACATGAAGCATAAGTTGCAGTGGGAAGCTCAGTGTGCTACAATGCGGCCTAGCCGGCCGGGCCAACCACCGTCTGCCATATCTTGTGCATCCGCGGCCTCTTCATCCTCTGTGACTGGGGGGACAGCAGTCACACCTGTTTTGGGGCGCAGACCTGCCACCTCTTTACCCGCAACAGCCAGCGTGATTGGCAGGTCATCATTTTCTTTGGAGGTGGTAACACCAGCTGGTGTTGAGCGCTGTCCGACATCGATAGCACCACCTTTGGATGAAGGCAACCTAACATGTCCGCCTGCATCTTCCTCACAGACCGGCAGTTTGCCGGGGACACCCTTATCAACCCCGTCTAAGCACAATAGCCAGCCCTCGGTCCCTCAGATGTGGACAAGTAAAAGACCATTTCCTCCTAGCCATGAGAAAGCTAAGAGGTTGAATTTCACCATCTGCAAGCTCTTGGCTACAGAAATGCTGCCTTTCCGCCTGGTGGACACAGAGGATTTTCGAGACCTTATGTCCGTCGCAGTGCCCCAGTACCAGATGCCCAGTCGGCACTACTTCTCAAAGAAAGGTGTGCCTGCGCTCCACCAGCATGTCGCACACAACATCACCGCTTCTTTGAGAAACTCTGTGTGTGACAGGGTGCATTTCACCACAGACACTTGGACGAGTAGGCATGGACAGGGGCGTTACATGTCGCTGACTGGGCACTGGGTAACTATGGTGACAGCAGGACAAGGGGCTGCTGTCCAAGTCTTGCCGTCCCCACGAGTTGTGCGTCAATCCTCTTTATGTCAAAGTTCCTCCACTGCTTCTGCCTCCTCAACCTCCTCTCGGTCTTCCACCTGCACCCAAAGCCTGTCTGGTCATGCCACAAGCTTTCTAACTGCGCAGAAGGGATCCTGCACACCTCCTTACTATGCTGGCAGTAGGGCTCAACGTCATCAGGCGGTTTTTACATTGAAATGTCTGGGAAATGTGAGTCACACAGCTGAGGAGTTGTGGTCAGCTCTGGAGAACCAATTTCATGAATGGTTGTCTCCACTGGACCTGAAACCAGGGAAGGCCGTGTGCGACAATGCTGCAAACCTGGGTGCGGCCCTTCGCCGGGGCAATGTCACACACGTGCCTTGTATGGCTCACGTGTTGAACCTGGTTGTCCAGCAATTTTTAGCCCACTATCCCAGACTAGATGGCCTTCTGCAGAGGGCACGGTCGCTGTGTGCTCACTTCCGCCATTCGCATCCCGCAGCTCAGCGACTTACATCTCTACAGAAGTCGTTGGGCCTGCCACTTCACCGGCTAAAATGCGATGTGCCTACCCGGTGGAATTCAACTCTGCACATGTTGCAGCGACTGTGGCAGCACCGACAAGCCCTGGTGCAATACATTCTGACGTATAGCCTGGGCCAACGAGATTCAGAGGTGGGGCAAATCACGCTGGAGGAGTGGTCTCAGATCAGGGACCTATGCACCCTTCTGCACAGTTTTGAAATGGCGACGAAGATGTTTAGTGCTGACGATGCCATTATCAGCATGACTATTCCGGTGATTTACATGCTGGAGCACATGTTAAACAGAATTCGGAGTCAGGTGGTGGCACAAGAGGAGGTGGAGGAAGTAGAGGAGGAGGAGTTGTATGCGGAAGGGCTAACATCTGCAAGGTCCAGAAGGTCGGCAGCACCAAGGCGGCAGGCATGTGAGGGTGGGGGAGATGGTTTTACCAGGGCGCATGGTAGCAGCCAAACTAGTGAGGAAGGTGCAGGAGCCCAGGAAGAAGTGGAGGACGAACTGATGGAAGACTCATCAGATGAGGGAGACCTTGATCACATTTCTGTTGTGCGAGGTTGGGGGGAGAGGACAGAGGAAGGAAGCATGATTGTTACCTCGCCACCAACACAACAGGGACTTGGTGCTCCTGGATGCGCAACACACATGAGTGCCTTCTTGCTGCACTACCTGCAACATGACCCTCGAATTGTGAGAATTAGAAATAATCCTGACTACTGGGTTGCCACACTGTTAGATCCCCGGTACAAAAGTAAATTTGCAGAAATTATTCCTGCCATAGAAAGGGATGCACGCATGCAGGAGTATCAGCAGAGACTGTTGCAGAATCTTACATGTGCTTTTCCACAAAATACCAGTGGTGCACGTAGTGAATCTCACAGTTCCAACTTGCCAACCGTGGGACCGTCAAGTGTTCAGCACTCAAACCGTAACAGAACCACAGTATCTGCTGGTAACATCAATTTTGCGGAATCATTTCACCACTTTTTTAGCCCATCCTTTGCAAGGCCACAGGAGACAAGAAGTCTGACACATAGTCAACGCCTAGAGACGATGGTACAGGAGTATCTCCAAGTAAACATTGAAGCCACGACTGTGTCACTGGACCCTTGCTCTTTTTGGGCTTCCAATCTGGATAAATGGCCGGAGCTAGCCACTTACGCCTTGGAGATCTTGTCATGCCCCGCAGCCAGCGTTCTGTCTGAACGTGTGTTCAGCGCTGCTGGTGGTGTGCTGACAGATAAGCGCACACGGCTCTCCACTGATAATGTAGACAGACTCACGTTCATAAAGATGAACAAATCATGGATCCGAAACGACTTTTCTACCCCTGTGTCATCCTGGGGAGAGTAAAAGCTTGATGATTGGTTAAAATCACCCTACCAAATGTTTTAAGCTTTCAAATTACTAATCATGTTTATCTGTATCTTGACTGGAAAATAATTTGGGCTTTGTAGCAGTGTGCAGCACTGATCCTATTAGGCCATCTATAATAAGCTCCACCAGATTTAAAATTAAAAATAATTTTTAGCTGCATCTAGCCCGGAAAATAATTTTGGGGCTCCGAGATGCGCAAGACACATAAGTGCCTTCTTGCTGCACTACCTGCAGCATGACCCTCATATTGTCAGAATTCGAAGTAATCATGACTACTGGGTTGCCACACTCTTAGATCCCCCAAACTTTTCGATCAACCTTTTCATTTTAATAAAGACCAAAAAAATGGTCATTTTTGAAATTATAAGCATTAGCAGGTTGTTAGAAACTGAAATCAAACAGTTTTCAACTCAAAACTTTATTCTAGGTGATGTTACATTTTCACATAGGACCCCTTGTTCGAAAGCAGCTTCTGAACTCTCTCGTCCATTGAATTTGTCAGGTTTTGGATGGTTTCTGCTTCAATTGTTTTGCATGAGGACAGAATACCCTCCCAGAGCTGTTGCTTAGATGTGAACTGCCTCCCGCCATCATAGACACTCCTTTTAATGATGCTCCAAAGGTTCTGAATGGGGTAGAGGTCAGGGGAGCATGGGGGTCACACCATAAGTTTGTCCCCTTTTATGCCCATATCAGCCAGAGATGCAGATGTTTTATGTGCAGCATGAGATGGTGCATTATCATGCAGAAAAATGATCTTGCTGTGAAATACACGGTTCTTCTTCTTGAACCATGGCAGGAAGTGCTGTTTGAGAAAATCCACATACATTATGGAGTTCATCTTTAGCGCCTTCAGGGATCCTAAAGGGGCCGACAATCTCTCTCCCCATGATTCCAGCCCAAAACATTACTCCACCTCCTCCTTGTTGGCGCTGTAGCCGTGTTTGCGTGGGGTGTCCATCAACCAGCCATCCTCCACTCCATCCATCTGGACCATCGAGCGCTGCACGGCACTCATCCGTGAACAAAACAGTTTTGAAATCAGTCTTCATGTAATGTTTGGCCCACTGGAGCCGTTTCTGCTTGTGTGAAGTGGATAGAGGAGGTCGACAGGATGGCGTATGCACAGCTGCAAACCTCTGAAGGACCCTGCATCTTGTTGTTCGGGGGACGTTGGAGGCACAAGCAGCTTCAAAAACTTGTCTGCTGCTATGACAAGGCTTTTTTGCCGCTGCTCTTTCAACCTGACGTAATTGCCTGTAGGAAAGAGTCCTCAATTTGCCCTTATCAGCACGCACACGTGTGTACTGTGAATCAGCTACATACTTCTTGATTGCCAAGACACTTCATCCTGATCATCGCACAATGTTGATTGTAGTCATGCCTTGACCTAAACACTCCACAATTTGTTGCTTCTCAGCAGCCGACACATCCTTTTTCTTTCCCATTTTGGCAGAAAATGTAGGCTGCTTAATAATGTGAGAGAGCCTTCTTAAGTAGTCTTGCCTTTCATTGGACACACCTGCCAAACTAATTAGCACAGGTGTCTGCAATTGCTTACAGTGATATAAAGAGCCCTGACACACATCACCATCAATGAGTTTAACTGACAAACAAACAAATTCTTCCCTTATCACTCCTAAACACTTTTTGCATAATAATTTGGAACGCGGTGTACATGTGCTTTTCCACAAAACACCAGCGGTTCACGTAGTGAATCTTACAGTTCTAACTTGCCAACCGTGGTCTGTATGGAATTGTTCAATAAAGGGCCCAAAATTAAGATAACATAGATGGGAGAGGTCTCTATGAATAGGAATTCCTAAGTATTTGATACCCTGTGAGGGCCAGGCAAAGGGAAAGTTGGACTGGATGGAATCCTATATGGATTTGGGGAGGGAGACATCGAGGGCCTCAGACTTCGCTGCATTGATTTTAAAATTTTACCATGTAACAAAGTGATCTATTTCAGCCATAACAGCATGGATGGATATATGTGATTGAGTGATATATACTAGGACATCATCAGCAAATAGAGAGCACTTGTACTCGGTGCCTCCCACCTCAATCCACCTAATATTGGGGTTATGGCGAATTGATGAGAGCAGGTGCTCCGTCACTAGGATGTATAAGAGAGGGGACAGAGGACATCCCTGCCTTGTCCCATTGGTGATTGTGAAAGGTGATGAAAATTTTCTGACGCACCCCCTGGGCCTTGGGACACCCGGAGCCGGACCCTTTTTGGTGGATGCTGGTGGTTGTAGTCTTCGTGGCGGCGACCCGGTTCCGTGGCTCAGGGCGGTCAAACCAGTGGCGGAACTATTTATGTGGTTTTGATGTTTAAATGTCCGACTACGCCACCCGTGGATTGCGGTCAGAGTGAACCGCCGCTACAGGGCAGACCGCTGAGGCTGGTGTTGTGGGTGCAGCAGAGCGTAGCATAACTCCCCACGGGAGGAGTATAGCCTCAGGGCAGTGTATGCGGAGGATGGGGGTGATGGTGCAGGGCAGCAGCAGTAACGACACGGAGTCAGTGATGCAGTCCAGGGCCTTTACTCACAGTTCTTATTATCCAGACCACGTCTGCAGGTAACGGCTGCCCACGTCGTACTGTGCTCACCAGGTGAGGGGCTCAGACAACTCCCAGATAACTTTGGAGCACTTCACAGGACCCCCTTTGTGTGTCCTTTGTCTGGCCTTTCTTACCAACACTTCTGTCTGGCTGCCTCGGGCCTCCTCTTGGTAAACTTGGCGCCAGTTTCCCTGACCCTATGTGGTGCCTTCCTAGCGGGTGTAGCGAGGGGCTGCGCCACATAAAATGTCAGAGCCTCCGGTTTCTAGCTGAGGGTCGTTTCCTGCCTCCACTAGTTCGGGGACCGGTCTCCCCCTTTGGCCTGACCCCTCCACGCAGGTGGATTCGGGCGTGCCGTGGCGACTCGCCCGTCCGCACCCCTGGGATCCCTTCATTCCTCGTTCCTGGAGCCTTCTCCGCTCCTCTTCCTTCCTTCTCCCTCTTCCAGGCCTGGGCCTCTGTTACTAGGCCCGCCTCCGGAGCAGAGCTCATGCAGAGCCCCTGCTCCCTGCCACTTCTGCTCAGACTTCTCTGCACTGAACTAAGATGGTGCCCACCTTTTATACTCCCTTCTCAATGCACCCAGGAACTGCTTCCTCCCTGCTCCTGCACTACAGGGTTCCCCTTCCTCAGTGTTCCCTCCCCCCACTCCAGCCAGGGACAGGGACTGTCGTGCCCATCTCAGGGGCATATTGGTCGCCCTGCCCCACGGCAATGTGGTGTAATGCATGCAGGTGTCGGGTCCTGATCCACACTCCATCCTTACCTGAGAGTGAGATATCACACCTCTGGGTGAGGTGCAATACGTCTGTAGCAACCGAGCCCTCAGGGTGCTACAGTTCCATTTATCTTCAGCCTAGGTGACGTATTGCGATACAGGGCCGTGATTTTGGCTATAAAAGGGTCCCCTAGACCCCTACCCCAAGCTTTTTAAGAGAATCATATATGGCGTGCCAGGAGACTCTATGGAATGCTTTCTCAGCATCCAACGAGAGTATCTAATTACAAATTTTTAACTGCATCTAGCCCAGGAAATACTTTGTGCCTAGTAGCAGTGTCTGCTAGTCAGCGGATTATCCCGGCTGTTAAGCAAGCTACACCACCTGTAGTTTAGACACTTAATTTTTTCAAAGGAAATGCTTCGGGACCATGGGATACTCAGTGAAGAGCATCAGGAGGCACCCCAAGGCATAGGGGCTGGGACTGGCAGTAGGATGCCTTGCGGTGGACAGCCGAGCTCGATCCTTATAAAAGCTTTTTAACTGCAGCAGCTTTAGTGGACGCTACTGGAGCTGGAATTACGCGGCTGCTGGCATGAGACTTGCCCTCCAATAGATCCTTGTAAATGGATTTAAAGTGTATTCATTCAAATTAGAGAGACAATTTAAATTAAAAAGCTTAGAGCTGCCTCCACCACAGGGGGGCTCGCTCGACCCACCAGCGGACAGGCACCAGTATTGGGAGAGGGGGGCTGGCCATCAGGGTTCACCGCGGCTCTGGCACAAACCCGGCGACACGGAGGTGGCACGGGCAGGAGCGGACTGGCCGTGTCGGCTTCTCACTTTTTGGATTTTAGAAGGGCATGACATGCCTATATCTGTGTCTCCCCCTCCTTTTACTCCTCCACCTCTTTTATTTTCGCATGACTATATGTACTTGTCACTTTTCCATGTGTTAGTTGTGTCTTCTGAGCAGTTTGTCAGCTTTTGGACACCTTTGAAGGTGTTTTCTATGTGTTTCTATGTGTTTTTGTTTGCCTGCCATTGGTTTTAACGGTGTTCGAAGGTGTTCGACGAACAGTTCGACGAACAGTTCGGCGAACACACGGGTGTTCGACGAACCGAACCGAACTCGAACACTACGGGGGTGGCTCAACACTAGTCGTGACTACCTGCCCGTCTTCCCTGGGAGCCACCCGCTTCCTTACATGGACTGCCCCCTTGTATAGTTGCACAGAGGTTCCACCTCCCAGACCCGTTACAGTTTGCTCGGGCCATGAACCCGGTGGCCCCCAGATCTCCGATCTGCACCAGGAAGTCTTACGTCAGAAAACTCAGCAGGAGGTGGTACTGTCCTATCTACGGTCCGTTAACTCTCGTCTAGGCGCATTGTGTGACTTGTCTATGTCTACCTCTGGTCCAGCCGTGCCCATTCCTGCGGTACCGCAATCCAGTCCCTTCATGGTACCCGACTATGGACCTCGGCTTCTGGCACCTCCACGCTTTGCCGGCGAACCTACTTTAGCTCGGGGTTTCATAAACCAGTGCACCCTGCACTTTGAGCTATTGGCATACCAGTTCATCTCCGACCGAGCCAAGGTGGCCTTCATCATGTCCCATCTTACTGGGGAGGCACTGGCATGGCTAAATCCCCTGTGGGAGAGAGGGGATCCCCTGGTGTCCGACCTGCCATCTTTCCTCGCTGCTTTCCGGAAAGTCTTCGATGAACCTGGACGGAAAACCTCTTCTGCCTCCTCACTGCTACGTCTCCGCCAAGGGAGTCTCACCGTGGGCCAATATGCCATACGGTTCCGCACCCTCGCTTCTGAGCTTGCCTGGGAAAATGAGGCTCTGGTGTCCGTCTTCTGGGAGGGTCTTTCCGGTCGGATTAAGGACGAGTTAGCTGGTCGGGACATTCCTACCACTCTGGATGACCTGGTGTCACTAGCTACCCGGATTGGCATCCGGTTCCAAGAACGTGCCAAGGAGACTACGTGGGAGAAAGACTTTTCTTGCTCTGCTCCTACTTCCCTGAGACCTGCCTCTCAATCAGTCACTCTGCGGGCGCCGTCGCCTGAACCTATGCAGATCGACCAGACCAAGATGGTCAAATCTCGCCAAGAATCTCGCCGAGCCGAGGGAAGCTGTTTCTATTGTGGCAGTATGGAGCACTTCATCCGTTCCTGCCCGGAGAAGCCGGGAAACACCAGTGTCTAGGACCGCTCGGAGAGGTCGTCCTAGACAAAAGTAAGCCCTCTCCGTCTCTGACTTTACCGGTCTCTATTGCTTGGGGAGAAAACCGTCACTTTGAACTTGCCCACCTGGATTCTGGAGCTGCTGGAAACCTCATCTCCCAGTTTCTGGTAGAGAGATACCGTATTCCCACCAAGTCCCTGGCTGAACCATTATCAGTTGCCTCCGTGGATGGAAGACTTCTCTCGGAGACCATCCTGCTCGTCACTGAACCCATTACCCTGCAGGTGGGAATGCTGCACTCTGAGGAAATCTCATTCCATGTGTTGTCCGGACTTTCTCACTCCCTGTTGCTAGGTCTACCTTGGCTCCAGACACACGAACCCGTATTGAACTGGCGATCCGGTGAAGTACTCCGATGGGGTCCAGACTGCCATAGGACCTGCCTGGTTCCGGTCCGCCCAGTTCGCCCTCCGCCTACTCCAGCTAATTTACCAGGTCTCCCGGCTCCTTACTGGCCCTATGCGGACGTCTTCGGTAAGAAGGAAGCAGAGACGTTGCCACCCCATAGGCCATATGACTGCCCGATCGACCTGGTACCTGGCACCACTCCTCCCCGTGGGCGTATCTACCCGTTGTCTGCAGCCGAGACCCGGGCCATGTCTGAGTACATTGAAGAGAATCTGGCTAGGGGATTTATCCGGAAATCTACCTCCCCGGCTGGAGCCGGATTCTTCTTTGTCAAAAAGAAAGACGGCTCGCTACGCCCCTGTATTGACTATAGAGGACTCAATCAGATCACGGTTAAAAATAAATACCCCCTTCCGCTCATCTCTGAGTTATTTGATCGTCTTAAAGGCGCCAGGATCTTCTCCAAGCTGGATCTACGTGGAGCTTATAACCTGGTCCGTATCCCTCAGGGAGACGAGTGGAAAACAGCATTTAATACCCGGGACGGACACTATGAGTACCGTGTGATGCCCTTCGGTCTCTGCAATGCTCCCGCCGTCTTCCAAGAACTGGTCAACGACATCTTCCGTGACCTTCTTTACTCCTGTGTGGTGGTATACCTGGACGACATCTTGGTCTTCTCTCCGGATCTTCCCACACACCGGAGGGATGTTCGTCAGGTCCTGCTTAGGCTCAGGCAGAACCACCTCTATGCTAAATACGAGAAGTGCCTTTTTGAGCAGACCTCTCTTCCTTTCTTGGGCTATGTTATCTCCCAGACAGGCTTGCGAATGGATCCCGAGAAGCTCTCTGCTGTCCTAAAGTGGCTGCGTCCGGAGGGCTTGAAGGCGATACAGCGATTCCTGGGCTTCGCTAATTACTATCGTCTCTTCATTCTTCACTTCTCGTCACGGACTGCGCCCATATCTGCGCTCACCCGTAAGGGAGCAAATCCCAAGGTATGGTCATCCGAAGCTGAGGAGGCCTTCCTTTCCCTGAAACAAGCCTTCTCCTCTGCCCCTGTGCTGCACCGTCCAGACTGCAACAAACAGTTCTACCTGGAGGTTGATGCCTCCTCCTCTGGAGCCGGAGCAGTGCTCACCCAGAAGTCTTCCTCCGGGAGAATGGTAACCTGCGGCTTTTTCTCTAAAATCTTCTCCTCCTCTGAGCGCAATTACTCCAGTGGAGACCGAGAACTGCTTGCCGTTAAATTGGCGCTGGAGGAGTGGCGTTACCTGCTTGAAGGGGCTCTATACCAGGTGATCATCTATATGGATCACAAGAACCTGGCATATCTCCAAAATGCCCAGAGACTTAATCCACGTCAAGCCCGGTGGTCTTTGTTCTTTGCCCGCTTCGATTTCATCCTTCATTTCCGCCCGGCGGACAAAAATGTCAAAGCTGATGCCTTGTCCCGATCCTTCCTGTCCTCCGACCAAGAGGAGGAGCCTATGCACATTATCGACCCCTCCAAGGTGATGAATGTGGCCCCTTGGATTTGACTCGTCTTCCACCCGGCAAGACGTTCGTGGCGCCTCCAGACCGTGAGAGGGTTCTTCGCTGGGGTCATTCTTCTAAACTAGCTGGCCATGCCGGCCAAAAGAAGACCTTCCTACTCATTTCCCGGCATTACTGGTGGTCTACCCTGCGTAAGGATGTGGTAGACTTCGTCTCTGCCTGTTCATCTTGTGGCCGCAACAAAATTCCCAGACACTTACCAGCTGGTCATCTCCTGCCGCTTCCCATACCTGTTGCTCCGTGGCAACACATCGCTATGGACTTCATTACTGATCTTCCTGTCTCTGCCGGGTGTACTGTCATTTGGGTGGTCGCGGACCGCTTCTCTAAAATGGCCCACTTCATTCCCCTGCCTGGTCTTCCGTCTGCACCTGAGCTGGCTAAGGACTTTATTCGCCATATCTTCCGTCTCCATGGCCTACCCCTCCACATCGTGTCGGATCGAGGGGTTCAGTTTACCTCACGCTTCTGGAGAGCCACATGTAAACTGCTGGACGTCCGCTTACCACCCTCAGTCCAATGGTCAAGTGGAGCGGATCAATCAGATCCTTACCAGCTATCTCCGGCACTTTGTTAATGCCCACCATTCTGATTGGGTGGACCTCCTTCCTTGGGCCGAGTTCTCTTATAATAACCACGAGAGCGAATCCTCTTCCAAGTCCCCGTTCTTTATTGTCTATGGCCAGCACCTCCGGATTCCGCTCCCTGTCTCCGTTTCTGTGGACAACCCTGCTGCGGAGTCTCTTGTCAGCGAATTTTCTACTATTTGGGAGAGTACCAGGTCACCTCTTCTTCTGTCCTCTGAGTGGATGAAGAGATATGCTGATAAGAGACGTCTGGATCCGCCTCAATTCCGTCCGGGAGACAAGGTTTGGCTCTCGTCCAAACATGTGCGGCTCAAAGTACCCTCCTTCAAGTTGGGCCCTCGATTCATCGGTCCCTTCGAAGTCCTCAGGCAAATTAACCCTGTGGCCTACAAATTAAAACTCCCGGCCACCCTACGGATTCCCAACTCCTTCCACGTATCTCTCCTCAAACCCGTTGTCTTTAACTCTTTTTCCAATAATCCAGGTGCCCCTGCTGCTCCGGTTTCCGCTGATGACGTCTTTGAGGTAGAGAGTATTCTGGCCTCCAAGAGGGTAAGAGGAAAGACCTTTTTTCTGGTAGATTGGAGGGGGTTTGGTCCTGAGGAGAGAACTTGGAAACCCAGGGAGAACATCAACGCCCCGCTTCTCCTTGAAAAATTTCTTTCTGGCCAAAAAAAGAGGGGGCCTAAAGGGGGGGGTACTGTAGCATCGGCGTCTCTGCCCCGTACTAGGCAGAGACGCCGTCCCTCTCACCTCCCCGCTCCTGGCGCGGCGTCCTCCAGCGCTTCTCTCCCCGCTGCTTCCGGCACGCGCTCCTTCCCCGGCAGTGTGCTTAGGGCGCGCGCGCGCTCCCCCTCTCTTAAAGGGACCGCGTGCGCCGTCCTAAGAAGTCCCCGGCCAATTGCCGGAGGACCTCCCATATTTAAGGCACCTCCTCCAAAATGGAGGTGCCCGAGCAATGTTGTTGCAAAGCCTTCACTCTGCTTCAGCCCTCAGGTCCCGTTACCAGTTACCAGCCAGTCACCTGCCAGATTCCTGCTTGTTACCTGCCAGTCACCTGCCGGATTCCTGCCTGTTACCTACCAGTTACCTGCCTGATTCCTGCTTGATACCTGCCTGATATCCGTTTACCTACTTGCAAGCCTGCGGTCCGACGGTCTGCTTTCCTACACCTGTCAGTCTGTCTATGGACCAGCCTGCTCGCTCACCTGGGAGCGCTCATCTGCTACCTGCCTGCTAGCCTACCTGGAGGCTCCGCCGTCACTTGCCGTGACCACCTGCCTGTCCAGAGACTCTCGCCTGCTCACCTGGGAGCGCTCATCTGCTACCTGTCTGCTAGCCTACCTGGAGGCTCTGCCGTCACTTGCCGTGACCACCTGCCTGTCCAGAGACTCTTGCCTGCTCACCTGGGAGCGCTCACCTGCTACCTGTCTGCTAGCCTACCTGGAGGCTCTGCCGTCACTTGCCGTGACCACCTGCCCGTCCAGAGACTCTCGCCCGCTCACCTGGGAGCGCTCACCAGCCACCTGCCTGCTGTCCTTCTACCCAGAGACTGTCCCTGTCACTTGCCGTGAGTACCCGTCCTCTACCCAGAGACTGTCCCTGTCACTTGCTGTGAGTAACCGTCCTCTACCCAGAGACTGTCCCTGTCACTTGTCGTGACTACCTGCCCGTCTTCCCTGGGAGCCACCCGCTTCCTTACATGGACTGCCCCCTTGTATAGTTGCACAGAGGTTCCACCTCCCAGACCCGTTACACCTGTGTTATACAGTTCAACTACCTTTTCCCGTAGATCCGTTTACAATTCTTTTGCCTTCCCCATGACTCACAATCCAGAAATCAGAGGCTGGATGAAAGATGCAAGAGTCTGTCTGGATCCCAGAAACTCACTCAGCTTTTATGCACACATACTGATTACAAGCAAACAGGTCACAGGTGAGGATGTTACCTTTAGTAGCCATTCAAACCCATTTGTGTCAAATTCTGTGCATGCTATCAGGCCAAAATCACCAGGGTATGTGAACTTTTGGTCAGGGTCATTTGGATGTTTTTGGTTGTCATTAAGATTTAAAAAGAGAAAACACAGTAGTTTGACAATAAATGGCTTCACCCAACCAATAACCATGAGTGGAGAAAACGTTTTTTGTTATCATTCATATTCTCTGAAACAAGACCAAGAAAGGAAAAATTCTGCCGGGGTATGTAAACTTTTGAGCACAACTGTAAATACAAGACCACCAATTGTATGGTAAAGCACGCTAATATCAGCGTATAATATAAGATAGTACACTTAATGTTATAGAAAGAGCTTGCGTCACATTTTTGGTGCAAACTCAATGATAAATGTACCCTGGTGTTTACTAACCGCTAAACCAATGTTTTATTGCACCAGCGGAGTGGAAGGGATTTTATGACATCTCATCCATACGCTGAGAAAATCCACGGCGTGAATTGACCGGCGCTGCGGATTTGACATCACGTGTCAATTTATGCTGTGGATATTCACCTTCGATTTCATCCTTTGCAATACAAAGGAACAGGTCAATGGTAAAGGTGCATCATTGCGTAGTAGTAAAAGCAGCAATATCTGCACAATATCTGGGTGGATATTACCACTGTTCATTTGCTGTGGGAATTCCATTGTAGAAATTAAGCAGCAAATACATTATGTGAATAGAGCCACTAATAGTGGTGGGGGTCCTAAATCAGTTATGTATGACACTGGAGTGAGAGCAAAATAGCTTTCCCTCACATCCCTTGTACACTTTTTACGGAAATCTTTCTGCCACCTATAAGGCCATAACTTTTTATGATGGGCCTCATTTTGTTAGTAGTGGAAGAAGAAAACTGAGTGATACAGGGAGAGGGGGCTCAGTGAGGGGTGATATAGGGGTAGGGGGTGCAGTCAGTCAGCGGTGAAAGAGGGGGAGGGGGCACAGTCAATCAGGGGTGATACAGCGAGGGGGGGCTCAGTCAGTCAGGGGTGATACAGAGGGTGAGCGCTCAGTAAGTCAGGGGTGATACAGGGAGAGGGGGCTCAGTCAGTCAGGGGTGATACAGGAGGGGGCATAGTCAGTCAGGGGTGATACAGGGAGAGAGGAGGCTCAGTCAGTCAGGGGTGATATAAGGAGATGGGGCTCAGTAATTCAGGAGTGATACAAGAGGAGGGGGCACAGTCAGTCAGGAGCGATACAGGGGGAGGGGGCACAGTCAGTCAAAGATGATACACAGGGAATGGGTGCAGTCATTCAGGGGTGATACAGGGAGAAAATGCTCAGTCAGTCAGGGGTAATGCAGGAAGACGGGGCTCAGTCAGTCAGGGCTTACTCACTGCTAGGCTGGAGGGAACCCTCCTTCAATCATTGCAGCTGTAGTAGGGAGTCCTATAACTCCCTCTGCTGCTTACATTGTGGGGAAGAGGAGCGCGTGTTATGGATGACACCACAGCTCATTATCTGAGCTTTGCTGTACAGCCGGGGAGAAGAGGACACAATGAAAGCTCACATTGATTGGCTGCCCTGCTTGTTCAACGCAGGGAAGAGCGGTGACATAAAAAGTAATCAGGGCGCAACAACACTTTGTTACTTACAAATAGTGAGCCGCAGTCTACAGCAGGCGAGAGTGTCTTCAATGCCGTCAGTGACGCGTGCAATGCTCTCCTGGGTTGTCTAACTCTGGGAGGAGCTGCAAGGAGTAGTGACGTAGAGGCTGGGAGAATGTCCTGCTTGCAGCTCCTCCCAGAGTTAGACAACCCAGGACAACAGTGAGTGTATCAGACTGCGGCTCACTATTTGTAAGTAACAGAGCGGTTAGTATGCCTCTGGTGAGCCATTCTGACCCGGCATGTCCTCCTCCCCCACATATAACATATATAGCCAAGTTCCCCTCTCCCACATATAGCATATAGCATATATAGTCAAGTCCCCCTCCCCCACATATAGCATATATAGTCAAGTCTCCTTCCTCTATTTATAGCCTATATCCGGGGCTGGCTCCAGGTTTTTGTGGTCTTTGGGCGAAAGAGTCTCAGTGGGCCCCTTTAACACATACCACCATTGATGCACAGATACAGAGGAGAAATATAGGTATACAACACAGGGCCCAGCCTGTCCCCTCATCCTTCACATATGCAAACATGCACACACACACACACGCACAGGAAGCAGACATGCACACGCACAGTAGGCAGACATGCACACACACACACAGTACGCAGACATGCGCACACACTCATGGTAAGCAGACATGCGCACGTACACACACAGTACGCAGACATGCGCACGCACACACGCGGTACGCAGATATGCACACACACACGATATGCAGACATGCGCACGCGCACACACGGTACGCAGACATGCGTATGCACAGGGTATGCAGACATGCGCACGCACAGGGTACGCAGACATGCGCACGCACAGGATACGCAGACATGCACGCGCACAGGATACGCAGACATGCACGCGCACATGGTACGCAGACATGGTACACAGATATAATACGTATGGTACAATACGCAGACACGACTGCCCTCCGGACATCTGTCATCAGTCTTCCCCAAGATTGTGGAGCCTACTGAAACAGACTAAGGAATCTTTTTAAATGCTTAGGAAGCCTTTGCAGGTGGTTTTTGTTAATTATTCTCATTTACTGAGATAATGACTTTTGTGTTTTCATTGGCTGTAAGCCATAATCATCAACATTAACAGAAATAAACACTTGAAATAGATCACTCTGTTTGTAATGACTCTATATAATAGATGAGTTTCACTTTTTGTATTGAAGAACAGAAATAAATTTACTTTTTGATGATATTCTAATTTTGTGAGATGCACTTGTATATATACTGTCATATTACACACATATCAATTTCATATGAAATAATATTTAAAAATGAAAACTGCTGCCACTCACAGTCTTCTGAGATCCAGGAAAGAGTCTGATGGCATTAGCTGCAGAAGATGGAGGAAGTCCGGGCAGCTGCTGCATGCTGGGCAATGACACCGCACCAATGACAGCCTAGCCTCATCAAACTCCTTCTGCAAGAGAGGGGTGATGGCGCTCAGACTGCTGTGGTAGTCATCTCCCCCGCCGTACCCGTGCTGTGGGGGAGGGGCGAGGCTATGGAAGCTGGTCAGATTGCTCCTCTGCAGGAGAGGTGTCACTTACCACACTCATTAGCCATGCGCAGCCCAGCTAATCTGCCCCCATAGCAGCAGGCTCCCTCCCTCCCCTGCGGTGCTCCTGCTATGTGTCCAGTCAGAATGACACTGATTCCGGAGAGCTGTTACTGTCAGTGACACCTCTCCTGCACAGATGTTAGTCTGACTCCAACACCTAGCGCCAGCACAGCAGGGGAAGGAGGGAGCCTGCTGCTATGAATGCCATTAGCCGGGCAGTGCATCCCTTTGCTAGGGTATGTGGGGGAGGAGCCTTCTAACGCAGTCAGAGCTGGCCCTGCATCAGGGCCCACCGGAGGATTCACCGATTTCCTGGTGGGCTAGTCCGAGCCTACTTGAATGTCAGACTATTTGCAATCATTTCTCTCCCATATAGGCTGAGTATTGAAACTGTCTGGTATTAATACTCAACTTCTTTTACTTAAAGTGAAGCTATCAGAAAATAAACTATTGTTTAAATCAGGTTTTTGTGTTAAACTTATTGTTTGGGGGCAATTTTTTTCCATATCACAGTGTGTACTATAAATAAAAACCACAAATCTTGCAATTTTCAAACCGACCACTTGGGCTTTTTTTTTACTTTAACTTCCTGTTGTTTCAGGAAACAACACATGTACATTAACCACAATGAAAAGATCCTATCTTTTATATTAAAGCATCTAATGAGCATATGCAAAGGTCATTGTGAAGGAAGAGGGAGCAGGGAAAGCTGTAACATTAGCTATTTTGATTGCTGGATCCTGTGTTATCAGCTGTGTTTCAGAGATGTTACCTCTCATTGCAATCCTGCCTCTGCTGATAAGGAGCCTGCTGAAAACTCTTCCTGAAAAGACAGAAAGTATGAGTCTAAAAAAAGCCCAAGTGGCCATTGTGATTTTTTTTCTTTTGTATTAAAGATCATCATATGAAAAAAAAATGCCAACAATTTAAACAAAAATAATGTAACACAAACCTCTGAAACATACAATCAGTCATTTTCTGCTGATAGCTTTGCTTTAAATTAACACTAATCCTAAAAATAAATGTTCAAATAAAATAAGAAAATAATTGTCCTCTCCGCTTGTTAGTCTGCAGCATTTCCGGCCTGATCATGAAACTGTCTTGTAGAAATCCTGCAGAGAACACAAGCATCAATCTCTTGTCAATCAGTTCCATCTTTGGCTGCTGAAGCCCTGACCCTTGGACAAGGAGATGGTATGATATTTTGTCCTACTACAAACAGGGCAGAGGGGGGAGGCTCCTGCTGCAGACACTTGTCTTACATCAACACACAGAAAAGTAAGTAGAAGAATGGGGAACATGGGTGAGATATTGAGACACACAGAGATTTCTTTATATATATATTACTGTATAATTTGTGACAGGTGTTGAAAAAATGCTGCAAAGTAAGAATGCTTTAAAAAATAGAAGAGGGAATAATTTATTTTTTTAGCAAACAAATGCAAAGTTAATAAGCAAAAGAGAAATCTAAATCACATCAACATTTGGTTTGACTGCCTCTTGCCTTCAATAAGAGCTTCAAAGCATCAATTCTTCTAACTAAAATTGTATATAGTTTTTTACAGAACTCGGCAGGAGGTTGTTCCAAACATCCTGGAGAAGTAACCACAGATCTTCTGAAGATGTCGTTTGTGCAAATGCTTCTCTCTCTTCATGTAATCCTAAACAGACTGGGTGATGTAAGATCAGGGTTCTGTGGGGTCCGGATCATCACTTCCAGGACTTCTTGTTCTTCTTCATGGATAAGTAGTTACCTATATTTCTCATCATTGAGAACTCCAAGAAATGGGCAAAGTTGGAGATCATAGACGCAGTGATCGGCCATGGAAACTTAGTACAGCAGATGAAAGACACATCATGCTTACTTGCACTTGAAATCAGAAGATGTCCATCAGTGCCATCAGCTCAGAACTGGCAGCAACCAGTGGGACTCAGCTACCCCCATGTACAGTCATGGCCAAAAGTATTGAGAATGAGACAAATAGTAATTTTTCCAAAGTTTACTGCTTCATTTTTTGTAATGGCAATTTGCATATACTCCTGAATGTCAAAGAGTGATCAGCTTAACAGCAATTACTGTACTTGCAAATTCAATATTTGCCCAGAAAATGAATTTTAACCCCCAAAACACATTTCGACATCATTGCAGTCCTGCCTTAAAAGGAGCAGCTAACATCGTTTTAGTGATTGATCCATTAACACAGGTGTGGGTGTTGATGAGGACAGGGCTGGCGATCAATCAGTCATGATTAAGTAAGAATGACATCACTGGACACTTTAAAAGGAGGCTGGTTCTTGGTATCATTGTTTCTCTTCAGTTAACCATGGTTATCTCTAAAGAAACACGTGCAGCCATCATTGCACTGCATAAAAATGGCCTAACAGGGAAGAGTATCGCAGCTACAAAGATTGCACCTCAGTCAACAATCTATCGCATCATCAAGAACTTCAAGGAGAGAGCTTCCATTGTTGTCAAAAAGGCTCCAGGGCGCCCAAGAAAGACCAGCAAGCGCCAAGACCGTATCTTTAAACTGTTTCAGCTGCGGGATTGGACTACCAGCAGTGCCGAGCTTGCTCAGGAATGGCAGCAGGCTGGTGTGAGTGCTTCTGCACGCACTGTGAGGCGGAGACTCTTTGAGCAAGGGCTGGTTTCAAGGAGGGCAGCAAAGAAGCCACTTCTCTCCAGAAAAAACATCAGGGACCGACTGATATTCTGCAAAAGGTACAGGGAGTGGACTGCTGAGGACTGGGGCAAAGTCATTTTCTCTGATGAATCCCCTTTTCGATTGTTTGGGACATCTGGAAAACAGGTTATTCGGAGAAGAAGAGGTAAGCGCTACCACCAGTCTTGTCTCATGCCAACTGTAAAGCATCCTGAAACCATTCATGTGTGGGGTTGCTTCTCAGCCAAGGGAATGGGCTCACTCACAGTCTTGCCTAAAAACACAGCCATGAATAAAGAATGGTACCAGAATGTCCTCCAAGAGCAACTTCTCCCAACCGTCCAAGAGCAGTTTGGCGCCCAACAATGCCTTTTCCAGCATGATGGAGCACCTTGCCATAAAGCAAAGGTGATAACTAAATGGCTCATGGAACAAAACATAGAGATTTTGGGTCCATGGCCTGGAAACTCCCCAGATCTTAATCCCATTGCGAACTTGTGGTCAATCATCAAGAGACGGGTGGACAAACAAAAACCAACAAATTCTGGCAAAATGCAAGCATTGATTATGCAAGAATGGACTGCTATCAGTCAGGATTTGGTCCAAAAGTTGATTGATAGCATGCCAGGGAGAATTACAGAGGTCTTGAAGAAGAAAGGGCAACACTGCAAATATTGACTTGCTGCATTAACTCATTCTAACTGTCAATATAACCTATTGGTACTCATAATATGATTGCAATTATATTTCTGTATGTGATATAAACATCAGACAAACACAGATAAAAACCAGAGGCCAGCAGATCATGTGAAAATATAATTTTGGTGTCATTCTCAAAACTTTTGGCCATGACTGTACTGTTCGGAGAAGTCTGGCCAGAACTGATCCTTATGGACGAATTGAAAGCAAAAACGAACGCATTCGACACGGAAACAAGGTAACAATGCATGAAAGCATAGTGACGGGGTGCAGAAAAATGGCAGCAGGTGCTCAGCACCGATGAGTCAAAATGTGAAATACTTGTCTACAACACAAGACAGTTAATCAGCCTGGGGCAGTGCGGCCATTGTCCCTGACTGTTACCACAGGAGCTCGGTTGTAGCTGTGCCAAGCTCCCGGTGGTAAACATGCGGGGAAGTGATGATATTTCTAGTGGAAACCGCAGCAGGAAATGTTCCTTGTCTGGGAAGTTTTTGTAGGATTTTTTTTTTCATTTTTGGAAGAGATTTTTTTCTGGAGCGTTTTCTTGTAACCTTTTCATTGGATGGTGTCTAGTTTTGAATGTTTTTCATCTGGAAATAACTAACATACGGTACACTTTTTCTTTTTTTGCCCACATTGTGTTTTGTTTCGAATCCTGAAATTGAAAAATATGCTTAAAAGACTGGATAGGAAGAGTCTTTTAAGCGTTTTTTGAGCAATTTTTCAGACTCCTCAAAAAACTTGATGTCAACATGCCCTTCGAGACCAGATTTTCTAACAAAGCAAGAATGCAAACGCTAGATAGAGGAAACATGGCCAATAATCCTTATCTCATGGTTCTTGCATGTATAGAGAGCAGTATACTTGGTGACCTATTATTATGCAGGCTACTGAATTACAGAAAAATTCAAGTTCGAGTGTCCTTCACTACTAGCCTGGTCGTATCAGGTCTGTCTCAGCCTTGTCTCTAGGGGATCAATCAGCAGTATATGCTACAGGTAAACAGCATAACAATATGGCTGCAATACATCTGTCTTTTATATCCTCACCCACCTACCTATAAGACAGCAGGCCACGCCACTGCCATGGGGCCCGTGAACCGGCACTGACACCGGGCCCCCCCTCCGCCCATCTGCGCCCACACTGCCCACACACAATGATGGGGCGGAAGCGTCTGCTGATGCTTACTCCTTCATCATCATTGCTTGTGCTGACGACCAGAGGGGGGCTCTAGCAGTCAACGCGAGCAATGAGGATGGAGGAGGGAGTGTCAGCAGACGCTTCCACCCCCATCAGTCTTCCTCGACGTCTGACGTGTCAGAGCAGCGACATCGATGACGTCATTACAGGGCACCCACTGTTCTGATATGTGCAGCACTTCACACCAAAGGCTAAGCAGATCAGAACATCTGGTGGAACAAGGAATAAGGAGAGGTGAGTACTGTGTTTATTTTTTTAAATCAGTGACAAAAGAGTGTGGAGGATCATGGGGGGTGCATTATATTGTATGGAGGACCATGGGGGGTGAATTATATTGTATGGAAGACCATGGGGGTGCATTATATTGTATGGAGGACCATAGGGATTGTATTATATTGTATAGAGGACCATGGGAGGTGCATTATATTGTATGGAGGACCATGAGGGGTGCATTACACTGTATGGAGGACCATAGAGGGTGCATTATATTGTATGGAGGAACATGGAGGGTGCATTATACTGTATGTGGGACCATGAGGGGTGCATTATATTGTATGAAGGACCATGGGGGGTGCATTATATTATACGGAAGACCATGGGGGTGCATTATATTGTATTTAGGACCATAGGGGTTGCATTATATTGTATGGAGGACCATGGCAGGTACATTAAATTGTATGGAGGACCATGGAGGGTGCATTATACTGCACGGAGGACCATGGGGGATGCATTATATTGTATGGATGACCATGGGGGTGCATTATATTGTATGGAGGACCATGGGGGGATGCACTATATTGTATGGAGGACCATAGGGGTTGCATTATATTATATGGCGGACCATGGGAGGTGCATTGTATTGTATGGAGGACCATGGGTGTGCATTATACTATATGGAGGACCATGGCGAGTGCATTATATTCTATGGAGCACCATGGGAAGTGCAAAGTGCATTATACTATATGAAGGATTATGAGGGGCGCATTATACTATATGGAAGGCTATGTGGGGTCATTATACTGTATGCAAGCAATTATACAGTGTGAACGTTTGAGTGGAGTCCATCATACTATGTGGAGGGCTGTGTGGGGACCATTATACTGTTTGGAGGGCTAGAGTGGGCCATTATACAATGTGGGGAGGTGTGCGGGCCATTATACATTGTGGGGCTATTATACTGTATGGAGGGCTGTGTAAGGAATCAAACCGTGTTGGGGTCACCATACTTTGCTTTGGGAGTTGAAGTTGGGTACAGCAGCATCATTATACTATTAATGTAGAGGAATTCACCATTGGGGTATCATACAGTGTTTGGGGGCACTTTTGTTGGTATGATACTTTATGGGAACAATGAAAGAGGAATCTAGGACTTCAGCATGAGGAAAATTACTATGTAAAGACTGGAAAGTTGTGAGATCTGCTGTTCTGTGACCCCTGACAAATATAAATTTTTTTTTTTTTGGGGGGGGGGGAATTAAAAATTTTGCCATGGAGCCTGATGATTTCTGTGTACGTGTTACACGCACGCCGCTAGGTTCAGATAGGGGCGAGACAGGTTACATGAATTCTTTGGAATCCTGGGGGAACCGTTACTCAGGCGACCATAGACCGTGTGCTGTAGCTTCTCTCAGGCACACAGGGGTATTGACCTTCAGGAATAGGTTGTTTCACTTGCTGACCAGACACACTTGACAAGAGTCCTCATAAACGGTAGAACAGTAGCATTTAATAAGAAGCCACATAGCCAGTGCAAGCTAAGTCTGATGAGCAACAGGCTCTAGTGACAAACAGTACAGTTTCCTTAGCAGCACAGCAGTTCACAGTCTTCCCAGTAGTACAGGACAGCACAATTCTAATGAAAAGGCACATTAATGAACACAGCATTCTTTACAGTACAGTGAGATGGAGGAGGCGGGAGGGATTGCTGAGGGAGATGATCCCTGTGACACCATTTCTTCCAGTCCTTATCTTTCTGCTTGACAATACTCTGCACTGCTAGTTTAGGAACTCTACCTGACCTGTGCTTAGCTTCACTCTTGACTTGAGTCCTTTTCACTTGCAGGGGCGCTTCTGTCAGAAGCAGAACACACACACCACATTTCTCTTGCTCCAGCCAGACAGTAAACAACTTCCCCACAATCCCCCTGAGGCTCTGCTAAAACACTCCCCTTCTCCTGTGACTGTGTTAACCCTTCTAGTTGCTGGATGCTTCTGGAGCACAACACTTCCTGTCTCATGTGCTTGTGTTACTTCTAATAGTTTCTGAATTCTTTTAAATCAACAGCGCTACTTCTGCATGTCACACTCTGCAACAGCACTACTTCTGCATGTCACACACAGTATTACAGTCTCTTCAGTAGCATAATTCAGCATAGATTAGATCTCTTAGCAGCACACTTCTATGCATACACAACCACAAGCTTTTCCTTCACAAGGACACAATAGTACACAACATTCTTTATCCTGCATGGAGATGGAGGGGGGGGTTTGATGAGGGAGATGATCCCTGGGACACAATTCCTTCCAGCCCTTACCTTCCTGCCCGATAATACTCTGCACTGTTAGTCCAGGGAGTTTATCTGACCTGTGTTTATGTGTTTAGTTTCTCTCTTTCTATCAGATCTAGATAACACACCACCACCTTTCTCTTTGGCTTCAGTCAGACTACAATAACAAATTCCCCACAATCACCCTGGGCCTATGCTAAAACACTATCTGTCTCCTGTGGCTGTGTTATTTGTAGCAGTTGCTGGATGCTTTGGAAGCAACAGCACTACTTCTGCATGTCACACTCTTCCCTCCTTTTTGAATGTCGTTCTCCTCGACATTCGTCTTAATTAGTCAATCTGAACAATTCTGAGACAGTGGTGAAAGCTTAGTTACTATATATATAAATTTGTCATTATCAAATTGGTATAACATTTATAAAGATTGATAATAACCTATTCTAACAACCTTTTTCTTGTAGGACTCCTGTAAGAAATAAACAATTAACACAATTAAAACAATCAGCATCTCTTCCGCTGGAGCTTTTCGTATGTCTTCAACCAGCTCTCTCTCTCACTAGGCCAAAACAAGTCTTTCCACCAGGCAACATTGCCCATACTGTCTCTCGGAGGTGAATACCACTCAAGTGGGATTACCTGGTCCGCAGGCAGAGATACCTGTTTCCAGTCGACAGTCCTTGGCACTTGACTCGGTTCTCCAAGTGTCTCATACGTCAGCATCACGGACCTCCTTACTTCTCGAGTCGACATCCTTCTGGAGGGTTGTTCCTCAGATACCACGGGTTCTTCGGTAACAGAAGTTTCTTCCACAACACTCATTTCCCGTGCTTCCTCAGATGCTCTTGGATCTGCCTCTGTAACTTTCCTTACTTCTCCTGAATCGCCTGTTTCCACATGGTCTGGTAATTCTACTCCTCTTGAGTGTCGATCAGTCTCTTCAGTGATCAGTATTCGATCATCAGATCTGAATTGGACTTCATCTGTACTCTTTGGTACAAACTTTGGAGCCTCAGGACTTAGTTCACGCTCTTGAGGGTGGTACGTCCCTCTCCTTGCCGGTCTGAGAAATACAACGGTGTGCTCTTGCTCATCGGAACTTCAAGGTCACTATCCACCTCTGGAGCTTCAGCCAGTGGTGGTCCCTTAGTTGATCTCGGTCGATGTCGGTCTGCTTCTGGAAAGTTTTGTTGTGGTGGGAGATAATCACAGGGTAGTAATAAATTCCGATGGACTATTCTGGTTTTCTTGTCCCCTCTTTCCAATCAGATTTCATACACTGGAATGTCATCAGCTTTCCTCTTTATGACCACATACACATTGTCCTCCCAGTACGAACAAAGTTTTCCTGGACCACCTTTCTCACGTACGTTCTTGACTAGCACCCGGCTTCCCCACTTTTGACAGAGAACTTTTCAGTCTTTCTTCTCGTCAGCTGTAAAAGTGCGCAACATCGACAATAATGTCCGGTTAAAACATTCCACTTGTCCATTACCCTCTGGGTGATAGGACGTTGTGTGGGATCTCTGAATTCTACAGTACATTCCTAGCTTGGCAAAGAGCTGGTTCTCAAATTCTCTTCCTTGGTCATGGTGTAACCTCATAGGGAACCCAAACCTCAAAACAAAATCATTGAAGATCTTCCCTGTCGCTGTTCGACTAGCTTTATTGGCGGTGGCATATGATTGGGCAAATTGAGTAAAATGGTCCATCACCACCAATATGTATTCGTAACCACCCTTTCACGTCTGAAGATGTAGAAAGTCTATTGAGACCATCTCACACGGATAGGTAGTTTGAATGTTGCCCATAGGTACCAGGATTTATGTGTTGGGATGTTTATCTTTCAGACACCCACACTCCCTGGTCACATACCTCTCAATATCTCTCTGCATGTACGGCCAGAAGAAACGTTCACGAATCAAGTTGGTTGTCCTTTCCACTCCCAGGTGTCCCATGTTTTCATGGAGTTCTTTGAAGACCAACCTACGGAATACTCTGGGTAGTACCAACTGCCGGTTTTGCCCTCCTTTACGATACAGGATACCGTCTCCACTGAGGTAGAGCTTCGTCCATTCTTTAACTAAAACAGATACTCCCGTCTACTTGGAAACCGATTTTGGTCCACATAAAGTAGTATTCTACCAATTATCTGATCTTCCTGTTGTGCTCTACAGATTTTTCCTTTAGGTAGTTGTTGAATGGACAGGGGGTGATCTTGTTCTCTCGCTTTTATGGTGTTTTCCACCGTCAACAGACACCACAATGGTGTGTCTTCCTCTTGATAAGCTTGCACTGCTTGGGTAGTGCTCTCAATTGCTTCCAGACTGACTTCCTCCGAGCATTCTTGCATGAACTCCTCAGGCTCTGGTGGCATTCTTGACAATCCATCAGCATCCGCATTGTATTTTCCTGGCCTGTACTTAATGATGAAAATGAAGTCAGATAGTTTAGCGACCCATCTCTGACCCGTTGCATTCAGTTTGGCTGTAGTAATAGTAAGGACATAGGTCAAAGAGTTGTTGTCAGTGTTTACCTCAAACTCTTTGCTGTAGTAGAGATAATCTCTAAATCGTTCACAGATAGCCCATTTCAATGCCTGGAACTAAAATTTTCCGGAATGTAGATGGTTATTATTCTCGGCGTCTGTCAACGTTCTAGAACTGTAACTGATAACTCTCAATTTTCCATTGATGCTGATACAGGGAAGCTCCCAGTCCAACTTGAGAAGCGTCACAGTGAAGAACAAATGGTAAGTTGAAATCAGGATATCCCAAGATGGATGGTTTTATCAGGTAGTCTACTAGTTCTTCCAATACCTCCAGGTGGTCTGCTGTACACAGAATGGGTTGTTGGGATGAAACGTCATTGTTTCTTTTAAGCCCTGTCCTACTCGCGTTCTTCTTTTTCTCCATGGGTGTTGTTTACTCTGTCGTATCCCCCAAGGAGAGGTATAGCGAGGTGGCAATCCTGGAGAAGTTCTGAAATAAGTATGATAGTAGGCGAGGTCATCTCGCGGCTGCTCGCAGTAGAAGGACCCCGACCGGCGGCGCTGCTGACCTCCATGCGGCTACCGTCGAGAGATCAGTGGCCCGTGACCAATCAGCGATATTGACGCCAAATTTAAACACTGCTTTGATAATTGGTCGCGGTCGCCGGTCGCAACCAATCAGCGATATTGCAGCCAAATTTAAACATCGCTTGGCTGATTGATCGCGGTTGGCGGTTGCGACCAATCAGCAATATTGGCGCCAAATTTAAACACTGCTTTGATAATTGGTCGCGGTCGCAACCAATCAGCGATATTGCAGCCAAATTTAAACATCGCTTGGCTGATTGGTCGCGGTTGCCGGCCGCGACCAATCAGCGATATTGCAGCCAAATTTAAACACCGCTTGGCTGCTTGGTCGCGGTCGCCGGCCGCGACCAAACAGCGATTTTGGCGCCAAATTTAAACACGCTCTCCGGTCCTCCCTAACGCGGTTTGGTGATTGGTCGAGGCCGCCGCCAAATTTAAACACCGCTTGGTTGATTGATCGCTGTCGGCGGTTGCGACCAATCAGCAATATTGGCGCCAAATTTAAACACCGCTTGGCTGATTGGTCGCGGTCGCCGGCTGCGACCAAACAGCGATTTTGGCGCCAAATTTAAACACCGCTTTGCTGATTGAGCCCGGTCGGCCGCATACATATTCTAGAATACCCGATAAGTTAGAATTGGGCCACCATCTAGTACAGTATATAATGGACCCCATACATTGCTCCATACAGTATATAATGGACCCCATATATTGCTACATACAGTATACACTGGGCCCCATATATTGCTACATACAGTATATTCTGGGCCCCATTTATTGCTCCATACAGTACAATGGCCCCATATAGTATGTAATGGGCCCCATGTATTGCTCCATTCAGTATAATGGCCCCATATAGTATATAATTGGCCCCTTATATGGCTCCATACAGTATATAATGGGTCCCATATGTTGTTCCATAAAGTATAATGGCCCCATATAGTATATAATGGGCCTCATATATTGCTTCATACAGTATAATGGCCCCATATAGTATATAATAGGCCCCTTATATTGCTCCATACAGTATATAATGGGCCCCATATATTGCTCCATACAGTATAATGGCCCCATATAGTATGTAATGGGCCCCATGTATTGCTCCATACAGTATAATGGCCACAAATAGTCTATAATTGGCCCCATGTATTGCTCCATACAGTATAATGGCCCCATATAGTATATACTGGGCCCCATAAATTGTTCCATACAGTATAATTTCTCTATATAATATATAATGGGCCCCATACATTGCTCCATACAGTTTAATGGCTCCATACACTATATACTGGGCCCCATATATTGTTCCATACAGTATAATGGCCCCGTATATTCATAAGCAGATTATAATGAGGGCAATCTGGACCTCCGCCCGGGGCGTCCATGGCCAGATTGCCTTCATTATAATATGTGCGGCGCCACGGCACATACCGGCAGTCAGAGGCGGGGGGCCCCCGGACTGCTCCCCCAGCAGCTGTGCATGGCCGCTACTTCTTCTTCGGCCTTGTCTGCTAGTGTGACGTCACGCAGTGCGCGCTGCACTGCAGCAACGGAGAGGAGCTGGAGGAGTGGAGCCGAGCTGGGGTATGGTGAGTATGTGTGAGCGTGTGTGTGTGTGTGCAAGGCAGATATCATTGTGTGATGTCAGTTTATATGTATTTTTGTGTTGCAAATGTGTTTATGCGTGTACGTATATGTCTGTATATGTTTCAGTGTGTATAGATGGCTATGTGCGGCTTCCCGCTGTGTATAGATGGCTATGTGCGGCCTCCCGCTGTGTATAGATGGCTATGTGCGGCCTCCCGCTGTGTATAGATGGCTATGTGCGGCCTCCCGCTGTGTATAGATGGCTACATGCGGCCCCCTGCTGTGTATAGATGGCTACATGCGGCCTCCCGCTGTGTATAGATGGCTACGTGCGGCCTCTCACTGTGTATAGATGGCTATGTGCGGCCTCCAGCTGTGTACAAATGGGTATGTGCGGCCTCCTGCTGTGTATTGATGGCACCGTGTGGCCTCCTGCTGTGTATTGATGGCACCGTGTTGCCCCCTGCTGTGTATAGATGGCTATGTGCGGTCTCCCGCTGTGTATAGATGGCGCCATGCGGCCTCCCGCTGTGTATAGATGGCTACGTGCGGCCTCCTGCTGTGTAGAGATGGCTACGTACGGCCTCCCGCTCTGTATAGATGGCTACATGTGGCATCCCGCTGTGTATAGATGGCTACGTGCGGCCTCCTGCTGTGTATAGATGGCTATGTGCGGCCTCCAGCTGTGTACAGATGGCTATGTGCGGCCTCCTGCTGTGTATTGATGGCACCGAGTGGCCTCCTGCTGTGTATAGATGGCTACGTGCGGCCTCCCGCTGTGTATAGATGGCTATGTGCGGCCTTCCGCTGTGTACAGATGGCTATGTGCGGCCTCCTGCTGTGTATTGATGGCACCGTGCGGCCTCCTGCTGTGTATAGATGGCTACGTGCGGCCTTCCGCTGTGTATAGATGGCTACGTGCGGCCTCCCGTTGTGTATAGATGGCTACGTGCGGCCCCCCGCTGTGTATAGATGGCTATGTGCGGACCCCCGCTGTGTATAGATGGCTACGTGCGGCCTTCCGCTGTGCATAGATGGCTACGTGCGGCCTCCCGCTGTGTATAGATGGCTACGTGCGGCCCCCCGCTGTGTATAGATGGCTATGTGCGGACCCCCGCTGTGTATAGATGGCTATGTGCGGCCCCCCGCTGTGTATAGATGGCTACGTGCGGCCTCCTGCTGTGTATAGATGGCGCCCTGCTGCCCCCTGCTATGTATAGATGGTTATGTGCAGCCTCCTGCTGTGTATAGATGGCTACGTGCGGCCTCCTGCTGTGTATAGATGGCTACATGTGCTCAATATTAAGCCATACAATTAATGTAAGGCTATGTGCCCACGATACAGAAATGCTCCGGATTTTTTTTGAGTGTTTCTGCTCTCTCTGGCAGAAAAAACGCATGCGGATTGTACATGCGGATTGTACATGCTTTTTTCCTGCCAGGGACATGCGGATGTGAAGCGTTCTTCACATGCATTTCCGCATGCGGGTTGTCAAGCTCTTTCCAAGCGATTTTAGCATCACTTGGAAAAGTGCTTGACAACTTGGTCACACTATATAAATCAGTGGTAAATGGCAAAAAATAAAAAATAAAAATATACTTACCTTCTGATGGCCTGCCGACATCAGCGGTCGCGTGACCCGTCACATGGCTAAATGACGTCACCACAGGTCCTTTAGTCTACCGCGAGCTGCCAGCAAGCCAGGACGCATCGGATAAAGACACCGGGGGCCATCAGAAGGTAAGTATAATATTTATTTTTTATTTTATTCTTTTTTTTACAGGTTCTATGGTACCCGGGTCCGGAGGAGAGTCCATCCGCACATTGAAACAGTTGGATTCCGCATGTACAGATGCAGTGATGCGGATTTCATGCGTTCCAATCCAAGTCAATGGCGGCGAAAACGCCGCGCTTCCGCAAAATAATTGGTAGTGCTGTGGATTTTTCCGCAATGATAATCCGCAGCGGAAATTTCCGCAGCATGTGCACAGTTCATGCGGATTATCATTGGGGAACATGGCAGACCTTCTACCAAGCGTTTTTTAAGCGTTTCTGCAGCGGAATTGCCGCTGCGGAAACGCTTAAAAAACGCATAGTGGGCACACAGCCTAAAAAAAATTATTATAATTAATATATTAATATTGTGCCAAATTAATTTCACGTGAACTATCACATGATCTATCACAGGGGATCATGTGACATGTGATACATCAGGTATGTGTGTGGGGGGCCCGCGCCTTCTAAACTGCCCGGGGCCCTGGCTACTCTTAATCCACCCATGCGTATATTATATACTGGACCCCATATATTGCTACATACAGTATATACTGGGCCCTGTATATTGCTCCATACAGTACTGTATATCCTGGGTCCCATATATTGATCCACAGAAAAATGGCCCTATGTAGTGTATAATGGGCCCCATATATTGCTTCATACAGTATATTGACCCCATATAGTATATAATTAGCCACATATATTGCTCCATACAGTATAATGGCCTCATATAGTGTATAATAGGCCACATATATTGCTCCATACAGTATAGAATGGGCCCCATATATTGGTCCATACAGTGTAATGGCCACATATAGTATATAATGGGCCCCATATATTGCTCCATATAGTATATACTAGGCCCCGTATATTGCTGCACAGTATATGGCCCCATATAATATATAAAGGGCCACATTTCTTGCTCCATACTGTATATACTGGGCCTCAAATATTGATCCATACAGTATATACTGGGCCCCATATATTGCTGCACAGTATAATGGCCCCATATAGTATATATTGGGCCCCATATATTGGTCCATATAATATAATGGCCACATATAGTATATAATGGGCCCCATATATTGCTCCATACAGTATATACTGGGCCCCATATATTGATCCATACAGTATATACTGGGCCCCATATATTGCTGCACAGTATAATGGCCCCATATAGTATATATTGGGCCCCATATATTGGTCCATACAATATATATTGGGCCCAATATATTGCTCCATATAGTATAATGGCTTGAAATAGTATATAATAGGCCCAATATATTGATCCATACAATATAATGGCCCCATATAGTATATAATAGGCCCCATATATTGCTCCATACAGTATATAATGAGCCCCATATATTACTCCATACAGTATATACTGGGCCCCATATATTGCTCCATACAGTAAAATGTCCCCATATAGTATATAATGGGCCCCATATATTGCTTTCTACAGAATATACTGGGCCCCATATATTGCTCCATACAGTATACTGGCCACATATAGTATATAATAGGCCCAATAAATTGCTCCATACAGTATAATGGCCACATATAGTATATAACGGGCCCCATATATTGCTACATACAGTATATACTGGGCCCCATATATTCCTGCACAGTATAATGGCCCCATATAGTATATAATGGGCTCCATAAATTGCTAAATACAGTATAATGGCCCCATATAATATATAATGGGCCCCATATATTGCTCCATACAGCATAGTGGACCCATATAGTGCTCCATTTAGTATAATGACCACATATAGTATATAATAGGCCCCATATAGTGCTCCATACAGTATAATGGGCCCCATATATTGCTCCATAAAGTATATACTGGGCCAGATGAATTATTCCATACAGTATAATTGCCCCGTATAGTATATAATGGGCCCCATATATTGCTCCATACAGTATAATGGCTCCATAAAATATATACTGGGCCCCATATATTGCTCCATACAGTATAATGGCCCCATATAATATATAATGGGCCCCATATATTGCTCCATACAGTATATACGGGGCCCCATATATTGATCCACAGTATAATGGCCCCATATAGAATATAATGGCCCACATATATTGCTCCATACAGTATAATGGCCCCATATAGTATATAATAGGCCCCATATATTGCTCCAAACAGTATATACTGGGCCCCATATATTGCTCCATACAGTATATACTGGGTCCCATATATTGCTCCATATAGTATATACTGGGCCCAATATATTGCTCCATACATTCTAATGGCCTCATATAGTATATAATGGTCCCCATATATTGCTCCATACAGTATAATGGCCCCATATGATATATAATGGGCCCCATATATTGCTCCATACAGTATATACTGAGCCCCAGATATTGCTCCACAGTATAATGGCCCCTTATAATATATAAAGGGCCAATTTTTTTGCTTCATACTGTATATACTGGGCCCCATATATTGCTCTACACAGTATATACTGAGCCCCATATATTGCTGAACAGTATGGACACCCGGCCGCCCCCTGGCGGCTGAGGACCGAGTGTGGACACCCGGCCGCCGGGCGGCTGGGGACTGAGTATAGATTCCAGGCCGCCAACGCAGCCATGACGTGGTGGCCAGATTCCGCCTTCACAAGCCTAAAAGGCCCAATTTCAAGTGGTAGCAAGCAGTATGGTATTGCAGCCTGGGGGTGGGTGGGTGGTTGGCTGCATATTTGCGCTTGCATTGCAAGGAATGGGGGAGGTACAAATTGAACACTGCCCTGGTCACGGGGATAGTTGCAAGTATGCATCTTCTGATGCGGCAAGGATGACTTCTGATGGGCACACTTTTAGGCAGTGACCTGGGTGTCAGAGATGCTTCCAGGGGTCTTCCCCATGCTGTTCCCATGTCTTTTCAGCACTGTATGCATGTGTCACACAGCACATGGCCAGATAAGGTTGTAAAATGTTAAAATGACATTTCCCGGTGAATGCATTTGTCACGGTTGAAAGCAATGCAAAAGTGCAAAAACGCATCAAAAACGCTACGTGTGAACAAAGCCCAAGGTGTGGAGGAGTATTTTATTTTTTTTTGGGGGGGGGGGGGGTATTTATTTTACCTTATACACAAGTCTTCTTTACCCTGGAAAGGAAGTTCCTTAACATATTTCACAGGAAAGCACTTTCAGTTTCGTTTTTGAACGTTTTGTGAGCCCGTAAAAGTGGCTTAATACCTCTGACCACGTTGTTGACAGCAGTGACCTGGGGGTCAGAAATGCTTCCTGGGGCGATCCCCATGCTGTCCCCATGCCATTTGAGCACTGTCACTATCGTTTTGGGCACTTATTAGGCTTTTAAAAGACTGCCGGGGGTGCCGCGCCAAAAATGCTCGGGTCTGCCATAGACTAACATTGGGCTCGTTGCTCGGGTCGAGAACCTGAGTATCACGGCGAGCTCGGCCCGAGCTTCGAGCACCCGAGCATTTTAGTGATCGCTCAACACCAGTCTCTGCATCTTTAAAAAAAAACATGATTGTTCTGCAGGACAAGGCTCCAGCTCAGCATCAAAGTCTCCACTGCTCGGCTGCCAGGAAAGGCCTTAAAGAGGAAAAAATATGGACACGGACCTAAGCCCTGATGAGAAATTGTGGGCCTTTCTTAAATTGGGGATTTACGGTGAAGGAAAATAAACACTTTTCTGAATGGTGTCTGGGGCTGTGGATGGTGTTGCCCAAAAAGTTCTTTGTCAACATATGAAGAAACTGACAGACTCCATGGATGGAGCTTATGGATGTTATTGAAAAAATGGATGACTATATTATTATATTGGTCACTGATATTTTTTTTAAATGTCAGAAATGTATTTTTAGACATTATGAGCTGTTCGGTTATTTTTCTCACTTTAACGGATGAAAATAAATAATTGAGATGGGAAAATTTATGTTTTTCATTTAGTTGCCCAATAATTCTGCACACAGAGATATTCTCCTAAGAAAGACAAAACCTCACTTTTACTTTTTTCAAAAATATTCAGGGTTCAGGTCTATTAACCTTTGGGATTGACAGATAGCACTGGAGAAGTTCAATAATAAAATGAATCATCAAAAATACAAATTGTGCACAAAGTATATATATATATACACATCAGCAAAACATTGGTTCGATATCCTCCTAATTTGATATCTATCTATTTCATATCTATATTTATCTATGTATCCATCTATCTATCTCATCTATCTACTTATCTGTCACTGTGACATCACGATACATTCTATGTCACAGTGATGTGATGACATCATCACATTCTATATCCCAGTGTTACAGCCCAGGGGAAATCACTGCCTCACAGACTTACAGGGGTGAGGGAGTACCTTTTGTTTTTCGTGACAAACGAAGCAAAAATTTATTCTAAAATGGATAAAGAGAGAAGACGAGCCCAAAGAGATCGGGTTCTGAGAGAGAGGAGAGGAATAAATGAAGAGCAGGTATTGTTGTTCGCTTTAGGGCGAAAAGACATTAATCTACCGGACATGGACACTGACGCCTCAGAAATGGCGTCCAAACGACAAAATCTAGAGAAAATGAGAAAGTCCAAAAGACATGAGATCCTTACACAGAGAAGGAACATGGAGAACCTCATGGAGTCTGACTCTGCTGCCTCCGCTGAGCTTCAGGGGGCCATTCTTATCTCCTTGAAAAAAATCGGAGATCTGGTCCCTGAAATAAGGAAGAGGAATAAAGAAGCCATCCTCAATAAGCGGAGAAACATCAGCGCAGAGTTAGAGCTGGAGGAAGTTCTCCAAGAAACTCCAAGACAGGTCTCATCCAGATCTGAAAGACAAGACACCCTGAACCTGCAAAGAGCGGCAGCCCAGAAAAGAATGAGGAACAGCAGAGACTGGGTTGTCCAATGCAGGAGGCATCTGACCTATGCCAAACCCATCATTAATGGGAATGGTGCCCTATGGAGATCCCACTCATCAACCAAAACCATCTCCATCCCAGATTTTCTGTTCCATCTGAGTGTTTCTTCACCAGAGAGATCAATGGATATAGATGAACCAGGTAAGAAATAATCTTACTCAGTATAATAAGACTGTGGGTGAGGGGGATTATCCTCCTAATATTAAGTACAGGCCTCAATTATCAATGCTGACTAATGGAAGAACTGTCCTTGTCGCCCGTAGCAACCAGTCACCTTTCAGTGTTCTATAGAATGTTAAGAAATGGAATCTGTGCTGTGAATCGTTGCTATGGGCAACAGGGACATTTTTGCTATTAGACAGTTTTGATAAACGAGAGACCAAATATTAGACATTTCCTGCTCATTTACATAGTTCTGTTTAAAATTATAATATATGCGCTGGCGCTATATCTATTAACCCCTCCTTGACCGGGCAATCTTTCATTTTTCTCCTCCCATCTTCCAAAAGCTATAACTTTTTTCCCTTTGTCTTCCAGTATAGCCACACGTGGGCTTATTTTTTTTTAGTGGGCCGAGTTGTGGTTGTGAACGACACAATTTATTTTGTCATTCAATGTTTTAGAAAACAGGGAAAAAAAATCAAAGTGTGGTAAAATTGTGGGGAAAAAAGGGGGATTCTGACATTGTTTTTTTTATTGTGTCCATTGTGTGGTCAGAATGACCCCATCAAGTGATTCTCCATGTCAGAGACCATTGTGCTAATGCTGAACATGCAGAGGTTTTCTTTTTACTTAAGTGGTGAAAATTAGAAATTTATTAGAAAAAACATTGATTTGAGTCTCCATATTCTGAGACATTGTAACTTTGTGATTTTGATACCTGGATGGCGCAGTGTAAGGGCTTCTTTATTGTGGAGGAAGCTGTAGCTTTTATTAGATCTTTCTTGGGTAGAAAGGACATGGTGATATCTTTCTATTGCAATTTCTAGATAAATATGGCGCCTCTAAAAAACCCAATTTTGATGTTTCAATTTTTTTCTCATTTTAATATTTACTGTTTGGGATAATTATTTTTATATTTTTGTATATCCCTCTTATACTAACATAGTAATCCCAGTTATGCTTATTTTTCATTTTTTTAATTATTATTATTAATTGGGAAAGTTGTGTGATTCTAATTATATTATGTTTTTCAAATTATTATTTTATTTTTTTATTATTTTTTATTTAATTTTTTAGTCTCTTTAAAAGACATGAACCTGTGATTTTCTGATCGCTTGCACTATATACAGTGATGGAACTGTATCGCTGTATATGGCTTTATTAACGTTGTCATAAGAAATTAAACCAGGCTGGTCTGAACAGGAGGACGAAAGCGAAGCACAAGGTTTTTCAGCAGGCCCAGATAGTCATTATAACCAATTAACCCCTTGCAATTGTGTCCTGGTAGGGGCTAATGGGTGCTGATGCGCATAAATCGGCAATCACTTCATTTAAATACCGCTGTCAGTATTGAAATGGTTAAACTGCAGTAATCAGCATGTGCTCCAGTTGCTGCTGTTATAGGCAGGTGGCAGCTATGCAATACGGTCAGTATCAGCCTGGTAAAATGCAGGCTCAGCTCCTGAATCCGCTCCATACATTTACCGCACAACATGACAAACATTTCCATTATGTGTTCTCAAAGAGATTAACAAATCTTGTATCATCTCAGCAGGTGGAAGCCTTATGATGCCCTCTGACGTAGGGAACATGCCAGCACAAGACCTTGCTGATGCCAGACCCATTACTTTAACCCAGAGAGAATTGGTTAACATAGAAAATCCTATTAACTTTCGCCACCTTGAAATCCTCAAAGTTGTTGGAGAGGGAAATTTCGGAAAGGTAAGTGTGAATTTCTCCTCCTCCGTGCTCCCCAATGTATCCTGCACCAGATACACAGGAGGATATACATATTCATTACAGGATGTTAATATGTAATGGTGATTGGGATAAACCAGTGATCCATTATACAGATCCCTATAATAGATGGGATTTTGGTCTGATCGCCTGTGATTTTTCTCCAGGTCCTCTTGGCATCAGATATGTTCAGCGGAGAACTGCTGGCTATTAAAGCCATAGACAGGAATTATTGTGATGAAGCCACAATCTCTAAAGAGTTAAAGGTCCTGAGTATGGCCACCGACTGCCGCTTCATAACATCTCTGCGGGGGTTTATGGAGGTACCAACAGAATATATAATAGCCATGGAGTATATTGCCGGAGGAGATCTGTCTGTCCACATGGCAAAATCGATGAAATTTGATATGGAAACATCAAGGTAAATGTCTTAGACTGAATCATAATATTCTACTGCCCATACATTGTGGTCCTAGAGTGTATGTAACCACTGATCCATCCTCTACTTTCTACTCCACAGACTCTTTGCGGCAGAAATGGTTTGCGGACTCCAGTTCCTCCATGAACACGGCGTGATACATTGGTAATCAGTTTATCTTCATAAATCTCTGTTGTCTCCTTACATATCTATTGTAGAAAGTTCTGTTCATGAATTATCCTCACAATCATGTCTGATCATTTTTCCCTGCAGTGACCTGAAGCCTCAGAACATCCTCATCCATGACACCGGACACATAAAGATCGCGGACTTTGGCTTATCAGCCGTGAATGTGGTCGATGAGGTCCTATTGGAGGATACTGTTGGCACGAATGGTTACATCGCACCGGAGGTAAGGAACATCCCTGTGTGATTGATGCCGATAGTAGGACTGAGTATTAATCTGAGGATCCTGCTCATATCTAATCACAGACCGGTCCTCATGGCCTCTGTGTGTAAATCCCCTCCCCGATATAGTAATCTCCTATCTTATGTTCCCACAGATAATGGATGAAGAAAGCTTCAATCATAAGGCAGATTCCTTTTCATTTGGTGTCATCCTGTACATGATGATTGTGGGGAAAAAGCCGTTCTATAGCAGTGGTTTGCTGGATCAATACCACTGGTCTCTGCAGGTGGACGTCCCAGATTTTCCAGACTGGATGCCCAGCGATGCACTTGACATCTTAGAAGGCGTAAGTAGGATCAGAAGAAGAAGGATGATGAGGGACTATAAAGAAAGCTAGAAGATAAGATGCGGACAGTCCATGGACATTGTGTAATAACGTATCAATAATAATATATAATATAATGATTAATGGTCTCTCTCATTTTCCAGCTTCTCTGCAAAACTCCATCTGCCCGGTATGCTATATCATCCTTCATCCGAGAGCGCCCATTCTTCCTCTCCATAAACTGGAGCGACGTGGAGTCCGGCGAAGCCGACCCACCATTCAAATTTGATGAAAATGTAAGTATAGCACATAGGGACATCCATAGTGTTATCTGTGCCCAGTAACACACATACCCACTATACACCTTATCATTATATCCCCCAGTATACATTATATATATGAGGAGACGATTCTCAGACATGTATATTTCTCATCTTAAGATGGAGAAAAGCGGCACTCACCCCAAAGTGGCACTCACCATTACTTCTTTATTAATCTGCTGTAAAACATATCGGCAGGGAGAGAATGCCGCTTTTCTCTCTTTTTGACTGCAATTGCTTCCCAGTCTGGGGTGTATTTAGCTGAGCTCCCGTGTGGTTCATGAACCCTTTTTTAAATGTGCAACCTTCAACATTGTAATCTCCTCCCAGACTTTATGATAGTGCAGAATCGCTTCTCTTTCTTTATTGTGAATATATTTCTCTTCTTACAGGAGGATTAGGCTGATATAAATCAGCCCCATTCCAGTAACATCTAGGAATGAAGCTTTCCATTACTCGGAAGAGACAACTAAACTGGACTTTCTCATTTACCGGACTTTGACAAACCTACCGAGCTTCCACCACATAACAGCCACGTAGATTCGAGCACCAAACATCCAGGGATTTAGTCCGATCGCCATATTTGGGGTCAGGAAGGAATTTTTTTCCCCTGATATGAGGATTATACAACAACTAGTCCTCAGGGTTATTTTTCGCCTTCCTCTGGATCAACATAGCAAGTAATTAAAGGCTGAAATTGAAGGACTTCTTTCAGCCATACTTGCTATGTTACCATCTGAACGACTCATCTACAATGTGGTGGTAAGAAGACGACTACCGAATATGGACAAAGAGAAGGCAGTGGCTGCTCCTTCTCCACCGGATATGGACAGAGAGAAGGCAGCGGCTGCTCCTTCTCCACCAGATATGGAAAAAAAGAAGGCAGTGGCTGCTCCTTCTCCACCGGATATGGACAGAGAGAAGGCAGCGGCTGCTCCTTCTCCACCAGATGTGGAAAAAAAGAAGGCAGCGGCTGCTCCTTCTTAAAATTGGCCAAGTAAAGAGAGGTGGAAGCGGCTGCTCCTTCTCACACTTGGCCATGTAGCGACAGAAGGATGCGGCTGCTCCTTCTACTACCAGGCCATGGACAGACAGAAGGTAGCGGCTGCTCCTTCTACTACCTAGCCATGGTCAGACAGAAGGCCATATGGTTGATCGCGGTGCTCTAGGAATCCAGGAAAACTCCAACTTCACAGATCACACGTCACACATTCCTGCTCTTCTCCTCTCCGTCATGTGTGATCCAGACCTGGATGTCCAAAAACAGCTCAAGTGCAACCAAAGGCCTGAAGAGCGGAATCATCATCTGCTCCTTTCTATAGAAAGTGACTGTATCTACAGACTTTCTTTTTTCATCTTTGCATATAATTAACAACTTATATGCACAAATAAATATATTGAACATCTATGTTGATTCTGGTTAGATTCTTCTCATATACAGAACTGCTTTTTGGTATTTTTATTAATATCATGATGACCTAATGTAATTGTGGATGGGTTGAATATCTCACAAAGATTTCTGCATAGAGTAAAATATTTACGTTTTAAAAAAGAGATGAGAGAATTTAATCTTCTCAAACTGTAAAAGAATCCTCATTCACTAAAATGTGTATTATTTTGTAATTCACTTCTGTGCAGATACAGCCGGCCTCTATTTTACTACACTGTAAAGAATCATCAAAAGTTTAAAAATAAAAATGTAAAAAATATACTTATCTTACTGCTCCCCCAGAAGCATTACTTCTGGAGAAGTAGAAGGGCAAGTCGCCTCAAGCCCCTCACTCCGAGGGGCCCACCCAAAGCTTAACAATATCGGTGTGGGCGTAAAGCTGATACAGAAAGACTTGATACAGAATGCCAGGGTGACACACTAAAGACCCCCATAGCAGGGATAAGGGGGATAGAGCGACATGATGAAGTCATCACTCTGTGACTCTGATGTCCCGTGCGTGCCTCTGCATGATGAGATCACCATGTTGGTCTACCTGTGACTAGCTACTGTCTGCCGGCGGACTCACTAGGATTCAGTGTTAGGTAAGTATATTATGTTTATGGTTTTTTTATTAATACTTATAATTGGACTGACTGTGGTGGCATCATACAGTGTGGGGACTAGTGTGGAGTATCATACAATATGGGGGGCATTATACTGTGGACAGTAAGCTGTGGGGGGAACATATGGTATGAGAGCTTTATATTGTGTGAGGACTCATGTGGTGGTATCATACAGTGTGGGAACTAATGTGGGGGCCATCATACAATGCCATCATACAAGACCATAATAACTGGGGGGTGTATAATATAATTTAGGGACTAATGTGGGGGCCATCATACAATGTTGGGTGCATCATACTGTTTATAAAAGGCTGTGGGTTCTGTTATACAGTTGGGGACTACTGAGGGGGTATCATACAATGTGTGTGCTACTGTGGGGGCCATCATACAATGTTGGGTTCATCATACTGTTTATAGGAAGCTGTACGGGCCATCATATACTGTGGGGACTACTGAAGGATATCATGCAACGTGGGGGCTACTGTGCGGGCCAATGTTGGGGGCATTATATTGTGTACAATAAGCTGTTGGGGGATAATATAGTATGGGTGGCTTTATACTATGTGAGGACTGCTGAAGGGGCCATCATACAATGTTGGGTTCATCATACTGTCTATAGAAAGCTGTTGGGACTATTGTGAAGACACGGGGTCTTCCATGGGCATAATACTACTAGGAAAACACAGGGTTAGGGTTAAACAGTGTAGCAATACTTTATTGAACCAAGTGAACAGGTGATTCCAACCTTTATATCTCCGGGTTTATCCATGGGTTCCAGGTGACCGGATGGTCCCAACATGGCTAACAAAAACATATATAGTATATAATGGGCCCCATTATTGCTCCATACAGTATATACTGGGCCCCATTTATTGCTCCATACACTATAATGGCCCCATATAGTATATAATAGGCCCCATATATTGCTCTATGCAGTATAAAGGCCCCATATAGTATATAATAGGTTCCTTATATTGCTCCATACAGTATATAATGGGCCCCATATATTGCTCCATACAGTATATATGTGGTACCACAGGGGTCTGGTTGCCACAGTAATAGAAATATTATGTCTGAGAGCAAGTGGGAGGTTTCTCTGGTCAGGAGCCCTGAGCATGCAACACTGCCCGCCCAGACCTGGGAGGGGAGGAATCTTCCCTTATAAACTGGGTCTGGGGCGGGATTAGGGGAGTCAGAGCCTGGAGAGGGAAAGTAAGAACCAGGAGCTCTGTAGGAACAGTAGCTGAATACCAGGGACTGGAGCTGTGCAGAGTTCGCCCTGGTTGAAGACACTAATACCGGACATGGAGTCCGAGGCTGTGGGGACATCCAGGTCCAGCAGCAGAATCCAACCGGCAGGGGATTCCATGTCCTCTGGCCATAGAACCCGGAGGCACGGTCACAAGCAAGGGACCAGCAACGCCATTGTGAAGCGGAGGCTAACAGAAGGCCCCAAGTCACCGGCCATACGGGTGAGCACCACACGGTATACTCAGGGACGTGGGCTACTTCTACCCGCATAGAGCAAGGTAGCCAGGAAAGAGTGCAGATAGACGGGGAGGCCTACAACTCCACCTGGCCAGGGGGAGATCCTGCTTGCTCACAGACTGACCAGGCCCCTACTGCTAACCAGTACTCCCGGGAGGGTCTGCTTTATACCATCAGTAAAGACCCTGAACTGCACCACACGTCTCTGTGTTTCATCGCCGCACCAGCACCATCAGTACTGGGACGCTCACACCATCACTCCCATCATCTCTCACATTAGCTGCCCTGAGGCAATACTTCTCCCGTGGGCAGTTATCCCATACTCGGCTGCGCAAACAACATCAGCCTCAGCGGTCTGCAGCGCAGCGGCGGTCCCCACTGACCGCAATCCACGGGTGGCGTAGTCGGACATTGTTCTTACCTAAGACTGCCACTGGTTTGACCACCCTGGGCACGGACCGGGTCACCGCCACACTGAGACTACAACCCCCAGCGATCCGGCTCCGGGTATCCCCTGCACAACACTGGCCCAGGGGGCGCGTCATATACTGGGTCCTCTAAATTGCTCCAAACAATATAAAGGCCCCATGTAGTATATAATGGGCCAAATGTATTGCTCCATACAGTATATACTGGGCCCCATAAATTGTTCCATACAGTATAATTGCCCCATATAGTATATAATGGGCTCCATGTATTGCTCTATACAGTATATACTGGGCCACATAAATTGTTCCATACAGTATAATATCTCCATATAGTATATAATGGGCCCCATATATTGCTCCATATAGTATAATGGCCCCATATATTGTATAATTGGCCCCATATATTGATTCACAGTATAATCGCCCTATATAGTATATAATGGGCCCCATATATTACTTCATAAAGTATAATGGCCCCATATAGTATATAATAAGCCCCACATATTGCTCCATACAGTATAATGGCCTCATACAGTATATGACAGGCCCCATATATTGCTCCATACAGTATATACTGGACCCCATATAATGCTCCATACAGTATAATGGCAACATATATTATATAATGGGCACAATATATTGCTCCATACAGTATATACTGGGCCCATATATTGCCCCATACAGTATAATGGCCCCATATATTATATAATGGGCCCAATATATTGCTCCATACAGTATATACTGGGCCCTAGATACTGCTCCATACAGTATAATGGCCACATATAGTATATAATAGGCCCCATATATTGCTCCATAAAGTGTAATGGCCACATATAGTATATATGGGCCCCATATATTGCTCCATACAGTATATACTGGGCCCCATATATTGCTGCAAAGTATAATGGCCCCATATAATATATAAAGGGCCACATTTTTTGCTCCATACTATATATACTGGGCCCCATATATGGCTCCATACAGTATATACTGGGCCCCATAAATTGATCCATACAGTATAATGGTCACATATAGTGTATGATGTGCCCAATATATTGCTCCATACAGTATATACTGGGCCCCATATAATGCTGCACAGTATAATTGCCACATATAGTATATAATGGGCTCCATAAATTGCTCAATACAGTATAATGGCCCCATATATTATATAATGGGCCCAATATATTGCTCCATACAGTATATACTGGGCCCTAGATAATGCTCCATACAGTATAATGGCCACATATAGTATATAATGGGCCCATATATTGCTCCATACAGTATTTACTGAGCCCCATATATTGCTGCAAAGTATAATGGCCCCATATAATATATAATGGGCCACATTTTTTGCTCCATACTGTATATACTGGGCCACATAGAGTATATACTGGGCCCCATGAATTGATCCATACAGTATAAGGGTCACATATAGTATATGATGTGCCCCATATATTTCTTCATACAGTATATACTGGGCCCCATATACTGCTGCAGGGTATAATTGCCCCATATAGTATATAATGGGCTCTATAAATTGCTCCATACAGTAAAATGGCCCCATATAATATATAATGAGCCTCATATATTGCTCCATACTATATAATGGCCCCATATAGTGCTCCATACAGTATAATGACCACATATAGTGCTCCATACAGTATAATGGGCCCCATATATTGCTCCATGCAGTATATACTGGGCCCCATAAATTGTTCCATACACTATAATTGCCACGTAAAGTATTATATAATGGGCCCCATATATGGCTCCATACAGTATATACTGGGCGCCATATATTGCTCCATACACTATAATGACCCCATATATTATATAATGGGCCCCATATATTGCTCCATATAGTATATAATGGACCCCATAAATTGATCCATACAGTATAATGGCCCCATATAGTATATAATGGGCCCTATGTATTGCTCCATACAGTATAATGGCCCCATATAGTATATAATGGGCCCCATATATTGCTCCATGCAGTATATAATGGGCCACATATTGCTCCATACAGTATAATGACCACATATAGTATATAATGGGCCCCATATATTGATCCACAGTATAATGGCCCCATGTAGTATATAATGGGCCTCACACATTGCTTCCTACAGTATAATGGCCCAAAATAGTATATAATATGCCCCATATATAGCTCCATACAGTATATAATGGGCCCCATATATTGCTCCATACTGTATATACTGGGCTCCATACAGTATATACTGAGCCCCATATATTGCTTCACAGTATAATGGGCCCTTATAATATATAAAGAGAAACTTTTTTGTTCCATACTGTATATAATGGGCCTAATATATTACTCCATACAGTATAATGGTCACATATAGTATATAATGGGACCCATATATTGCTGCACAGTATAATGGCCCCATTTAGTATAAAATGGGCTCCATAAATTGATAAATACAGTATAATGGCCCCATATAATACATAATGGGCCCCAGATATTGCTTCATACAGCATAATGGCTCCATACAGTATATACTGAGCCCCATATGTTGCTCCATACAGTATAATGGCCCCATATAGTATATAATAGGCCCCATATATTGCTCTATACTGTATATAATGGGCCCAATATATTGCTCCATACAGTATAATGGTCACATATAGTATATAATGGGCCCCATATAATGCTGCACAGTATAATGGCCCCATATAGTATAAAATGGGCTCCATAAATTGCTAAATACAGTATAATGGCTCCATATAATATATAATGGGCCCCATATATTGCTCCATACAGCATAATGGCCCCATATAGAGCTCCATACAGTAAAATGACCACATGTAGTATATAATAGGCCCCATATAGTACTCCATCCAGTATAATGGGCCCCATATATTGCTCCATACAGTATATACTGGGCCCGATAAATTGTTCCATACAGTATATACTGGGCCCCATATATTGATCCACAGTATAAAGGCCCCATATACTATATAATGGGCCCCATATATTGCTCCATACAGCATAATGGTCCCATATATTATATAATGGGCCCCATATATTGCCTATACAGTATAAACTGGGCCCCATATATTAATCCACAGTATCATGGCCCGATATAGTATATAATGGGCCCCATATATTGCTTCATAAAGTATATTGGCCCCATATAGTATATAATGGTCGACATATATTGCTCCAAACAGTATCATGGCCCCATATAGTATATAATAGGCCCCATATATTGCTCCACACAGTATATAATGGGCCCCATATATTGCTCCATACAGTATATACTGAGCCCCATATATTGCTGCACAGTATAATTTCCCCTTATAATATATAAAGGGCCACATTTTTTCCTCCTACTGTATATATTGGGCCCCATTTATTGCTCCATACAGTACATACTGGGCCCCATATATTGCTGCACAGTATAATGGCCACATATAGTATATAATGGGCCCCATATATTGCTTCATACAGTATAATGGCCAAATATAGTATTTAACGGCCCACATATATTGCTCCATACAGTAAAATGGCCACATATAGTATATGATAGACCCCATATAGCACAAAATAGGCCCGATATATTGCTCCATATAATATAATGGCCACATATAGTATATAATGGGCCCCATATATTGCTCCATACAGTATATACTGGGCCCCATATATTGCTCCATACAGTATATACTGGGACCCATATATTGCTGCACAGTATAATGGCCCCATATAGTATATAATGGGCTCCATACATTTCTAAATGCAGTATAATGGCCCCATACAATACATAATGGGGCCGATATATTGCTCCATACAGTATAATGACCACATATAGAATATAATAGGCCCCATATATTGCTCCATACAGTATAATGGCACCATATAGTATATAATAAGCCCTATATATTGCTCCATACAGTATAATTGGCCCTGGGTAGTGCTCCATATAGCATAATGGCCCCATATAGTGCTCCATACAGTATAATGACCACATATAGTATATAATCGGCCCCATATAGTGCTCCATACAGTATAATGGGCCCCATATATTGCTCCATACAGTATATACTGGGCCCCATATATTGATCCACAGTATAATGGCCCCATATAGTATATAATGGGCCCCATGAATTAATCCATACAGTATATAATGGGCCCCATATATTGGTCCATACAGTATAACGGCCACATATAGTATATAATAGGCCCCATATATTGCTCCATACAGTATAATGGCCCCATATATTATATGATGGGCCCCATATATTGCTCCATACAGTATAATGGCACCACATATTATATAATGGGCCCCATATATTGCTCCATACAGTATATACTGGGCCCCAAATGTTGCTACACAGTATAATGGCCCCATATATTATATAAAAGGCCCCATATTTTGCTCCATACTGTATATACTGGGCCCCATATATTTCTCCATACAGTATATACTTGGCCCCATAAATTGATCCATACAGTATAATGGTCACATATAGTATATGATGTGCCCCATATATTGCTCCATAAAGTATATACTGGGCCCCATATACTGCTGCACAGTATAGTTGCCCCATATAGTATATAATGGGCTCCATAAATTGCTCCATACAGTATAATGGCCCCATATAATATATAGTGGGTCTCATATATTGCTCCATACAATACAATGGCCCCATATAGTGCTCCATACAGTATAATGACCACATATAGTGCTCCATACAGTATAAAGGGCCCCATATATTGCTCCATACAGTATATACTGGGCCCCATAAATTGTTCCACACAGTATGATTGCCCCATATAGTAAATAAGGGGCCCCATATATTACTCCATACAGTATAATGGCTATATACAGTATATACTGGGCCCCATATATTGCTCCATACAGTATATACTGGGCCTCATATATTTCTCCATACAGTATATACTGGTCACCATAAATTGATCCATACAGTATAATGGCCCCATAGAGTATATAATGAGCCCTATGTATTGCTCCATACAGTATAATGGCCCTATATAATATATAATGGGCCCCATACATTGCTCCATACAGTATAATTGCCCCATATATTGCTCCATACAGTATAATGGCACCACATATTATATAATGGGCCAAATATATTGCTCCATACAGTATATACTGGGCCACATATATTGCTGCACAGTATAATGGCCCCATATAATATATAAAGGGCCACAATTTTTGCTCCATACTGTATATACTTTGCCCCATATATTGCTCCATACAGTATAATGGCCACATATAGTATATAATAGGCCCCATATATTGCTCCATACAGTGTAATGGCCACATATAGTATATAATAGGTCCCATCTATTGCTCCATACAGTGTAATGGCCACATATATACTATATAATGGGCCCCATATATTGCTCCATACAGTATATACTGGGCCCCATATGTTGCTACACAGTATAATGGCCCCATATATTATATAAAAGGCCCCATATTTTGCTCCATACTGTATATACTGGGCCCCATAAATTGATCTATACAGTATAATGGTCACATATAGTATATGATGTGCCCCATATATTGCTCCATACAGTATATACTGGGCCCCATATACTGCTGCACAGTATAATTGCCCCATACAGTATATAATGGGCTCCATTAATTGATCCATACAGTATAATGGCCCTATATAATATATAGTGGGTCCCACATATTGCTCCATACAATATAATGGCCCCATATAGTGCTCCATACAGTATAATGACTACATATAGTGCTCCATACAGTATAAAGGGCCCCATATATTGCTCTATACAGTATATACTGGGCTCCATAAATAGTTCCACACAGTATAATTGTCCCACATAGTATATAATGGGCCCTATATATTACTCCATACAGTATAATGGCTACATATAGTATATACTGGGCCCCATATATTGCTCCATACAGTATATACTGGGCCCCATATATTGCTGCACAGTATAATGGCCCCATATAATAAATAAAGGGCCACATTTTTTGCTCTATACTGTATATACTGGGCCTCATATATTTCTCCATACATTATATACTAGGCACCATAAATTGATCCATACAGTATAATGGCCCCAAATAGTATATAATGGGCCCTATGTATTGCTCCATACAGTATAATGGACCTTAATAATATATAATGGGCCCCATATATTGCTCCATACAGTATATACTGGGCCCCATATACTGCTGCACAGTATAATTGCCCCATATAGTATATAATGTGCTCCATTAATTGCTCCATACAGTGTAATGGCCCCATATAATATATAATGCATCTCATATATTGCTCCATACAATATAATGGCCCCATATAGTGCTCCATACAGTGTAATGACCACATATAGTGCTCTATATAGTATAATGGGCCCCATATATTGCTTAATACAGTATATACTGGACCCCATAAATTGCTGCACAGTATAATGGGCCCCATATATTGCTGCACAGTATAATGGCCCCATATAATACATAAAGGGCCATATTTTTTGCTCCATACTGTATATACTGGGCCTCATAAATTGCTTCATACAGTATAATTGCCCCATATATTGCTCCATACAGTGTAATCGCAACATATAGTATATAATGGGCCCCATATATTGCTCCATACAGTATAATGGCCCCATATAATATATAATGGGTCTCATATATTGCGACATACAATATAATGGCCCCATATAGTGCTCCATACAGTATAATGACCACATATAGTGCTCCATACAGTATAATGGGCCCCATATATTACTCCATACAGTATATACTGGGCCCCATAAATTGTTCCACACAGTATAATTGCCCCGTATAGTATATAATGGGCCCCATATATTACTCCATACAGTATAATGGCTCCGTACAGTATATACTGGGCCCCATATATTGCTCTATACAATATATACTGGGCCCCATATATTGCTGCACAGTATAATGGCCCCATATAATATATAAAGGGCCACATTTTTTGCTCCATACCGTATATACTGGGCCTCATATATTGCTCCATACAGTATATACTCGGCCCCATACATTGATCCATACAGTATAATGGCCCCATATAGTATATAATGGGCCCTATGTATTGCTCAATACAGTATAATGGCCCTATATAATATATAATGGGCCCCATACATTGCTCCATACAGTATAATTGCCCCATATATTGCTCCATACAGTGTAATCGCAACATATAGTATATAATGGGCCCCATATATTGTTCCATACGGTATAATGGCCCCATATAGTATATAATGGGCCCCATATATTGCTCCATACAGTATATACTGGGCCCCATATATTGCTCCATACAGTATATACTGGGCGCCATATATTGCTGCACGGTATAATGGCCCCATATAGTATAAAATGGGCTCCATAAATTGCTCCATACAGTATAATGGCCCTATATTATATATAATGGGCCCAATATATTGCTCCATACAATATAATGGCGCCATATAGTGCTCCATACAGTATAATGACCAAATACAGTATATCATAGGCCTCATATAGTGCTCCATACAGTATAATGTGCCCCATATATTGCCCCATACAGTATATACTGGGCCCCATAAATTGTTTCATACAGTATAATTGCCCCGTATAGTATATAATAGGCCCCATATATTGCTCCATACAGTATAATGGCTCCATACAGTATATACTGGGCCTCGTATATTGCTTCATACAGTATAATGGTCCCATATATTATATAATGGGCCCCATATATTGCTACATACAGTATATACTGGGCCCCATAAATTGATCCACAGTATAATGGCCCCATGTAGTATATAATGGGCCTCATATATTGCTTCATACCGTATAATGGCCCCATATAGTATATAATAGGCCCCATATATTGCTCCATACAGTATATAATGGACCCCATATATTGCTCCATACAATATATACTGGCTCCATACAGTATATACTGAGCCCCATATATTGCTCCACAGCATAATGGCCCCTTTTAATATATAAAGAGAAACTTTTTTGCTCCATACTGGATATACTGGGCCCAATATATTGCTCCATACAGTATAATGACCCCATATAGTATATAATGGGCCCCATATATTGGTCCATACAGTATATACTGGTCCCCCATATATTGCTCCATACAGTATAATGGCTTCATATAGTATATACTGGGCCCCATATATTGCTCCATACAGTATAATGGCCCCATATAGTATATAATAGGCCCCATATATTGCTCCATACAGTATATAATGGGCCCCATATATTGCTCCATACAGTATATACTGGGCCCCATATACTGCTCCATACAGTATAATGGCCCCATATAGTATATAATGGGCCCCATATTTTGCTCCATACAGTATATAATGGGCCCCATATAATGCTCCATACAGTATATACTGGGCCCCATATATTGCTGCACAGTATAATGGCCCCATATAGTTTATAATTGGCTCCATAAATTGCTAAATACAGTATAATGGCCCCATATAATATATAATGGGCTCCATATATTGCTCCATACAGTATAATGGCCCCATATAGTGCTCCATACAGTATATTGACCACATATAGTATATAATAGGCCCCATATAGTGCTCCATACAGTATAATGGGCCCCATATTTTGCTTTATTTTGCTTCATACAGTATAATGGCTCCATATAGTATATAATGGGCCCCATATATAGTTCCATACAGTATAATAGCCCCTTATAGTAAATAATGGGCCCCACATATTGCTCCATACTGTATAATGGTCCCATATAGTGCTCCATACAGTATATACTGGACCCCATATATTGCTCCATAAAGTATAATGGCCCCATATAGTATATAATGAGCCCCATATATTTTTCCATACAGTTTAATGGCCCCTTATATTGCTCCATACAGTGTATAATGGGCCCCATATATTGCTCCATACAGTATAATGGCCCCTTATCTATAATATTACCGGGGATGCGTATCTGAAGCCTTTATAGACTGCGCATGCATGACGCGCAGTCTGGCTCCAGGCAGAATCACGCATCCAGCCGTTACAGGTAAGAGGAGTGTATGGCGCGGTATACGTAGACACTGAACGTATACCGCGATCTCCGGCGCCATACTTAGATACTTACCTGACCGGGAGGAGCGTTGCCGCGGCGCCTCTCTATGCCGGAGACCGGGGCAGGAGTAAGGCGTCGGATCGGAAACCAGGATGGGGATGAGGGGTGCCATGCATACCGGGATTGGTGGTGAGGGGTGCCAAGCATACCGGGATTTGGGGTGAGGGGTGCCATGCATACCGGGATTGGGGGTGAGGGGTGCCATGCATACCAGGATTTGGGGATGAGGGGTGCCATGCATACCGGGATTGGGGGTGAGGGGTGCCAAGCATACCGGGATGAGGGATACCATACAAACCAGGATAGGGATGAGGGATGGGGTACCATGCATACCGGGATAGGGATGAGGAGTACCACACATACCAGGATAGGGATGAGGAGTACCATACAAACCAGGATAGGGATGAGGGATGGGGTACCATGCATACCGGGATAGGGATGAGGAGTACCACACATGCCAGGATAGGGATGAGGAGTACCATACATACCAGGGTTGGGATGAGGGGGCCACGCATACCAGGATTGGGGGTGAGGGGTGCCATGTGACTCGCCCCTTGGGCCGTGGGGCACTCGGATCCGGGCAATAGGGAAACGGTGGGAGTAGTAGTGGCAACCCGGTTCCGTGGCTCAGGGTGGTCAGGACAGTGGTAGTCCGTTATGTGCTGTTGATTATGTCCGACTACGCCACCCGTGGATTGCGGTTATTAGGAACCGCCGCTGCATGCAGACCGCTGGGACTGATGATGTGTGCAGCTGGGGTAGTGTGACTCCCCACGGGAAGAGTGCGGCCGCAGGGCAGTATAATTGATGGTGGGAGTGATGGTAGTGAGAGTCCCAGTGCTGATAGTGCTGGAGGAGCAAGGAGCACACAGACAACAGGTTGCAGTCCAGGGTCTTTACTAAAACAAGTAAACTGACCCACAAACAGTCCCGGCTAGGAGGGGACCTGGATGTCTGAGAGCAACGGGGAAATTGGCCCTGGTCAGGGTGAGGGTGTAGGCCTACCGTGCTTTCTGTGCTCCTTCTGGCTATCTCCTCTTTATAGGGTAACAGCCCACGCTTCCGAGCTCTCCGTGTATTCTCGCCTGTATGGCCTGCGACGTGGGTTCCTTTCTGCTCCCAGCCTTGTACGGCTTTACTGGTCCCTTCGGTTGTGGCAGGGCCTCCAGGCTTCTTAGGCCAAGGAATATACAGTCCCCTGCGGACTGGTTATCTGCTGGAGAATGTGGAATCCTCCCAGCCTCAGACACCAAAGTCTGGTAAATTTTGTCCGTTATCTGCCAAGACAGGCTCTCTTCGCCTCTTGTCTCTGGCTTGTGGCTCTCCTACTGCCACACTTCCTCTTAGGGTGCAATACAACTGTCCCTCTCTGCTCTGGGACCTGAATCCTGAGACAGGTCGTCCAGTTCTCCCTAACCCTGCCCCCAGTACCAGCTTTTATAGGGGCAGCCAGCTCCCCCTACTGGCCTGAGACAGGAGGCATTGCATGCTAATATTCCCCTGACCAGAGAACCTCCCCCTTGCTCTCAGACACAGCTTTATTACACTTTGTGGCATCCAGGCCAGGGAGACACACCATGCATACCAGGATTGGGGATGAGGGGTGCCATGCATGCCAGGATTGGGATGAGGGGTGCCATGCATGCCAGGATTGGGATGAGGGGTGCCATGTATACCAGGATTGGGGATGAGGGGTGCCATGCATGCCAGGATTGGGATGAGGAGTGCCATGCATACCAGGATTGGGATGAGGGGTGCCATGCATGCCAGGATTGGGATGAGGGGTGCCATGCATACCAGGATGGGGATGAGGGGTGCCATGCATACCAGGATTGGGATGAGGGTTGCCATGCATACTAGGATTGGGGATGAGGGGTGCCATGCATACCAGGATTGGGGGATGAGGAGTGCCATGCATACCAGGATAGGATGGTGGGGACAGGATGGAGGCAGCACATACCAGCATGGGAGACCATATACCAATAAAAATGCTCGCCACCTGGGCGTAGAACGGGTTCAATAGCTCGTAGTATATAATGGGCCACCCTCATATTTTGCTCCATACAGTATATACTGGACCCCATATATTGCTCCATAAAGTATAATGGCCCCATATAGTATATAATGAGCCCCATATATTGTTCCATACAGTTTAATGGCCCCTTATATTGCTCCATACAGTGTATAATGGGCCCCATATATTGCTCCATACAGTATAATAGCCCCTTGTAGTATATAATCGGCCCCATATATTGCTCCATACAGTATAATGGCCCCTTATCTATAATATTACCTGGGATGCGTGTCTCTATCTGAAGCCTTTATAGACAACGCATGCATGACGCGCAGTCTGGCTCCAGGCAGAATCACGCATCCAGCCGTTACAGGTAAGAGGAGTGTATGGCGCGGTATACGTAGACACTGAACGTATACCGCGATCTCTGGCGCCATACTTAGATACTTACCTGACCGGGAGGAGCGTTGCCGCGGCGCCTCTCTATGCCGGAGACCGGGGCAGGAGTAAGGCGTCAGATCGGAAACCAGGATGGGGATGAGGGGTGCCGTGCATACCGGGATTTGGGGTGAGGGGTGCCATGCATACCGGGATTGGGGGTGAGGGGTGCCATGCATACCAGGATTTGGGGATGAGGGGTGCCATGCATACCGGGATTGGGGGTGAGGGGTGCCAAGCATACCGGGATGAGGGATACCATACAAACCAGGATAGGGATGAGGGATGGGGTACCATGCATACCGGGATAGGGATGAGGAGTACCACACATGCCAGGATAGGGATGAGGAGTACCATACATACCAGGGTTGGGATGAGGGGGCCACGCATACCAGGATTGGGGGTGAGGGGTGCCATGTGACTCGCCCCCTGGGCCGTGGGGCACTCGGATCCGGGCAATAGGGAAACGGTGGGAGTAGTAGTGGCAACCCGGTTCCGTGGCTCAGGGTGGTCAGGACAGTGGTAGTCCGTTATGTGCTGATGATTATGTCCGACTACGCCTCCCGTGGATTGCGGTTGTTAGGAACCGCCGCTGCATGCAGACCGCTGGGGCTGATGATGTGTGCAGCTGGGGTAGTGTGACTCCCCACGGGAAGAGTGCGGCCCCAGGGCAGTATAATGGATGGTGGGAGTGATGGTAGTGAGAGTCCCAGTGCTGATAGTGCTGGAGGAGCAAGGAGCACACAGACAACAGGTTGCAGTCCAGGGTCTTTACTAAAACAGGTAAACTGACCCACAAACAGTCCCGGCTAGGAGGGGCCCTGGATGTCTGAGAGCAACGGGGAAATTGGCCCTGGTCAGGGTGAGGGTGTAGGCCTACCGTGCTTTCTGTGCTCCTTCTGGCTATCTCCTCCTTATAGGGTAACAGCCCACGCTTCCGAGCTCTCCGTGTATTCTCGCCTGTATGGCCTGCGACGTGGGTTCCTTTCTGCTCCCAGCCTTGTACGGCTTTACTGGTCCCTTCGGTTGTGGCAGGGCCTCCAGGCTTCTTAGGCCAAGGAATATACAGTCCCCTGGGGACTGGTTATCTGCTGGAGAATGTGGAATCCTCCCAGCCAGCCTCAGACACCAAAGTCTGGTAAATTAAGTCCGTTATCTGCCAAGACAGGCTCTCTTCGCCTCTTGTCTCTGGCTTGTGGCTCTCCTACTGCCACACTTCCTCTTAGGGTGCAATACAACTGTCCCTCTCTGCTCTGGGTCCTGAATCCTGAGACAGGTCGTCCAGTTCTCCCTAACCCTGCCCCCAGTACCAGCTTTTATAGGGGCAGCCAGCTCCCCCTACTGGCCTGAGACAGGAGGCATTGCATGCTAATGTTCCCCTGACCAGAGATCCTCCCCCTTGCTCTCAGACACAGCTTTATTACACTTTGTGGCATCCAGGCCAGGGTGACACATTCCCCCCTAGTGAAATTTAGTACTAAACAATAAACAAAGACAATATGCACAACCATAAAACATTAACAGACAGACGACGCACAGATTGAGTTCTTAAGGTCACAGTGTGGTCTGTGACCAGGTGTCCATATCACCAACACAACAGGGAGCCTTAACCAGGTGGGGGTCTGTCCTATCCCAAGTCCTTTACAGTCTTAGTTCATTCCTGGGTTAGGCTCCAAACGCAGTCCATACAAGGTCCCGGTTATTAAAAGTCCATAACCTTCGAGTCTGTGCGGCAACTGTAAGGAACTGAAACACACAATTACTAATCTCGCATGTAACTTGGTAAACAATTCAACATTTGGCAACAGGGTTATTTACAATTTTAGCGCGCTCTATATTCTCCAGCGAGCGGGTATCTGCCCCTTTGTGCTCCTGGTTGACCTCCTTAACTTATTGTCTGGTGGTGGACTGACTTGGCTTTCCCCACTAGCGTTAGGGGTGCAGCTACCAGCTGGGTGTACAGGTAGGGCAGGCAGCTGTCTGCGGGTCCTTTGGCTTACCGCAGGCATAGCAGGCTCACTGTCAGCAGAGGGTTGACTCTCCTGGGCTGCTGGTACAGGCTCTTCTGCCTCTGGAACCGCTTACTCCTCTTCACCTTCCGGCTCTGGTGTTGGTTGTTGCTGTGCCGGTTGCAGGAAATGCAGGACGGGTACCACTATGGCATCATTTATGCGATTCCAGGACTGAGGGAACTCTCCGAGAACGGTGCTGATCATTTCTTCCTTGTCCTCTGCAGGTTCAAGGTCACTCTGATCCTCTTCTGCACTACGGAGTTGCTCGGGGCATCTTTTGAGGTGGTCCCTGGAGACGACACTAGTGGTTTCTCCTCTGTCCTTGGTGATTACGCACACCTTTGGGTTGTCGTGGTCAGACTGCAGTACGGTGTAGGGTTCCCTTTCCCACTGGTCGTCCAACTTATGTAGCCTTCTCTTCCGCTTCAGGACTTGCTCACCAGGTTCTAGGGGACCAGCAGGGGCGTGTTGGTTGAAGAGTTTTTCTTGCCTCTCTCTCACCTGGGCCAGGCTTTTCTCCACACTCTCCTGTACCTTCTTGTACTCCAGTTGCCTTTCCGTATCCCAGTCTGCATCCGGGGAGGTGTCCTCAGGTGTTAGGACTCCCATCTCCAGGTCTACAGGCAGCTTACCTGGTCTGGCTCGCATCAGGTAAGCCGGGGTGCAGTTGGTAGCGTTCACCGGGATATGATTGTATAAGTCTATCAGGTCCGGCAGTTTTTCTGGCCACAGGCTGCGTTCCTCCAGGGGCAACGTCTTCAGGAGATCAATGACTATATTGTTCATCTTCTCACACATCCCGTTGGTTTGTGGGTGGTAAGGCGTTGTACGAATTTTCTTACAGTCATAGAGGTTGCAGAACTCCTGGAAGATTTCAGCCTCGAACACTGGACCCTGGTCTGTCAGGACCTGTTCCGGATACCCGTGTGGACGGCAGAAGTATTGCTGGAAGGCTCTGGCCGCTGTTTGGGCTGTCAAGTCCTTTACCGGGACCACCACTAGAAAACGGGAATAGTGGTCCACGATTGTCAGGGCATAGATGTATCCTGACCGGCTGGGAGCCAATTTGACATGGTCCAGAGCTACCAGCTCAAGAGGCTGCTGGGTGACGATGGGCCTCAAGGGTGTCTTCTGGCTGGTGCGGTCCTTCCTCCTTAGGTGACAAGGGCCACAGTCTCTGCACCATTTTTCTACAGCTCCTCTCATGCCGACCCAAAAGAACCTTCCTCTTAGCAGGAACTCCAGTTTCTTCCAACCGAAGTGCCCCGCTCTGTCATGGTAAGCCCCCAGGACCATAGCTGCATCCCGCCTTGGGACCACGACTTGCCAGGTCAGCTCGTGCGTCCGGTGGTTGACAATCCTTCTGCACAACTTGCCTTCATAGAGGAACAGTTTGCTCATCTCCTTCCATAGCTTGGCTTCCTCTGGGGCATCCGGATCCATGCGGGCGTCTTCCTGGGTCAACAGATCTTTCACCAGGCGGATGGCAGGGTCACTATCTTGGGTCTCGGCCCAGCTGTGGTGAGGTAGGGGATTGATTATCACGGTTGTTAGATCCTCCTCCTTCACGCGGTGGGAGTATTGAGCGGCTCCATACCGGTGAAACGCGGGGAGTTCTACCTCCTCCAGCTCTTCTGGGTCTTCGTCACCTTCAGGTAAGTGAGGCATTCTTGATAGGGCGTCCGCGTTGGCATTGGTTTTGCCTGCCCGGTACTTGATCACGAAGTCATAGTTGGAGAGACGGGCCATCCACCGCTGTTCCAGGGCACCCAGTCTTGCATTGTCCAGGTGTGTCAACGGGTTGTTGTCCATGTACACGGTGAACTTCGCGGAGGCCAGGTAATGCTTGAAGCGTTCCGTCACGGCCCACACCACCGCCAAGAATTCTAGCTTGAAGGAGCTGTAATTCTCCGGGTTCCTCTCGGTGGGCCCCAGCTTCCGGCTGGCGAATGCGATCACCCGTTCTCTGCCCTGTTGGTTTTGGGACAGTACGGCTCCCAGTCCCACATTACTGGCGTCTGTGTGGAGAATGAAAGGCTGGCCATAATCAGGGTAGGCCAGGATCTCATCCCCCGTGAGGGCCATCTTTAGCTGGCAGAAGCACTCCTCTTCCGGTTTATCCCACTTGAAGGGTGGCTTTTGACTTCTGGACTTAGACTGTCCGATCAGGAGGTCCTGCATAGGAGCTGCCATCTTAGTGAACCCGGGGATGAACCTTCGGTAGTAGCCTACCAACCCGAGAAACTGTCTCACCTCTTTGATGTTCAAGGGGCTTGGCCAGCTCTTGATTGCCGTGAACTTGTCAGGGTCGGGGGCCACTCCTTCCGCGCTTACCACGTGCCCTAGGTACTGGACCTTTGGTTTCAACAAGTGACACTTCGATGGTTTCACCTTCAGGCCGTAGCCTGCCAGGGCTTCGAACACCTCGGCCAGGTGCTTGAGATGGTCCTCGTAGGTCTTCGAATAGACTATCACGTCATCCAGGTAAAGGAGGACCGTCTCGAAGTTTTGGTGCCCTAGACAGCATTCCATCAGCCGCTGGAAGGTCCCTGGTGCATTGCAGAGCCCAAAAGGCATACAGTTGAATTCGCTCAGTCCCATCGGGGTGGTGAAGGCGGTCTTCTCCTTGTCAGCCTCTGCCACAGGAACCTGCCAGTACCCGCTAGTAAGGTAAAAGTAGAAAAGAAGTTAGCAGATTTTAGTGCGGCTAAAGACTCCTCTATTCTAGGCAGCGGATATGCGTCTTTGTGGGTGATACGGTTGATTTGTGTATAGTCCACGCACATTCTCATGGTGCCGTCTTTCTTTTTGACCAGAACCAAGGGGGCTGCCCAGGGGTTACAGCTGTCTCTAATAACCCCAGCTTCTTTCATCTCTCTTAGCATGCCCTTTGCGTTCTGATAATGTGCAGGGGGTACAGGTCTGTGTCTCTCTTTTATTGGTGGGTGGCTCCCTGTGGGGATGTGGTGTTCTATCCCTTTTACTCTGCCGAAGTCTAGCGGGTGCTTACTAAAGACTCTCTCGTACCCCTGTACCACCCGGTAAACTCCTTGTTTTTGGTGCAGGGGAGTGGAGTCAGCACCCACGTGGAGTTTCTGGCACCAGTCTTCCTTTTGTTTCTGGGAGCCATTACCCTCCGCCTGAGGAGATGGAGGCAAGGGTTCCACGGCCCTGATAGCCTTGTGTTCGACAACAAACAGTTTGGCGAGTGTAGCGTACCTGGGTAAGTGTACTTCCCTCTCCCCAATGTTGAGGATGCGGACGGGCACCCTCCCATGACGGACATCAACCACCCCCCGGGCTGTCAAAATGGTGGGCCTGCTGTCTGAGTACACGGGTTCTACCATGGCTTGGTAGTCTCTACCTCTCAACCCGATTGCAGTCCGACACCAGATCATCATTTCACTTTTGGGAGGCATGGAAATGGGGAATGGGTCACTCAGTCTTACGCTACCGATCTCACCACCAGACAGTTCTACCTGCTGCCGTCTCATCAGGGCTTTTATCTCCTTGTTGAGGTCTCTCTGTTGGCTGGAACTAGCATTCACCGCCACCTGTTGTAGAATTACAATTACCTCTGAAAGACAATTTTCAATTACGTTAGTACCCACAGTTATTTTAGGGTGACTTTCACGACGGTCAATGTCCACAATAATTACTCCCTGTGCCGGTAGTTCAACTTTACCAATTTTAATGGTCATCTCCTTGAACCCCATCTGCGGCACGGGTAAGCCATTACTGGCGATGATGCTCAAGTTACTGTCTGGATACCGTGTGATATCAGCATCAGTCCAATACTGCTTAAAAAGTACATAAGGGATAGTGGTTATTGCGACCCAGTATCCAGCAAGGCGCTCATGGGGATACCGTCCAGCACCACGGGTAAAACCAGGCGCCCCCCAACGTACTTATCACGCCAATTATAAGGGCCTGGTGATCTTATGCCTGGGGGTTGGCCCTCTGCCCCAGGTTGGACCCGTTTAAATTACAGTACCTGGAAATGTGTCCGGGCCGGTTACATCGACGGCAAATGGGCTGTCCATCCTCTGCGCAGCGGTCTGTGGGCCTCCCTCGGAACGACGGGATCCTCCTCTGTCGACGCCACGGGACATCCTCCGGACTTGAAGCCAGCTCGATGGGTCTTGACGGGTCCACTTGTAACGCCTGGACGGTCCTGGTCAACGCCGCGACGCTCCTGGTCAGCTACTGGACTTGGTGGTGCAGGTCTTTCGACGGGGCTTGGTTCAGGGCCTGTGCATGAGCCCCCACGGGGTCCATAGAGGAGGGCGCCGCCTCCTGGTGGTAGGTGAGAGCAGGGCGCCGGGGGTTTATAGCGCCACTGGTTGCAGATTCACGGAGCACCCTTATGGCCCTGTCCTTAAATTGGGCAAAAGTCAGGTCGGGGTTCTGAAAGAACATGAGGCGCAGCTGGGCCCTGTGGGCGCTGGACAGCAGACCTTCTATGAATTGTTCTGTTAGCAGTTTATCTGTTTCCTGCACACTGCCAGGGTCAGTTTGTTGGATAGCCCTCAAGGCTTCCTGCAGATTTAGGGCATAGTCTCTGATGCTGTCCTGAGCCCGCTGCTTACATCCATAGAACCTCATTTTAATTTCAGCGGCGGTACGTGTGTCAAAGGTACCCTGCAGCCGGGCCAGAATACCCTTCACATTCCTTTTCTCCTCAGTGGGCCATGATTTTACCTCCCTTTGGGCTGCGCCAGTTAACTGCCCTGTTAGTATGCTGACCTTCTGTTCCTCTGTCAGGGGGTAGACTTGGAACAAACTGTACAGCCTTTCCTTAAAGTCAGTTAGGGCATGGGGCTCCCCTGAGTACTTGCGCAGCCAGGCCGCTCCAGGGATGTAGGGCAGGGAAAAGGGCATCACCGCTGCTGCAGCTGCGTTGGTGGTAGTGGGCGCCTCTGTGTCCGACATCTTCCTCCCCCCTAGTTAAGCGTGGCCTACCTTCCGACGATCCTCTTCTGTAGGCCGCGGCTCCGCTGCTGCTGCTCTGGATGAGGACCTTGCGTCGCGTCCTGATGACGTCAGCGTCGCTCTCTCTCCCTTCCAGGACCTTGCGCAGCGTCGGTGCGTGGGGCGGAGCTTCGGGTCTCGCGCGGTTTGGACGTCCACGCCCCTCTTCTTCCCGCGCAGTGTCCTGAAGATGGCGTCCGATGGCGGGAAAACGGCTGGAGATGGCGGGAACCGGCGGAAGATGGCGGGAGACGGCTGGAAATGGCGGGAAACGGCTCCGGATGGCGGGAAACCTCTTTTCAGGTAAGTGCAAAGTCTTTTCTAGGCACGCAATACCCGTTTGTGGCGGGTTGGTTTCAATCCTGCCGACTACGCTAAAGCTGGGTCGTGGGGCACTCGGATCCGGGCAATAGGGAAACGGTGGGAGTAGTAGTGGCAACCCAGTTCCGTGGCTCAGGGTGGTCAGGACAGTGGTAGTCCGTTATGTGCTGATGATTATGTCCGACTACGCCACCCGTGGATTGCGGTTGTTAGGAACCGCCGCTGCATGCAGACTGCTGGGGCTGATGATGTGTGCAGCTGGGGTAGTGTGACTCCCCACGGGAAGAGTGCGGCCCCAGGGCAGTATAATGGATGGTGGGAGTGATGGTAGTGAGAGTCCCAGTGCTGATAGTGCTGGAGGAGCAAGGAGCACACAGACAACAGGTTGCAGTCCAGGGTCTTTACTAAAACAAGTAAACTGACCCACAAACAGTCCCGGCTAGGAGGGGACCTGGATGTCTGAGAGCAACGGGGAAATTGGCCCTGGTCAGGGTGAGGGTGTAGGCCTACCGTGCTTTCTGTGCTCCTTCTGGCTATCTCCTCTTTATAGGGTAACAGCCCACGCTTCCGAGCTCTCCGTGTATTCACGCCTGTATGGCCTGCGACGTGGGTTCCTTTCTGCTCCCAGCCTTGTACGGCTTTACTGGTCCCTTCGGTTGTGGCAGGGCCTCCAGGCTTCTTAGGCCAAGGAATATACAGTCCCCTGCGGACTGGTTATCTGCTGGAGAATGTGGAATCCTCCCAGCCTCAGACACCAAAGTCTGGTAAATTTTGTCCGTTATCTGCCAAGACAGGCTCTCTTCGCCTCTTGTCTCTGGCTTGTGGCTCTCCTACTGCCACACTTCCTCTTAGGGTGCAATACAACTGTCCCTCTCTGCTCTGGGACCTGAATCCTGAGACAGGTCGTCCAGTTCTCCCTAACCCTGCCCCCAGTACCAGCTTTTATAGGGGCAGCCAGCTCCCCCTACTGGCCTGAGACAGGAGGCATTGCATGCTAATGTTCCCCTGACCAGATAACCTACCCCTTGCTCTCAGACACAGCTTTATTACACTTTGTGGCATCCAGGCCAGGGTGACACACCATGCATACCAGGATTGGGGATGAGGGGTGCCATGCATACCAGGATTGGGGATGAGGGGTGCCATGCATACCAGGATTGGGGGATGAGGAGTGCCATGCATACCAAGATAGGATGGTGGGGACAGGATGGAGGCAGCACAAATACCAGGAGGGGGGGGCAGCACATACCAGCATGGGAGACCATATACCAATAAAAATGCTCGCCACCTGGGCGTAGAACGGGTTCAATAGCTCGTAGTATATAATGGGCCACCCTCATATTTTGCGACATACAGTATAATGGCTTCATATAGTATATACGGGGCCCCATATATTGCTCCATACAGTATAATGGCCCCATACAGTATATACTGGGCCCCATATATTGCTCCATGCAGTATAATGGCCCCATATGATGCTGCATACATAAAACAAAATATCAATTACTCACCTCTCCCGTTCCCCGCAGGTCCGGTATACCCAGCGCATCTTCTAACTCTGGAGTGCTCAGGTCAGAGGGCGCGCTGTGGTGACGTCATTGCGCCCTCTGCCCTGACACATCAGAGTTAGAAGACACTGGAGCTGTTCGGAACGAGGAGAGATGGGGGAGGGGCTGAGGGTGGGGAGGACCCCGGTGGCTGCACGGGCCCCATAGCGCGCCATCGTTTCCCCCTCCCTGGGCCACAGTACTTGCCTGCGTGCATGGGGTGGTGTCGCCAGCCATTGTTGTCATGGTAGGTCAGTTCTGCATGCGAGCACTCCTGCATCCTCCGCTTTTAAAAAGCCAGTGCCCTTTTCCTCCTCCTCTCTGGGGCCCATCGGGCATTTCACCGGTGCCCTGCCAGGCCAGTCCGACCCTGTGTGAATGTAATGTTGTACAGAGCACAGACATATGCCGGCCCTTCCTCCAAAGTGGAACTAAACAATGTGTGCTTCATCTGTGCTGCGCAGACTATGCTGACGTCCAAATCATAGCCCCACTGGATCCGGGACGGTTGTGAGGTATGCCGATGATTTCTGCAGGACCCACAGCTTGTTTTTCTCAGTCGCTGCTCTCCTCCTTCTCTGACTGATCACAATATTATCTATTCCAGGTCCTTCAGCTTTGTGGTAGGAGGTAACAGGTTCCCCCAGCACTCCATGTGGCTCACACCTCACACCGCTCAGTACTCTGTCAGTAATCTGCTATATATCATTGCTGCACCAGAGCCATCTAGAGGTCACAGTAATACATTGCAACACAACAAAGTAAACATTAAAAGAGAGAAAAATAAACACTCTATAGAATAAAATATTCAGTCATTTAAAGGCAGACTGAAAAATTAAATAGTTGGCAAAATACACAGAGGTGACACCACTGAGAAGATGTGTTTTATTGATTAAGTGATGTGCGCCCCTTAATGAATTTGATGCATCCAACTATAAAATACTCCATCATTAAAATTGGGGTATACAATGTCAATCTTAAATGGAAGGTGCCGTGATTTTTATTTTTGTATTAAGAATTATTGAGTATATAATCAATTATTTTTAATACAAAATTAAATGCACTGGTTTAATATTTTTGAATTTATTAACTCTATCTACAGCCACAGTGGGCGGCCATATAAGTTTGCTGATGTGTAATTGTCTGAGCACGAAGCTTACACACTTCAAATATGGCAGCCTCTGTGTACTGTGTCCTCCTGCATTTCCTGCATTGTGTCACACCAGGTGTTAGTGCAACACAGAGGGAAAGGGAGCCCAGACACTATGGAAAGGGGGAAGTGGAGACCTCCTAGTCTGGTCTAGCGTCACCCTGTCTCAACTACCATCCCTATATTGCCTCTTCAGCAATCACCGCACACGTGCCTCGCCCTACTTTCCCTGGCGCATGGCTACGGCTAGGGATGGAAGGAGATGAGCACTAGTCAACCTCCACTAAACACTATAGACAACAAGGGAAGACAAAACACGGGGAAATTGCTTAGCTTTAGATGAGTCCAAATATGCACACGGCCTCAAGCTCCAGAGAGGACAAAGTACTGCTCCGTCTAAGCCTCACAAGTAGAAATGAATATGCCAGCGACTCCCTCTCAGACACACCAGGTATATATACACCCAGGCCAGAGAGCTAATTAGCAAGAGAGAGTTAACCGCTCGGTCCTAAAGACAGCCTCTTATCTAAGAAGCTGTCTGCAATGCCAAACGTAGAGATCTCCTGCAACCCACTGCAGGGCGACTGTCACCTCTGACACACCCGTGACACATTGTGGCTGCCTGCTGCTGTGACCTAGGCACGCCTCCTGGGCTGTCCAGGTCACAACTGTGCGAGGAGATCGGCACCAGGTTTTTTGAAGCCCATAGCTGTACTGCGAGCTACACTTTCCCCCTGTCACCATTCACACAGCTCAGTGCGAGCAGTGACAGGAGGCGCAGGGATGCGGTGAATGCTGAGCGGAGGTCCAGGATGAGATGAGTATCGCAGTGTTCAGTAGACTTATATAGCAGGATAGGAAATATTTCCGCGCTCTCCAAAGAGACAAATGTTGGTAATAGAATTGTAGGTTTATTGTCAACGCGTTTCAGAGTCCACAGACTCCTTCCTCGGGACAACCATACATAACCAGTTACAGGCATACATGGTTTAAATGCAGAAAAAAAAATGGCACCAAGTGCAGAGGGAGGGGTAAGTACAGTCACATGTCTAAATACATGCACATGACAGCTGATCTGATCAGCTATCATGTGCCTCTAACAACTGCGGAAGGATCCGAGATCCACCCGTGGTTGTTAACCACTTAAATGCTGCTGTCAATCACTGACAGTGGCATTTAAAATAAGCGTCAGCCGAAAGCGCATCATATGTCCCGCCCATGGATTGTCATGACAGTCAGGGGCTCTGCAGAAGACCCCTGTGCTTGTCATTGGGAATCTTCTATGAACGCCGGCGTGTGGCCGGCATTCATGGGAGATCGTGATTTTTGCTACAAATAGCAGTGCTGAAGCCCTGCTATGTGTAGCACAAGCGATTAGATGATCGAAGCTTCAAGTCCCCTATGAAGAATATTGAAGCAAGTAAAAAAAAAAGTTTAAAAAAATATTTTAACAATAAAAAAACAAACGTTCAAATCATCCCCCTTTTGCCCCATAGAAAATAAAACAATAACAAAAAAATAAAATAAACATATTTGGTATCGCCCCGTTCAGAATCTCCCGATCTATCAAAATATGAAGTAAATTAATCCCATCTGTAAACGGAGTAACGAGAAAAACATCGAAAAGCCAGAATTACGTTTTTTGATTGCCTCAACATTGTAATAAAGTGCAAAAAAGGGCGATCAAAACATCAGATCTACCCCATAAATGGTATCAATAAAAACATCAGCTTGTTGCGCAAAAAATAAGCCCTCACCCGGCCCCAGATCCTAAAAAATGGAGACGCTACGGGTCTCGGAAAATGGCGACATAAGCTAAATTTTTTTTCCTTACAAATTTCAGATTTTGTTTCACCACTTAGATTAAGAAGAACCTCTCCATGTTTGGTATCTGCGAGCTCGTAATGACCTGGAGAATCATAATGGAGGGCAGTTTTACCATTTAGAGAACATGATAAAAAAAAAATTGTGGAAATGAACTTTTTTTTCAATTTCACAGCATTTTGAATTCTTTTCCCGGTTTCCAGTACACTATATGGTAAAATCAATGGTGTCATTCAAAAACACAACTCATCCCCTAAAAAGCAAGCCCTCGTACGGCCATATTGACGGAAGAATAAATAAGTTATGGCTCTGGGAAAAAGGGGAGCAGAAAACCAAAGAGCGAAAATGGAAAATCGCAAGGTCGTGAAGGGGTTAAAAACAAATGTTAATATTAAAAAAAAAAAAATAACAGTTTACATGTTTTCAATTGCCGAAAATAAAATTTTGATGGCACAATCCCTTTAATGAATGTCCTGATATGATATCTAATGAGATTTCAGTCCCTCTGTATGTAAATTAAAGCTCAGATTATCTCCACAGCTTCATATTATAAGCAGAATTACAACACGCACACATGAAATACACTGAAGAGAAATAAGAGCGTTCTGTCCCTTTAAATTCAGTGTGTTACATAACACTGCTCAGCCAATAGGATCGCTGGATTTGAATTTGAAAATAAAGCAAACTGTCATTCATCCTCAGTCTGTTACAGGACAGTGAGCGGTGAAGATGGATGTCGGTGAGTGCTCCCATCCCATCATCTGATGTCACTGATCTCACCTAAATTCAATATAGGAGAGAACGGCTGCTGTCACCTGCCACTAGGGGGAGCTATCAGTACAATATATATCTACTGGTGCACTGTGCTCCCCCTAGTGGCTGCAGGAAAGCAGAATTGTATCATTAGGTCACACAGGACACTCTGCTGCCAGTATTATTTATTGAGGGGTTTATGCCACTGTTGTCAATGGGATGAGTGTGCTGGCACTGATAATGGGGGTTAGGCTTTATCCGCTGTTAATGAAGTCACTTTGGCAGTTGTTTTTAGGGGGTTTCCTGTACTTATGGGAATGAAGAACATAGAAATACATGAATGTCATATATCTTTATTTACACCCAGTAAAGGCTATGCTCCATGTGGTCATATGAGTGTATGTGTGTAATGGGGGTCCGATACCGGGGGGACGTTCACTATGAATAAATGTGGAAAGCTGTTTGTGTCTTTATCAGATCTGTGACTAAGTCTTTTTTGGATTCACAGCTTTTCCTATGACTACTGCAGAAGAGAATAGATACAGGATGGCCGCGAGCCGCAGATCTTGGGGGGTCAGCAGCTTTATTATAACCGGACCCCTTATCCTATTCTTCATCCCTGGTGAATGATAAGTGGACACTCATCAGATTCTGTTTTCTTTAGGACGTCTACCTCCAACAGGAATGTGTCTTCGGACCTGGACTCTTCTCATGTGAGATTATTTTTTTAAATATTTTTTTTTTCCATTAATCTGAAAATATTGTGCCATTAACCCCTTAAGGACCTCGGGATTTTCCGTTTTTGCATTTTCGTTTTTTGCTCCCCTTATTCCCAGAGTCATAGTGTTTGTATTTTTTGGTCAATATGGCCATGTGAGGGCTTATTTTTTGCGGGACGAGTTGTACTTTTAAATGTCATCACTGGTTTTACCATATCGTGTATGGGAAAACGGGGAAAAAATTCCAAGTGCGATGAAATTGCAAAAAAAGTGAAATACCACAGATGGTTTTTTTTTGTTTTTTTTACCACGTTCACTGAATGCTAAACCTGACCTGCCATTATTATTCCCCAGGTCATTATGAGTTCGTAGACACCAAACATGTATAGGTTCTTTCTTATTTAAGTGGTGAAAAAAAAATCCAAAGTTTGCTTAAAAAAAATAAATAAATGGCGCCAATTTCCGAGACCAGTAGCGTCTCCATTTTTTCGGGATCTGGGTCTGTGTGAGGGCTTATTTTTTGCGCACCGAGCTGACGTTTTTATTGTTACCATTTTGGGGTAGATCCGATGTTTTGATCGCCCGTTATTGCACTTTATTGCAATGTTGCAGCGACAAAAAAACGTAATTCTGGCGTTTAGAATTTTTTTCTCGTTACGCCGTTTACCGATCAGATTAATTCTTTTTTTATATTGATAGATCTGGCAATTCTGAACGCGGCGATACTAAATATGTGTATGTGGGTTGTTTTTATTATTATTTTATTTTGAATGGGGCGAAAGGGGGATGATTTAAATTTTTATATTGTTTTTATTTTTTTCATATTTTTAAAACATTTTTTATGCACTTTTTGCTTGCTTCTATAGTCTCCATAGGAGACTAGAAGCAGCAACTGTCTGATCGCCTCTGCTAAATAAAACAGATCACCTCTATGTAGCAGAAATGCTCCAGTACTATGAGCGCCGACCACTAGGTGGCGCTCATAGCGATCTTTACATGACAACCACTGGGGTCTGCTGCAGACCCAGGGTTGTCATGCCCACCCATCAGTGACCTGCGATCACGTGACGGGGTCACCGATAGGAGTGGCAAGTGACGCGCCTCTGACGCGGCGCTGTTAAATACCGCTGTCAGAGATTGACAGCGGCATTTAACTGGTTAACAGCCACGGGTGGATCGCGATTTCACCTGCAGCTGTTGCGGGCACATATCAGCTGTAATAATCAGCTGACATGTGCTCGGTTCAATGGGGGCTCACCGCCGGAGCCCTTACTGAACCGGGGGTGATGGCCTGGGGCGTACTAATACGCCCCAGGCTTTAAAGGGGTTAATCCAGCATTTGATAATGCAGACCATCTATTAGTTCAGTACAGAATTGAAACACAATGTAGATTGAGCAGAAAGTCAGTTAGAAGACAGTTTCCAATAGTAGATTGTTTGCTTTCTATGCCGGGAATAATTCCGAATTCAGCAGGTCACATTGATGTTAACAGGCTTGGACTTGGCCAACAGGAAAATGGGAGAATCCTCCGGTGGGCCACCACCCTCTGATATGAACAGTACTTGGCACAATATACTTGAATCTCTATGTACAGACAAAGTCAGCATCTTATTCACTTAACAATCTATCCAGTTCATTGTTATATAGATTTATGACTGAGGATAATGTTACGTTAATTGAAAAGTGGGGTCCTGGAGTTGGCTACTGGTGGGCCGAAACTGGATGCTGGATTAAATAAATTTACCTGTAATTTAAAGATTTGATACCTCTGGGCTTTGTGTGATTGATCCCATTATGTGCTTGTTTTTTCTTTCCAGCTTGTCCAAGAACAAAAGAAGAAAGGGATCTACAACTCCTGATATACTGCACCAGATTCCTGCCGTCTCCGATCTTCAACATGGAGGTCACTGATCATACCGCAGAATACGTTGTCCATGTTTTCTCCATAGATGTAAAGGAACTAGGGTTGAGCGAGTATGTTCTGTCCGAGTATGCTCGGGCCGAGCTCCGAGTATTTATAGCTGCTCGGTGATATGGTTGAATCGCTCCCGTGTGCATCATTTGCAACTGTTTGACAGTTTTATTATATGGGAGGAATGTGTAAGAAATAGACATTCCTCACATGTAATAAAACTGTCAAACAGTCGCAAATCATGCACACGGGAGCGATTCAACCATATCACCGAGCAGCTATAAATAATCGGAGCTCGGCCCGAGCGTACTCGGCGAAAGGGTTAATAGAACATACTCGCTCATCACTAAAAGGAACGTCTCAATAGTCAACTGAATGAATATCTTCTTTTATTAGCGCCTCATGCCGACCAACCGGGAAGCTCAGAAGAAATATCTACCATTTCCTTTGGATGAAGAAAAACCTGAGCCAACATCAGTGATGCCAGAAGAGCCGAAAGAAGAGGAGATGAAGGAGGCAATGAAGTATTGGGAGGTAGAAGAAATGGAAGTAGATGAGGCAGAAGACACCAAGGCGAAAGAAGAAGATAAGGCAGAAGATAGCAAGGGGAAAAAACAAGATAAGGCAGAAGATACCAAGGGGAAAAAACAAGATAAGGCAGAAGATACCAAGGGGAAAAAACAAGATAAGGCAGAAGATACCAAGGGGAAAAAACAAGATAAGGCAGAAGATACCAAGGGGAAAAAAGAAGATAAGGCAGAAGATACCAAGGGGAAAAAAGAAGATAAGGCAGAAGATACCAAGGGGAAAAACCAACAAGATAAGGCAGAAGATACCAAGGGGAAAAAAGAAGAAGATAAGGCAGGAGATACCAAGGGGAAAAAAGAAGAAGATGCTAAAAAGTCAAAAGCAAAAGAAGAAAAGAACAACACCTGGGCCAGAAGAGTTGAGAACCAGCCAGCAGGAAGACACAAGATCCGCCAGCAGTCCATCCTTAAATACGTGAATACCAACCTCAGAGGAAGGAGGAACATCATCTGGACCATCCTCCTCAAATCAGCGAGACGTTGATGGACTCTAAGGCACCAACATTCCAGCTGAAGGAACATCAACAACTTCAAATCTAAAAATAATAAAAATAATAGACATAAAATAGTTATTATTAGATTAAGAAAGCTTAAAAATGTAGTAAAATCATAATAAAGACTTTAATAATATTAGGAGCAGTAATAATAGCAGTAATAGAATATTAATTTGTGTAATAATGGTAGAGACATAAAAATAACATCAGCAGGTTTGATCCAGGGTTGTAGGACTGATCGCCTTTTCCCGGGGTCAAGAAGGAATTTCCCCCCTGAGACAACAATTGGCTGAATGTGTCCAGGGGTTTTTGCCTTCTTCTGGATCAACAGCTTTAGAAATAAGGACCTACGAATTAGTAAGATTATAGTAGAATTAGCAATAGTGGAGTAGTAATATAATATAGTATATAGCGTAATATTAGTGACCATAAAACAGGAATAATTTCACTAGTAAAGTAATAATAAATGTATACTATTATATTAAAAATAAAATATTAATAATATTTGTTAAATGATTAATTATTAATTAAATTAAATATTAATTATTAAAATTTGAATAAGTATTAGGAGATTTGATCCAGGGTTCTAGGACTGATCGCCTTTTCCCGGGGTCAAGAAGGAATTTTTCCACCATGACACAAATTGGCCGAACGTGTTCGGGGGTTTTTGCCTTCTTCTGGATCAACATCTTTAGGAATTAGGATCTAATTTTTAGATTTAGTAAAATATCAATACAAATGTTAGCAATAATGGTAAGAATAAAATAGCAATAATACAAAAACATCAAGCATAAAATAGTAGAATATTAGTAATAATATCAGTAAAATAGCAGGAAACTAAAAATAACACAAATAATAGTAATACAAAAATAGTATCTAAGGTAATGATTATAATAATTAGTAAATAATTAATATATATTAGGGTTTTGATCCAGGGTTCTAGGACTGATCGCCTTTTTTCGGGATCAAGAAGGAATTTTTCCCCAGTGACATAAATTGGCCGAATGTGTCCAGGTTTTTTTGCCTTCTTCTGGATCAATAACATTAGGAGTAGGATCTAATTAATAGTATCTAGAGAAATAATATAAATATTAGTAACAATAATTATAATATTATTAATAGTAAGTAAAAAAATAGAAATAAATGTTAAAAAAAGTAGCGGTAGTAATAAAATAGCAAAATAAGTTATAATAGTATAGCATTATTAGAAATAGTATAATAATAGCATAGGACATTATTAGGCATCATCAGGTTTGATCCAGGGTTCTAGGACTGATCTCTTTTTCCCGGGGTCGAGAAGGAATTTTTCCCCTTGACACAAATTGGCTGAATGTGTCCAGGGGTTTTTGCCTTCTTCTGGATCAACAGCTTTAATTCTAGGTATCTCATAATACTAGAGTAATAATAGCAATAATAAGTATAATAATGTTGTAATAATAATCAATAGATTGTGAGGATAAGAATAAGATAGATACAATAAATAGGTTAGTTTGTTAGTGTAGGGCCCCATCTGATGAGGTCGCCTTGTCGTTGGCAGATGGGCTTGCACAATTTGATCAAAATGTGCACTAAGAACCTCAAATTTATAAGTTTAAAGAATAAGGAAGTAATAAAATACACAAGATTATAAATATAACTTTGTCTTGCCACATTATTTTCCTGTAATGAAGAAAATCAGAAAATCCAGAACATTTTAGACATTTGTATCTCTGTGTCGTAATCATAGCAGGTTAAAAACGCAATGCGACAGCATAAGAAATTGTTAGATTCTATTTTGCAATGAGGCGCACAATGTAAACGTCAACTGACACATGCAACCATGTAACCCTAGCATAAAATGTATTAAAGTAAAATGTATTAATTTATTTCATAAACCAATAGTACACGTGAAAATTAGAAACTTTGTAATATATTTTATTAAAGAGATCTGTTTTTTTCTCCTCCTGGGCTTATCATTCATTCTCAATGTCCTTAATTCTTGGGTAAAATCTTTAGTGAATACAGATTTTCCCATTACTGAGATAGAAGATGACAGTTGGTGCTCAAAAAGTTCTATGGAGGGAGGAGGGTGGAGTTAGAGGCGGAGACAAACATTCTACTGCAAGTTCTCCTGAAAGGACAATTTCACTCTAGTGTGTAAATCATGATAGTTAACGTATCTTTCAGACTATAAGACGCACCTAGGTTTTAGAGGAGGAAAATAGGAAAATAAAAATTTAAGCACAAAATGTGATCATGATGTACTGTTATGGAGGTAGGGGTCTTCTGCTGACACTGTTATAGGGGAAATATACCCCAATTCTATACTAATATCCCCCATCCTGGTATATATATGTCCCTCAATCCAGATATACAAGTGCTTCTCACAAAATTAGAATATCATCAAAAAGTTAATTTATTTCAGTTCTTCAATACACTAGACTTTGTGTTTTCATTGACTGTAAGCCATAATCATCAACATTAACAGAACTAAACACTTGAAATAGATCACTCTGTAATGACTATATAATATACGAGTTTCACTTTTTGTATTGAAGAACTGAAATAAATAAACTTTTTGATGATATTCTAATTTAGTGAGAAGCACTTGTATATGGCCAAGAATCCAGGTATATATGGCCCCCATCCTAATCCTGGTATGTATGGCCCCCTCATCCCCATCTTGGTATGCATAGCTGCATCCTCCCTATCCTGGTATGCATGGTCCACTCATCGTCATCCTGATATGCACGGCCCCATCCTCCCCATCCTGGTATGCATGGCCCCCTCATCCCCATCCTGGTATGCATAGCCGCATCCTCCCTATCCTGGTATTCATGGCCCGTTCATCCCAATCCTGCTATGCATGGCCCCATCCTCCCCATTCTGGTATGCATGGTCCCCTCATCCCCATACTGATATACTTGGCCCCTTCATCCTCATCCTTGTATGTGACGCGCCCCCTAGGCCGTGGGGTGCTCGGCCGGGCCGGTCGATGCTGGGGGGTGTTATGGTGGCAATGACCCAGTCTGTGACCCAGGGCGGTCAATAAAAGGGGAAAAGTAAAAGGGAATAAAGTTTTTATAGAGATAATGTTCGTGACGCCACCTGTGGTATGCGGCTATATGGGGCCGCCACTGTTGTGCAGATCCTTGGGAGCTGGTGGTGACGCAGCAGAGTTGGTTCAGCTCTCCACAGGCAGAGCTTAGCTCCAGGACAGGATATAGTGATGCTATGAGGTAGATGTTGTTGGTGCTGTGTAGTGCAGGGCTGGTGATGACGCAGCAATAATTCTAGGACACAGTGGGGTGCAGTCTTCAAGGTTTTACTCACCGTTATCACACTGCTCCTGGTTACAACTGCCAGATTATAACCTCCCACGTCGTCCTGCGTTCACCAAGAAAGGGGTTCAGCAGCTCTCAAGTATTTCAGGAGTACTTAAACGGGACCCCGTTCTATGCTCCTTCCTCGGTCGTCTTCCTGCGCTTGCTCTCACCCTCCTGCCCTGCGCCTCACAATCAGTGTCCCAAGCCGGTAGCCTCGGATCTTGTCGGGCGACGTGCAGTCCCCTGGACCCTATGCGGCCACCTTTTCGGCGATATAATTGTGGTAGTTGGCAGATGCACCTTGAAAGTACAGTAGCCTCCGGATATATAGCTGAGCCTGATTATTCTCCACTAGTTTAGGGGCTGGTCCCCTCTGCAGCCTGATCCCTCCACGTCCGTGTAGATTCAGGCATACAGGTGGCTTCAGCACTAGCCATGCCCCTGGGATCCCCTCTGTCTCTGGATCCTTCCCTCTACTCCCGTCCTCTCTCACTTTCTCTCCTGGGCCTCTCAGACTAGGCCTGACTCCTCTCTCTCCACTCAACTCCCGCTCCAAGCACTGGAGCCAGGAGCCTGGACCCTCCTACACTGCTCTCCTGAGCAGGACTGGCTGCTTCTAGATGGTTCCCCTCTTTTTTATACTCCTTCTGAAGGTGCTCCCCTGAAATACTTCCTCCACCCACACCCACTACATGGTTCCCCCTCTCTCGGTTCCCCCCCTTCCAACCAGGGACAGGGCTCTGCATTGTACGCATGTATCTTGCCCCGCCTGCTAGTCTGGAATGGTGTAGTGTTGGATGCAAGTGGGTGGGTCCTGGGTAGTACCCCATCCTTACCTGAGAGTGGGATACCACACCTCTGGGTGAGATGCAGTACCTCTGTGGTGACTGAACCCGCAGGGGCGCCACATATGCATAGCCGCATCCTCCCTATCCTGGTATGCATGGCCCGTTCATCCCCATCCTGGTATGCATGGTCCCCTCATCTCCATCCTGGTAGGCATGGCTCCTTCATCCTCATCCTGGTATGCATGGCTCCATCCTCCCTATCCTGATATGCATGCCCTTTCATCCCCATCCTGGTATGTATGGCCCCTTCATCCCCATCCTGGTATGTATGGCCTCCTCATTCCCATCCTGGTATGCATGGCCTCCTCATCCCTATCCTAATATGCATGGTCCCCTCATCCCCTTCCTGGTAAGCATGGCCCCCTCATCCCCATCCTAATATGCATGGCCCATTCATCCCCATCCTGGTATGTATGGCCCCTTCATCCCCATCCTGGTATGCATGGTCCACTCATCCCCATCCTGGTATGCATGGTCCCCTCATCCCCATCCTGGTATGCATGGCTCCTTCATCCCCATCCTGATATGTATGGCCTCCTCATACCCATCCTGGTATGTATGGCCCCTTCATCCTCATCCTAGTATGCATGGCTCCTTCATCCCCATCCTGATATGCATGGCTCCTTCATCCCCATCCTGGTATGCATGGTCCCCTCATACCCATCCTGATATGCATGGCCCGTTCATCCCCATCCTGATATGCATGGCTCCTTCATCCCCATTCTGGTATGCATGGACGCATCCTCCCCATCCTGGTATGCATGGCCCCCTCATCACCAATCCTGGTATGCATGACCCCCTCATCACCAATCCTGGTATGCATGGCCTCCTCATCACCATTCCTGGTATGCAGCAGCTGATATCAGCCTGCAAGCAGCGCATGACGTCACTGCCATGTGCCCTCACACAGTGAGATGATTATGGGTGTGGAGAGGAGTGATTATTCATTTTCTTTAATACCTCACAGTGTCAGCTGCAGCCTTCAGCGGCTCGGCGATCACGTGTGCCCGCTGTTAAAGAGAATGAATATTCATTCCCCTCAACCTGGGTTGGACTGGGGTGTCTGGGGCCCACAGGAGGAATTGATCCTCGGGGCCCACCCTACAGCTATATGCAAATACCTGTTAGCAGTTATCCCTGTTATAGTGGAGCGTCGACTGTAAAACACAGGCGGCTCCTGCACATCTACTGTGCGCCACCATAACTGGGATGTACAATTACAGTAGTTTACATTATAGGGGTTCTTTGATGAAAACAAGTTATCACCGAATCACAGGCTAGGTAGGTGATATTGACGCGCCCCCTGGGCCGTGGGGTACTCAGTGCCGGGCCGGTCGTTGCTAGGGGAAATGTCACAGTGGCGGTAACCCGGTCCGTGACCCAGAGCGGTCAATAAAAGGGGTTTATTTACAGGGGATTTATAGTTTTTATATTTAATGTTCGTGATGCCACCTGTGGTATGCGGCTATGTACAGCCGCCGCTGTGGAGCTGGGCCTCTGGAGCTGGTGTTTAATGCAGCAGAGTTGGTTTAGCTCTCCACAGTTCGAGCTTAGCTCCAGGGTGTTGCTGGGATGTTATAGATGTTGCTGTAGCAGTTGTGGTACAATGTAGTGCAGGGATGATGGCGCGGCAGTAATTCACGGAGACAGTGGGGTGCAGTCTTCAGCGTTTACTCACAGTTGTTGCAATCCAAGTTGCAGGTACCAGTGTAACTTCCCACGTCATCCTGTGCTTACTCAGGGAGGGGTTCAGCAATCCCTCAGGTAATTCAAGAGTGCTTGTTACGGGTCCAGGAGGTGGAACCTCTGTGCCGCGGTGCAAGGAGGGACCCAGAGGGGCGTAACTAAGTATCAACCCGGAGTGACCCTGGTCGGACCGCGGCAAACGACACCGTAACCAGGGAGGGACCGAGCAGAGGGACCAGGTGCTACTCTGGGGACGACCTTGTAAGAGAGCAGTTGGCTCCCACAGGTCAGACAGCAGGGGATGGACACAACAGGTAGGCAGCAGTCTCTGGGTTAGCTGACGGGTGGTCACGGTACGTGACGGAAGAAGTCTCTTGGCAAGCGGGTAGGTGGTCATGGAAAGTGACAGAGGGAGCCTCCGGGTAGGCTAGTAGGTGGTCACGGCAAGTGACGGCAAGCAGGCTGTAGTCTCTAGGCTGACAGGCAGGTGGTCACGGAAAGTGACAGCGGGAGCCTCCAGGTAGGCTAGCAGGTGGTCACGGCAAGTGACGGCAAGCAGGCTGTAGTCTCTAGGCTGACAGGCAGGTGGTCACGGCATGTGACGGCAGAGCCTCCAGGTAGGCTAGCAGGTAACAGGCGGGTAGCAGACGTGCGCTCCCAGGTGAGCGGGTTTAGCAGGCACGACAGGAAGCAGGCAGGTAACTGGCAGGTGCTTCCTGGAACGAAGGTGGACTTGCCCATAGACAGACTGGCGGAAGAGTGGGGGCACACTGTCGGGCAGGAGGAAAGAGAAGCTGACAGACAGGACTGGTAGTCAGGCTGGCAATGGAACCTGAGGGCTGAAGCAGAGGTAAGTATTCTGTGCAACAACTTTGCTCAGGAACAGAAAGGAAAGGAAGAAAGGAACAGAACACCAAGAGAGGCCCAGAGACACGAAGGCAGAAGGAACCCCAAAGGCCCAGGAGATTGCGGGTGACGGGTTGGCAGAACAGGGTACCGGATCCCAAGTTGGTGGAGGTGACTAATCCTCAGCCAAGGACCGGCAGTCGCGATCATATCTTGGTGCGACCCCTCACTACACCTACTAGAAAGGCACACCACATAGGGTCAGGGAGGTGAGCACGAAGCCCTCCCAAGAGAAGGCCCGCGGGAGCTGGACAGACGTAGTGTCACTGGTGGGGCACGGCCAGAGGAAGGAGTAGAAGTGAGTCCTGTGACACACTCTGGAATTGCCTGTGGGTCGACCGAGCCCCCTGCCTGGTGGACGCAGCACGGCTTGGGCAGTCATTGCCCACGGAATGACTTGGGACATAAAGAACTGTGAGTAAAGAACTTGAACTGCAATCCCACGTCTCTGTGCTTCATCGCCGCACCAGCACTACTAGTGCTGGGACGCTCATGCACCATCACTCCCATCATCCACATTCTCTGCCCTGGGGCTGCACTCTTCCCGTGGGGAGTCACACTACCTCAGCTGCATACCCCATCAGCCCCAGCGGTCTGCCTTGCAGCGGCGGTCCACACTGACCGCAATCCACGGGTGGCGTAGTCGGACAAGTAACTTAAAGCTTACAAATAGACTGCCACTGGTTTGACCACCCTGAGCCACGGGACCGGGTCGCTGCCATGGAGACTACAACCCCCCCAGAGACCTGGTTCCGGGTACCCCACACACGTGCGCAAACGTGGCCCAGGGGGCGAGTCACTTTCACCATAGGCCTTATTGACCTCTCTCCAAATGTAACGTTTATGGTTGTGGCCAAAAAGTTTGATTTTGGTTTCATCACTCCAAATTACCTTGTTTCAGAAGTTTTGAGGCTTGTCTCTGTGCTGTTTGGCACATTGTAGGTGAGATACTTTGTGGTATTTGCGCAGTAATGGCTTTCTTCTGGCGACTCGACCATACAGCCCATTTTTCTTCAAGTGTCTCCTTATTGTGCATCTTGAAACAGCCACACCGCTAGTTTTCAGAGAGTCCTGAATTTCAGCTGATGTTATTTGTGGGTTTTTCTTTGCATCTCGAACAATTTTCATGGCAGTTGTGGCCGAAATTTTTGTTGGTCTACCTGACCGTGGTTTTGTTTTTACAGAGCCCATGATTTTCCATTTGTTAATCACAGTTTGAACGCTGCTGACTGGCATTATCATTTCCTTGGGTATGTTTTTGTATCCCTTTCCTGTTGTAGCATCGGCGTCTCTGCCCCGTACTAGGCAGAGACGCCGTCCCTCTCACCTCCCCGCTCCTGGCGCGGCGTCCTCCAGCGCTTCTCTCCCCGCTGCTTCCGGCACGCGCTCCTTCCCCGGCAGTGTGCTTAGGGCGCGCGCGCTCCCCCTCTCTTAAAGGGACCGCGCGTGCCGTCCTAAGAAGTCCCCGGCCAATTGCCGGAGGACCTCCCATATTTAAGGCACCTCCTCCAAAATGGAGGTGCCCGAGCAATGTTGTTGCAAAGCCTTCACTCTGCTTCAGCCCTCAGGTCCCGTTACCAGTTACCAGCCAGTCACCTGCCAGATTCCTGCTTGTTACCTGCCAGTCACCTGCCGGATTCCTGCCTGTTACCTACCAGTTACCTGCCTGATTCCTGCTTGATACCTGCCTGATATCCGTTTACCTGCTTGCAAGCCTGCGGTCCGACGGTCTGCTTTCCTACACCTGTCAGTCTGTCTATGGACCAGCCTGCTCGCTCACCTGGGAGCGCTCATCTGCTACCTGCCTGCTAGCCTACCTGGAGGCTCCGCCGTCACTTGCCGTGACCACCTGCCTGTCCAGAGACTCTCGCCTGCTCACCTGGGAGCGCTCATCTGCTACCTGTCTGCTAGCCTACCTGGAGGCTCTGCCGTCACTTGCATTGACCACCTGCCTGTCCAGAGACTCTTGCCTGCTCACCTGGGAGCGCTCACCTGCTACCTGTCTGCTAGCCTACCTGGAGGCTCTGCCGTCACTTGCCGTGACCACCTGCCCGTCCAGAGACTCTCGCCCGCTCACCTGGGAGCGCTCACCAGCCACCTGCCTGCTGTCCTTCTACCCAGAGACTGTCCCTGTCACTTGCCGTGAGTACCCGTCCTCTACCCAGAGACTGTCCCTGTCACTTGCCGTGAGTACCCGTCCTCTACCCAGAGACTGTCCCTGTCACTTGTCGTGACTACCTGCCTGTCTTCCCTGGGAGCCACCCGCTTCCTTACATGGACTGCCCCCTTGTATAGTTGCACAGAGGTGCCACCTCCCAGACCCGTTACAGTTTGCTCGGGCCATGAACCCGGTGGCCCCCAGATCTCCGATCTGCACCAGGAAGTCTTACGTCAGAAAATTCAGCAGGAGGTGGTACTGTCCTATCTACGGTCCGTTAACTCTCGTCTAGGCGCATTGTGTGACTTGTCTATGTCTACCTCTGGTCCAGCCGTGCCCATTCCTGCAGTACCGCAATCCAGTCCCTTCATGGTACCCGACTATGGACCTCGGCTTCTGGCACCTCCACGCTTTGCCAGCGAACCTACTTTAGCTCGGGGTTTCATAAACCAGTGCACCCTGCACTTTGAGCTATTGGCATACCAGTTCATCTCCGACCGAGCCAAGGTGGCCTTCATCATGTCCCATCTTACTGGGGAGGCACTGGCATGGCTAAATCCCCTGTGGGAGAGAGGGGATCCCCTGGTGTCCGACCTGCCGTCTTTCCTCGCTGCTTTCCGGAAAGTCTTCGATGAACCTGGACGGAAAACCTCTTCTGCCTCCTCACTGCTACGTCTCCGCCAAGGGAGTCTCACCGTGGGCCAATATGCCATACGGTTCCGCACCCTCGCTTCTGAGCTTGCCTGGGAAAATGAGGCTCTGGTGTCCGTCTTCTGGGAGGGTCTTTCCGGTCGGATTAAGGACGAGTTAGCTGGTCGGGACATTCCTACCACTCTGGATGACCTGGTGTCACTAGCTACCCGGATTGGCATCCGGTTCCAAGAACGTGCCAAGGAGACTACGTGGGAGAAAGACTTTTCTTGCTCTGCTCCTACTTCCCTGAGACCTGCCTCTTAATCAGTCACTCCGCGGGCGCCCTCGCCTGAACCTATGCATATCGACCAGACCAAGATGGTCAAATCTCGCCAAGAATCTCACCGAGCCGAGGGAAGCTGTTTCTATTGTGGCAGTATGGAGCACTTCATCCGTTCCTGCCCGGAGAAGCCGGGAAACGCCAGTGTATAGGACCGCTCGGAGAGGTCGTCCTAGACAAAAGTAAGCCCTCTCCGTCTCTGACTTTACCGGTCTCTATTGCTTGGGGAGAAAACCGTCACTTTGAACTTGCCCACCTGGATTCTGGAGCTGCTGGAAACCTCATCTCCCAGTCTCTGGTAGAGAGATACCGTATTCCCACCAAGTCCCTGGCTGAACCATTATCAGTTGCCTCCGTGGATGGAAGACTTCTCTCGGAGACCATCCTGCTCGTCACTGAACCCATTACCCTGCAGGTGGGAATGCTGCACTCTGAAGAAATCTCATTCCATGTGTTGTCCGGACTTTCTCACTCCCTGTTGCTAGGTCTACCTTGGCTCCAGACACACGAACCCGTATTGAACTGGCGATCCGGTGAAGTACTCCGATGGGGTCCAGACTGCCATAGGACCTGCCTGGTTCCGGTCCGCCCAGTTCGCCCTCCGCCTACTCCAGCTAATTTACCAGGTCTCCCGGCTCCTTACTGGCCCTATGCGGACGTCTTCGGTAAGAAGGAAGCAGAGACGTTGCCACCCCATAGGCCATATGACTGCCCGATCGACCTGGTACCTGGCACCACTTCTCCCCGTGGGCGTATCTACCCGTTGTCTGCAGCCGAGACCCGGGCCATGTCTGAGTACATTGAAGAGAATCTGGCTAGGGGATTTATCCGGAAATCTACCTCCCCGGCTGGAGCCGGATTCTTCTTTGTCAAAAAGAAAGACGGCTCGCTACGCCCCTGTATTGACTATAGAGGACTCAATCAGATCACGGTTAAAAATAAATACCCCCTTCCGCTCATCTCTGAGTTATTTGATCGTCTTAAAGGCGCCAGGATCTTCTCCAAGCTGGATCTACGTGGAGCTTATAACCTGGTCCGTATCCGTCAGGGAGACGAGTGGAAAACAGCATTTAATACCCGGGACGGACACTATGAGTACCGTGTGATGCCCTTCGGTCTCTGCAATGCTCCCGCCGTCTTCCAAGAACTGGTCAACGACATCTTCCGTGACCTTCTTTACTCCTGCGTGGTGGTATACCTGGACGACATCTTGGTCTTCTCTCCGGATCTTCCCACACACCGGAGGGATGTTCGTCAGGTCCTGCTTAGGCTCAGGCAGAACCACCTCTATGCTAAATACGAGAAGTGCCTTTTTGAGCAGACCTCTCTTCCTTTCTTGGGCTATGTTATCTCCCAGACAGGCTTGCGAATGGATCCCAAGAAGCTCTCTGCTGTCCTAAAGTGGCCCCGTCTGGAGGGCTTGAAGGCGATACAGCGATTCCTGGGCTTCGCTAATTACTATCGTCTCTTCATTCCTCACTTCTCGTCACGGACTGCGCCCATATCTGCGCTCACCCGTAAGGGAGCAAATCCCAAGGTATGGTCATCCGAAGCTGAGGAGGCCTTCCTTTCCCTGAAACAAGCCTTCTCCTCTGCCCCTGTGCTGCACCGTCCGGACTGCAACAAACAGTTCTACCTGGAGGTTGATGCCTCCTCCTCTGGAGCCGGAGCAGTGCTCACCCAGAAGTCTTCCTCCGGGAGAATGGTAACCTGCGGCTTTTTCTCTAAAATCTTCTCCTCCTCTGAGCGCAATTACTCCATTGGAGACCGAAAACTGCTTGCCGTTAAATTGGCGCTGGAGGAGTGGCGTTACCTGCTTGAAGGGGCTCTATACCCGGTGATCATCTATATGGATCACAAGAACCTGGCATATCTCCAAAATGCCCAGAGACTTAATCCACGTCAAGCCCGGTGGTCTTTGTTCTTTGCCCGCTTCGATTTCATCCTTCATTTCCGCCCGGCGGACAAAAATGTCAAAGCTGATGCCTTGTCCCGATCCTTCCTGTCCTCCGACCAAGAGGAGGAGCCTATGCACATTATCAACCCCTCCAAGGTGATGAATGTGGCCCCCTTGGATTTGACTCGTCTTCCACCCGGCAAGACGTTCGTGGCGCCTCCAGACCGTGAGAGGGTTCTTCGCTGGGGTCATTCTTCTAAACTAGCTGGCCATGCCGGCCAAAAGAAGACCTTCCTACTCATTTCCCGGCATTACTGGTGGTCTACCCTGCGTAAGGATGTGGTAGACTTCGTCTCTGCCTGTTCATCTTGTGGCCGCAACAAAATTCCCAGACACTTACCAGCTGGTCATCTCCTGCCGCTTCCCATACCTGTTGCTCCGTGGCAACACATCGCTATGGACTTCATTACCGATCTTCCTGTCTCTGCCGGGTGTACTGTCATTTGGGTGGTCGCGGACCGCTTCTCTAAAATGGCCCACTTCATTCCCCTGCCTGGTCTTCCGTCTGCACCTGAGCTGGCTAAGGACTTTATTCGCCATATCTTCCGTCTCCATGGCCTACCCCTCCACATCGTGTCGGATCGAGGGGTTCAGTTTACCTCACGCTTCTGGAGAGCCACATGTAAACTGCTGGACGTCCGCTTACCACCCTCAGTCCAATGGTCAAGTGGAGCGGATCAATCAGATCCTTACCAGCTATCTCCGGCACTTTGTTAATGCCCACCATTCTGATTGGATGGACCTCCTTCCTTGGGCCGAGTTCTCTTATAATAACCACGAGAGCGAATCCTTTTCCAAGTCCCCGTTCTTTATTGTCTATGGCCAGCACCTCCGGATTCCGCTCCCTGTCTCCGTTTCTGTGGACAACCCTGCTGCGGAGTCTCTTGTCAGCGAATTTTCTACTATTTGGGAGAGTACCAGGTCCGCTCTTCTTCTGTCCTCTGAGCGGATGAAGAGATATGCTGATAAGAGACGTCTGGATCCGCCTCAATTCCGTCCGAGAGACAAGGTTTGGCTCTCGTCCAAACATGTGCGGCTCAAAGTACCCTCCTTCAAGTTGGGCCCTCGATTCATCGGTCCCTTCGAAGTCCTCAGGCAAATTAACCCTGTGGCCTACAAATTAAAACTCCCGGCCACCCTACGGATTCCCAACTCCTTCCACGTATCTCTCCTCAAACCCGTTGTCTTTAACTCTTTTTCCAATAATCCAGGTGCCCCTCCTGCTCCGGTTTCCGCTGATGACGTCTTTGAGGTAGAGAGTATTCTGGCCTCCAAGAGGGTAAGAGGAAAGACCTTTTTTCTGGTAGATTGGAGGGGGTTTGGTCCTGAGGAGAGAACTTGGGAACCCAGGGAGAACATCAACGCCCCGCTTCTCCTTGAAAAATTTCTTTCTGGCCAAAAAAAGAGGGGGCCTAAAGGGGGGGGTACTGTAGCATCGGCGTCTCTGCCCCGTACTAGGCAGAGACGCCGTCCCTCTCACCTCCCCGCTCCTGGCGCGGCGTCCTCCAGCGCTTCTCTCCCCGCTGCTTCCGGCACGCGCTCCTTCCCCGGCAGTGTGCTTAGGGCGCGCGCGCGCTCCCCCTCTCTTAAAGGGACCGCGCGCGCCGTCCTAAGAAGTCCCCGGCCAATTGCCGGAGGACCTCCCATATTTAAGGCACCTCCTCCAAAATGGAGGTGCCCGAGCAATGTTGTTGCAAAGCCTTCACTCTGCTTCAGCCCTCAGGTCCCGTTACCAGTTACCAGCCAGTCACCTGCCAGATTCCTGCTTGTTACCTGCCAGTCACCTGCCGGATTCCTGCCTGTTACCTACCAGTTACCTGCCTGATTCCTGCTTGATACCTGCCTGATATCCGTTTACCTGCTTGCAAGCCTGCGGTCCGACGGTCTGCTTTCCTACACCTGTCAGTCTGTCTATGGACCAGCCTGCTCGCTCACCTGGGAGCGCTCATCTGCTACCTGCCTGCTAGCCTACCTGGAGGCTCCGCCGTCACTTGCCGTGACCACCTGCCTGTCCAGAGACTCTCGCCTGCTCACCTGGGAGCGCTCATCTGCTACCTGTCTGCTAGCCTACCTGGAGGCTCTGCCATCACTTGCCGTGACCACCTGCCTGTCCAGAGACTCTTGCCTGCTCACCTGGGAGCGCTCACCTGCTACCTGTCGGCTAGCCTACCTGGAGGCTCTGCCGTCACTTGCCGTGACCACCTGCCTGTCCAGAGACTCTTGCCTGCTCACCTGGGAGCGCTCACCTGCTACCTGTCTGCTAGCCTACCTGGAGGCTCTGCCGTCACTTGCCGTGACCACCTGCCCGTCCAGAGACTCTCGCCCGCTCACCTGGGAGCGCTCACCAGCCACCTGCCTGCTGTCCTTCTACCCAGAGACTGTCCCTGTCACTTGCCGTGAGTACCCGTCCTCTACCCAGAGACTGTCCCTGTCACTTGCCGTGAGTACCCGTCCTCTACCCAGAGACTGTCCCTGTCACTTGTCGTGACTACCTGCCCGTCTTCCCTGGGAGCCACCCGCTTCCTTACATGGACTGCCCCCTTGTATAGTTGCACAGAGGTTCCACCTCCCAGACCCGTTACACCTGTGTTATACAGTTTAACTACCTTTTCCCGTAGATCCGTTTACAATTCTTTTGCCTTCCCCATGACTCACAATCCAGAAATCAGAGGCTGGATGAAAGATGCAAGAGTCTGTCTGGATCCCAGAAACTCACTCAGCTTTTATGCACACATACTGATTACAAGCAAACAGGTCACAGGTGAGGATGTTACCTTTAGTAGCCATTCAAACCCATTTGTGTCAAATTCTGTGCATGCTATCAGGCCAAAATCACCAGGGTATGTGAACTTTTGGTCAGGGTCATTTGGATGTTTTTGGTTGTCATTAAGATTTAAAAAGAGAAAACACAGTAGTTTGACAATAAATGGCTTCACCCAACCAATAACCATGAGTGGAGAAAACGTTTTTTGTTATCATTCATATTCTCTGAAACAAGACCAAGAAAGGAAAAATTCTGTCGGGGTATGTAAACTTTTGAGCACAACTGTAAATACAAGACCACCAATTGTATGGTAAAGCACGCTAATATCAGCGTATAATATAAGATAGTACACTTAATGTTATAGAAAGAGCTTGCGTCACATTTTTGGTGCAAACTCAATGATAAATGTACCCTGGTGTTTACTAACCGCTAAACCAATGTTTTATTGCACCAGCGGAGTGGAAGGGATTTTATGACATCTCATCCATACGCTGAGAAAATCCACGGCGTGAATTGACCGGCGCTGCGGATTTGACATCACGTGTCAATTTATGCTGTGGATATTCACCTTCGATTTCATCCTTTGCAATACAAAGGAACAGGTCAATGGTAAAGGTGCATCATTGCGTAGTAGTAAAAGCAGCAATATCTGCACAATATCTGGGTGGATATTACCACTGTTCATTTGCTGTGGGAATTCCATTGTAGAAATTAAGCAGCAAATACATTATGTGAATAGAGCCACTAATAGTGGTGGGGGTCCTAAATCAGTTATGTATGACACTGGAGTGAGAGCAAAATAGCTTTCCCTCACATCCCTTGTACACTTTTTACGGAAATCTTTCTGCCACCTATAAGGCCATAACTTTTTATGATGGGCCTCATTTTGTTAGTAGTGGAAGAAGAAAACTGAGTGATACAGGGAGAGGGGGCTCAGTGAGGGGTGATATAGGGGTAGGGGGTGCAGTCAGTCAGCGGTGAAAGAGGGGGAGGGGGCACAGTCAATCAGGGGTGATACAGCGAGGGGGGGCTCAGTCAGTCAGGGGTGATACAGAGGGTGAGGGCTCAGTAAGTCAGGGGTGATACAGGGAGAGGGGGCTCAGTCAGTCAGGGGTGATACAGGAGGGGGCATAGTCAGTCAGGGGTGATACAGGGAGAGAGGAGGCTCAGTCAGTCAGGGGTGATATAAGGAGATGGGGCTCAGTAATTCAGGAGTGATAAAAGAGGAGGGGGCACAGTCAGTCAGGAGCGATACAGGGGGAGGGGGCACAGTCAGTCAAAGATGATACACAGGGAATGGGTGCAGTCATTCAGGGGTGATACAGGGAGAAAATGCTCAGTCAGTCAGGGGTAATGCAGGAAGACGGGGCTCAGTCAGTCAGGGCTTACTCACTGCTAGGCTGGAGGGAACCCTCCTTCAATCATTGCAGCTGTAGTAGGGAGTCCTATAACTCCCTCTGCTGCTTACATTGTGGGGAAGAGGAGCGCGTGTTATGGATGACAGCACAGCTCATTATCTGAGCTTTGCTGTACAGCCGGGGAGAAGAGGACACAATGAAAGCTCACATTGATTGGCTGCCCTGCTTGTTCAACGCAGGGAAGAGCGGTGACATAAAAAGTAATCAGGGCGCAACAACACTTTGTTACTTACAAATAGTGAGCCGCAGTCTACAGCAGGCGAGAGTGTCTTCAATGCCGTCAGTGACGCGTGCAATGCTCTCCTGGGTTGTCTAACTCTGGGAGGAGCTGCAAGGAGTAGTGACGTAGAGGCTGGGAGAATGTCCTGCTTGCAGCTCCTCCCAGAGTTAGACAACCCAGGACAGCAGTGAGTGTATCAGACTGCGGCTCACTATTTGTAAGTAACAGAGCGGTTAGTATGCCTCTGGTGAGCCATTCTGACCCGGCATGTCCTCCTCCCCACATATTACATATATAGCCAAGTTCCCCTCTCCCACATATAGCATATAGCATATATAGTCAAGTCCCCCTCCCCCACATATAGCATATATAGTCAAGTCTCCTTCCTCTATTTATAGCCTATATCCGGGGCTGGCTCCAGGTTTTTGTGGTCTTTGGGCGAAAGAGTCTCAGTGGGCCCCTTTAACACATACCACCATTGATGCACAGATACAGAGGAGAAATATAGGTATACAACACAGGGCCCAGCCTGTCCCCTCATCCTTCACATATGCAAACATGCACACACACACAGGAGGCAGACATGCACGCACAGGAAGCAGACATGCACACGCACAGTAGGCAGACATGCACACACACACACAGTACGCAGACATGCGCACACTCATGGTAAGCAGACATGCGCACGTACACACACAGTACGCAGACATGCGCACGCACACACGCGGTACGCAGATATGCACACACACACGATATGCAGACATGCGCACGCGCACACACGGTACGCAGACATGCGTATGCACAGGGTATGCAGACATGCGCACGCACAGGGTACGCAGACATGCGCACGCACAGGGTACGCAGACATGCGCACGCACAGGATACGCAGACATGCACGCGCACAGGATACGCAGACATGCACGCGCACATGGTACGCAGACATGGTACACAGATATAATACGTATGGTACAATACGCAGACACGACTGCCCTCCGGACATCTGTCATCAGTCTTCCCCAAGATTGTGGAGCCTACTGAAACAGACTAAGGAATCTTTTAAAATGCTTAGGAAGCCTTTGCAGGTGGTTTTTGTTAATTATTCTCATTTACTGAGATAATGACTTTTGTGTTTTCATTGGCTGTAAGCCATAATCATCAACATTAACAGAAATAAACACTTGAAATAGATCACTCTGTTTGTAATGACTCTATATAATAGATGAGTTTCACTTTTTGTATTGAAGAACAGAAATAAATTTACTTTTTGATGATATTCTAATTTTGTGAGATGCACTTGTATATATACTGTCGTATTACACACATATCAATTTCATATGAAATAATATTTAAAAATGAAAACTGCTGCCACTCACAGTCTTCTGAGATCCAGGAAAGAGTCTGATGGCATTAGCTGCAGAAGATGGAGGAAGTCCGGGCAGCTGCTGCATGCTGGGCAATGACACCGCACCAATGACAGCCTAGCCTCATCAAACTCCTTCTGCAAGAGAGGGGTGATGGCGCTCAGACTGCTGGGGGAGTCATCTCCCCCGCCGTACCCGTGCTGTGGGGGAGGGGCGAGGCTATGGAAGCTGGTCAGATTGCTCCTCTGCAGGAGAGGTGTCACTTACCACACTCATTAGGTATGCGCTGCCCAGCTAATCTGCTCCCATAGCAGCAGGCTCCCTCCCTCCCCTGCGGTGCTCCTGCTATGTGTCCAGTCAGAATGACACCGATTCCGGAGAGCTGTTACTGTCAGTGACACCTCTCCTGCACAGATGTTAGTCTGACTCCAACACCTAGCGCCAGCACAGCAGGGGAAGGAGGGAGCCTGCTGCTATGAATGCCATTAGCCGGGCAGTGCATCCCTTTGCTAGGGTATGTGGGGGAGGAGCCTTCTAACGCAGTCAGAGCTGGCCCTGCATCAGGGCCCACCGGAGGATTCACCGATTTCCTGGTGGGCTAGTCCGAGCCTGCTTGAATGTCAGACTATTTGCAATCATTTCTCTCCCATATAGGCTGAGTATTGAAACTGTCTGGTATTAATACTCAACTTCTTTTACTTAAAGTGAAGCTATCAGAAAATAAACTATTGTTTAAATCGGGTTTTTGTGTTAAACTTATTGTTTGGGGGCAATTTTTTTCCATATCACAGTGTGTACTATAAATAAAAACCACAAATCTTGCAATTTTCAAACCGACCACTTGGGCTTTTTTTTTACTTTAACTTCCTGTTGTTTCAGGAAACAACACATGTACATTAACCACAATGAAAAGATCCTATCTTTTATATTAAAGCATCTAATGAGCATATGCAAAGGTCATTGTGAAGGAAGAGGGAGCAGGGAAAGCTGTAACATTAGCTATTTTGATTGCTGGATCCTGTGTTATCAGCTGTGTTTCAGAGATGTTACCTCTCATTGCAATCCTGCCTCTGCTGATAAGGAGCCTGCTGAAAACTCTTCCTGAAAAGACAGAAAGTATGAGTCTAAAAAAAGCCCAAGTGGCCATTGTGATTTTTTTTCTTTTGTATTAAAGATCATCATATGAAAAAAAAATGTCAACAATTTAAACAAAAATAATGTAACACAAACCTCTGAAACATACAATCAGTCATTTTCTGCTGATAGCTTTGCTTTAAATTAACACTAATCCTAAAAATAAATGTTCAAATAAAATAAGAAAATAATTGTCCTCTCCGCTTGTTAGTCTGCAGCATTTCCGGCCTGATCATGAAACTGTCTTGTAGAAATCCTGCAGAGAACACAAGCATCAATCTCTTGTCAATCAGTTCCATCTTTGGCTGCTGAAGCCCTGACCCTTGGACAAGGAGATGGTATGATATTTTGTCCTACTACAAACAGGGCAGAGGGGGGAGGCTCCTGCTGCAGACACTTGTCTTACATCAACACACAGAAAAGTAAGTAGAAGAATGGGGAACATGGGTGAGATATTGAGACACACAGAGATTTCTTTATATATATATTACTGTATAATTTGTGACAGGTGTTGAAAAAATGCTGCAAAGTAAGAATGCTTTAAAAAATAGAAGAGGGAATAATTTATTTTTTTAGCAAACAAATGCAAAGTTAATGAGCAAAAGAGAAATCTAAATCACATCAACATTTGGTTTGACTGCCTCTTGCCTTCAATAAGAGCTTCAAAGCATCAATTCTTCTAACTATAATTGTATATAGTTTTTTACAGAACTCGGCAGGAGGTTGTTCCAAACATCCTGGAGAAGTAACCACAGATCTTCTGAAGATGTCGTTTGTGCAAATGCTTCTCTCTCTTCGTGTAATCCTAAACAGACTGGGTGATGTAAGATCAGGGTTCTGTGGGGTCCGGATCATCACTTCCAGGACTTCTTGTTCTTCTTCATGGATAAGTAGTTACCTATATTTCTCATCATTGAGAACTCCAAGAAATGGGCAAAGTTGGAGATCATAGACGCAGTGATCGGCCATGGAAACTTAGTACAGCAGATGAAAGACACATCATGCTTACTTCCACTTGAAATCAGAAGATGTCCATCAATGCTATCAGCTCAGAACTGGCAGCAACCAGTGGGACTCAGCTACCCCCATGTACAGTCATGGCCAAAAGTATTGAGAATGAGACAAATAGTAATTTTTCCAAAGTTTACTGCTTCATTTTTTGTAATGGCAATTTGCATATACTCCTGAATGTCAAAGAGTGATCAGCTTAACAGCAATTAATGTACTTGCAAATTCAATATTTGCCCAGAAAATGAATTTTAACCCCCAAAACACATTTCCACATCATTGCAGTCCTGCCTTAAAAGGAGCAGCTAACATCGTTTTAGTGATTGATCCATTAACACAGGTGTGGGTGTTGATGAGGACAGGGCTGGCGATCAATCAGTCATGATTAAGTAAGAATGACATCACTGGACACTTTAAAAGGAGGCTGGTTCTTGGTATCATTGTTTCTCTTCAGTTAACCATGGTTATCTCTAAAGAAACACGTGCAGCCATCATTGCACTGCACAAAAATGGCCTAACAGGGAAGAGTATCGCAGCTACAAAGATTGCACCTCAGTCAACAATCTATCGCATCATCAAGAACTTCAAGGAGAGAGCTTCCATTGTTGTCAAAAAGGCTCCAGGGCGCCCAAGAAAGACCAGCAAGCGCCAAGACCGTATCTTTAAACTGTTTCAGCTGCGGGATTGGACTACCAGCAGTGCCGAGCTTGCTCAGGAATGGCAGCAGGCTGGTGTGAGTGCTTCTGCACGCACTGTGAGGCGGAGACTCTTTGAGCAAGGGCTGGTTTCAAGGAGGGCAGCAAAGAAGCCACTTCTCTCCAGAAAAAACATCAGGGACCGACTGATATTCTGCAAAAGGTACAGGGAGTGGACTGCTGAGGACTGGGGCAAAGTCATTTTCTCTGATGAATCCCCTTTTCGATTGTTTGGGACATCTGGAAAACAGCTTATTCGGAGAAGAAGAGGTGAGCGCTACCACCAGTCTTGTCTCATGCCAACTGTAAAGCATCCTGAAACCATTCATGTGTGGGGTTGCTTCTCAGCCAAGGGAATGGGCTCACTCACAGTCTTGGCTAAAAACACAGCCATGAATAAAGAATGGTACCAGAATGTCCTCCAAGAGCAACTTCTCCCAACCGTCCAAGAGCAGTTTGGCGCCCAACAATGCCTTTTCCATCATGATGGAGCACCTTGCCATAAAGCAAAGGTGATAACTAAATGGCTCATGGAACAAAACATAGAGATTTTGGGTCCATGGCCTGGAAACTCCCCAGATCTTAATCCCATTGCGAACTTGAGGTCAATCATCAAGAGACGGGTGGACAAACAAAAACCAACAAATTCTGGCAAAATGCAAGCATTGATTATGCAAGAATGGACTGCTATCAGTCAGGATTTGGTCCAAAAGTTGATTGATAGCATGCCAGGGAGAATTACAGAGGTCTTGAAGAAGAAAGGGCAACACTGCAAATATTGACTTGCTGCATTAACTCATTCTAACTGTCAATATAACCTATTGGTACTCATAATATGATTGCAATTATATTTCTGTATGTGATATAAACATCAGACAAACACAGATAAAAACCAGAGGCCAGCAGATCATGTGAAAATATAATTTTGGTGTCATTCTCAAAACTTTTGGCCATGACTGTACTGTTCGGAGAAGTCTGGCCAGAACTGATCCTTATGGACGAATTGAAAGCAAAAACGAACGCATTCGACACGGAAACAAGGTCAAGAGACTTAACAATGCATGAAAGCATAGTGACGGGGTGCAGAAAAATGGCAGCAGGTGCTCAGCACCGATGAGTCAAAATGTGAAATACTTGTCTACAACACAAGACAGTTAATCAGCCTGGGGCAGTGCGGCCATTGTCCCTGACTGTTACCACAGGAGCTCGGTTGTAGCTGTGCCAAGCTCCCGGTGGTAAACATGCGGGGAAGTGATGATATTTCTAGTGGAAACCGCAGCAGGAAATGTTCCTTGTCTGGGAAGTTTTTGTAGGATTTTTTTTTTCATTTTCGGAAGAGATTTTTTTCTGGAGCGTTTTCTTGTAACCTTTTCATTGGATGGTGTCTAGTTTCGAATGTTTTTCATCTGGAAATAACTAACATACGGTACACTTTTTCTTTTTTTGCCCACATTGTGTTTTGTTTCGAATCCTGAAATTGAAAAATATGCTTAAAAGACTGGATAGGAAGAGTCTTTTAAGCGTTTTTTGAGCAATTTTTCAGACTCCTCAAAAAACTTGATGTCAACATGCCCTTCGAGACCAGATTTTCTAACAAAGCAAGAATGCAAACGCTAGATAGAGGAAACATGGCCAATAATCCTTATCTCACGGTTCTTGCATGTATAGAGAGCAGTATACTTGGTGACCTATTATTATGCAGGCTACTGAATTACAGAAAAATTCAAGTTCGAGTGTCCTTCACTACTAGCCTGGTCGTATCAGGTCTGTCTCAGCCTTGTCTCTAGGGGATCAATCAGCAGTATATGCTACAGGTAAACAGCATAACAATATGGCTGCAATACATCTGTCTTTTATATCCTCACCCACCTACCTATAAGACAGCAGGCCACGCCACTGCTATGGGGCCCGTGAACCGGCACTGACACCGGGCCCCCCCTCCGCCCATCTGCGCCCACACTGCCCACACACAATGATGGGGCGGAAGCGTCTGCTGATGCTTACTCCTTCATCATCATTGCTTGTGCTGACGACCAGAGGGGGGCTCTAGCAGTCAACGCGAGCAATGAGGATGGAGGAGGGAGTGTCAGCAGACGCTTCCACCCCCATCAGTCTTCCTCGACGTCTGACGTGTCAGAGCAGCGGCATCGATGACGTCATTACAGGGCACCCACTGTTCTGATATGTGCAGCACTTCACACCAAAGGCTAAGCAGATCAGCACATCTGGTGGAACAAGGAATAAGGAGAGGTGAGTACTGTGTTTATTTTTTTAAATCAGTGACAAAAGAGTATGGAGGATCATGGGGGGTGCATTATACTGTATGGAGGACCATGGGGGGTGCGTTATATTGTATGTAGGACCATGGGGGGTGCATTATATTGTATAGAGGATCAAGGGGGGTGCATTATATTGTATGGAGGATCATGGGGGGTGCATTATATTGTATGGAGGACCATGGGGGTGCATTATATTGTATGGAGGACCATGGGGGGTGCATTATATTGTATGAAGGACCATGGGGGGTGCATTATATTGTATGGAGAACCATGAGGGGTGCATTACACTGTATGGAGGACCATGGAGGGTGCATTATACTGTATGGAGGACCATGAGGGGTGCATTATATTGTATGGAAGATCATGAGGAGTGCATTATATTGTATGGAAGACCATGGGGGGTGAATTATATTGTATGGAAGACCATGGGGGTGCATTATATTGTATGAAGGACCATAGGGATTGCATTATATTGTATGGAGGACCATGGGAGGTGCATTATATTGTATGGAGGACCATGAGGGGTGCATTACACTGTATGGAGGACCATGGAGGGTGCATTATACTGTATGGAGGACCATGAGGGGTGCATTATATTGTATGGAAGATCATGAGGAGTGCATTATATTGTATGGAAGACCATGGGGTGTGAATTATATTGTATGGAAGACCATGGGGGTGCATTATATTGTATGGAGGACCATAGGGATTGCATTATATTGTATGGAGGACCATGGGAGGTGCATTACATTGTATGGAGGACCATGAGGGGTGCATTACACTGTATGGAGGACCATGGAGGGTGCATTATATTGTATGGAGGAACATGGAGGGTGCATTATAATGTATGTAGGACCATGAGGGGTGCATTATATTGTATGAAGGACCATGGGGGTGCATTATATTATACGGAAGACCATGGAGGTGCATTATATTGTATTTAGGACCATAGGGGTTGCATTATATTGTATGGAGGACCATGGGAGGTACATTATATTGTATGGAGGACCATGGAGGGTGCATTATACTGCATGGAGGACCATGGGGGATGCATTATATTGTATGGATGACCATGGGGGGAGCATTATATTGTATGTAGGACCATAGGGATTGCATTATATTGTATGGAGGACCATGGGAGGTGTATTATATTGTATGGAGGACCATGAGGGGTGCATTATACTGTATGGAGGACCATGAGGGGTGCATTATATTATATGGAAGATCATGAGGAGTGCATTATATTGTATGGAAGACAATGGGGGTGAATTATATTGTATGGAAGACCATGGGGGTGCATTATATTGTATGGAGGACCATAGGGATTGCATTATATCGTATGGAGGACCATGGGAGGTGCATTATACTGTATGGAGGACCATGAGGGGTGCATTACACTGTATGGAGGACAATGAGGGGTGCATTATATTGTATGAAAGACCATGGGGGTGAATTATATTGTATGGAAGACCATGGGGGTGCATTATATTGTATGGAGGACCATAGGGATTGTATTATATTGTATAGAGGACCATGGGAGGTGCATTATATTGTATGGAGGACCATGAGGGGTGCATTACACTGTATGGAGGACCATAGAGGGTGCATTATATTGTATGGAGGAACATGGAGGGTGCATTATACTGTATGTGGGACCATGAGGGGTGCATTATATTGTATGAAGGACCATGGGGGGTGCATTATATTATACGGAAGACCATGGGGGTGCATTATATTGTATTTAGGACCATAGGGGTTGCATTATATTGTATGGAGGACCATGGGAGGTACATTAAATTGTATGGAGGACCATGGAGGGTGCATTATACTGCACGGAGGACCATGGGGGATGCATTATATTGTATGGATGACCATGGGGGTGCATTATATTGTATGGAGGACCATGGGGGGATGCACTATATTGTATGGAGGACCATAGGGGTTGCATTATATTGTATGGCGGACCATGGGAGGTGCATTATATTGTATGGAGGACCATGGGTGTGCATTATACTATATGGAGGACCATGGCGAGTGCATTATATTCTATGGAGCACCATGGGAAGTGCATTATACTATATGAAGGATTATGAGGGGCGCATTATACTATATAGAAGGCTATGTGGGGTCATTATACTGTATGCAAGCAATTATACAGTGTGAACGTTTGAATGGAGTCCATCATACTATGTGGAGGGCTGTGTGGGGACCATTATACTGTTTGGAGGGCTAGAGTGGGCCATTATACAATGTGGGGAGGTGTGCGGGCCATTATACATTGTGGGGCTATTATACTGTATGGAGGGCTGTGTAAGGAATCAAACCGTGTTGGGGTCACCATACTTTGCTTTGGGAGTTGAAGTTGGGTACAGCAGCATCATTATACTATTAATGTAGAGGAATTCACCATTGGGGTATCATACAGTGTTTGGGGGCACTTTTGTTGGTATGATACTTTATGGGAACAATGAAAGAGGAATCTAGGACTTCAGCATGAGGAAAATTACTATGTAAAGACTGGAAAGTTGTGAGATCTGCTGTTCTGTGACCCCCGACAAATATTAATTTTTTTTTTGGGGGGGGGGGGGGATTAAAAATTTTGCCATGGGGCCTGATGATTTCTGTGTACGTGTTACACGCACGCCGCTAGGTTCAGATAGGGGCGAGACAGGTTACATGAATTCTTTGGAATCCTGGGGGAACCGTTACTCAGGCGACCATAGACCGTGTGCTGTAGCTTCTCTCAGGCACACAGGGGTATTGACCTTCAGGAATAGGTTGTTTCACTTGCTGACCAGACACACTTGACAAGAGTCCTCATAAACGGTAGAACAGTAGCATTTAATAAGAAGCCACATAGCCAGTGCAAGCTAAGTCTGATGAGCAACAGGCTCTAGTGACAAACAGTACAGTTTCCTTAGCAGCACAGCAGTTCACAGTCTTCCCAGTAGTACAGGACAGCACAGTTCTAATGAAAAGGCACATTAATGAACACAGCATTCTTTACAGTACAGTGAGATGGAGGAGGCGGGAGGGATTGCTGAGGGAGATGATCCCTGTGACACCATTTCTTCCAGTCCTTATCTTTCTGCTTGACAATACTCTGCACTGCTAGTTTAGGAACTCTACCTGACCTGTGCTTAGCTTCACTCCTGACTTGAGTCCTTTTCACTTGCAGGGGCGCTTCTGTCAGAAGCAGAACACACACACCACATTTCTCTTCGGCTCCAGCCAGACAGTAAACAACTTCCCCACAATCCCCCTGAGGCTCTGCTAAAACACTCCCCTTCTCCTGTGACTGTGTTAACCCTTCTAGTTGCTGGATGCTTCTGGAGCACAACACTTCCTGTCTCATGTGCTTGTGTTACTTCTAATAGTTTCTGAATTCTTTTAAATCAACAGCGCTACTTCTGCATGTCACACTCCGCAACAGCACTACTTCTGCATGTCACACACAGTATTACAGTCTCTTCAGTAGCATAATTCAGCATAGATTAGATCTCTTAGCAGCACACTTCTATGCATACACAACCACAAGCTTTTCCTTCACAAGGACACAATAGTACACAACATTCTTTATCCTGCATGGAGATGGAGGGGGGGGTTTGATGAGGGAGATGATCCCTGGGACACAATTCCTTCCAGCCCTTACCTTCCTGCCCGATAATACTCTGCACTGTTAGTCCAGGGAGTTTATCTGACCTGTGTTTAGTTTCTCTCTTTCTATCAGATCTAGATAACACACCACCACCTTTCTCTTTGGCTTCAGTCAGACTACAATAACAAATTCCCCACAATCACCCTGGGCCTATGCTAAAACACTATCTGTCTCCTGTGGCTGTGTTATTTGTAGCAGTTGCTGGATGCTTTGGAAGCAACAGCACTACTTCTGCATGTCACACTCTTCCCTCCTTTTTGAATGTCGTTCTCCTCGACATTCGTCTTAATTAGTCAATCTGAACAATTCTGAGACAGTGGTGAAAGCTTAGTTACTATATATATAAATTTGTCATTATCAAATTGGTATAACATTTATAAACATTGATAATAACCTATTCTAACAACCTTTTTCTTGTAGGACTCCTGTAAGAAATAAACAATTAAAACAATCAGCATCTCTTCCGCTGGAGCTTTTCGTATGTCTTCAACCAGCTCTCTCTCTCACTAGGCCAAAACAAGTCTTTCCACCAGGCAACATTGCCCATACTGTCTCTCGGAGGTGAATACCACTCAAGTGGGATTACCTGGTCCGCAGGCAGAGATACCTGTTTCCAGTCGACAGTCCTTGGCACTTGACTCGGTTCTCCAAGTGTCTCATACGTCAGCATCACGGACCTCCTTACTTCTCGAGTCGACATCCTTCTGGAGGGTTGTTCCTCAGATACCACGGGTTCTTCGGTAACAGAAGTTTCTTCCACAACACTCATTTCCCGTGCTTCCTCAGATGCTCTTGGATCTGCCTCTGTAACTTTCCTTACTTCTCCTGAATCGCCTGTTTCCACATGGTCTGGTAATTCCACTCCTCTTGAGTGTCGATCAGTCTCTTCAGTGATCAGTATTCGATCATCAGATCTGAATTGGACTTCATCTGTACTCTTTGGTACAAACTTTGGAGCCTCAGGACTTAGTTCACTCTCTTGAGGGTGGTACGTCCCTCTCCTTGCCGGTCTGAGAAATACAACGGTGTGCTCTTGCTCATCGGAACTTCAAGGTCACTATCCACCTCCGGAGCTTCAGCCAGTGGTGGTCCCTTAGTTGATCTCGGTCGATGTCGGTCTGCTTCTGGAAAGTTTTGTTGTGGTGGGAGATAATCCCAGGGTAGTAATAAATTCCGATGGACTATTCTGGTTTTCTTGTCCCCTCTTTCCAATCAGATTTCATACACTGGAATGTCATCAGCTTTCCTCTTTATGACCACATGCACATTGTTCTCCCAGTACGAGAGACCACCTTTCTCACGTACGTTCTTGACTAGCACCCGGCTTCCCGGTGCCATTTCTGCTCCATAACATTTTTGATCTTAGTACTCCTTACTCTTGCTCTGTCCTTGCGTAACCACTTTGGACGCTATGTTGTATGCCTCTGCCATCCATTCCTTCCATTTCCGAACGTACTCCAGATATGTTCTGTAAGTCTCTGACACCGGAGTATCGAACATGATGTCGATTGGCAGTCTTGGCGATTGTCCATACAATAGGAAGAAGGGTGAGTAACCCGTTGCATCGCTCTTTGTACAGTTATAGGCATGTACCACTTTTGACAGAGAACTTTTCAGTCTTTCTTCTCGTCAGCTGTAAAAGTGTGCAACATCGACAATAATGTCCGGTTAAAACATTCCACTTGTCCATTACCCTCTGGGTGATAGGACGTTGTGTGGGATCTCTACATTCTACAGTACATTCCTAGCTTGGCAAAGAGCTGGTTCTCAAATTCTCTTCCTTGGTCATGGTGTAACCTCGTAGGGAACCCAAACCTCAAAACAAAATCATTGAAGATCTTCCCTGTCGCTGATCGACTAGCTTTATTGGCGGTGGCATATGATTGGGCAAATTGAGTAAAATGGTCCATCACCACCAATATGTATTCGTAACCACCCTTTCACGTCTGAAGATGTAGAAAGTCTATTGAGACCATCTCACACGGATAGGTAGTTTGAATGTTGCCCATAGGTACCAGGGTTTATGTGTTGGGATGTTTATCTTTCAGACACCCACACTCCCTGGTCACGTACCTCTCAATATCTCTCTGCATGTACGGCCAGAAGAAACGTTCACGAATCAAGTTGGTTGTCCTTTCCACTCCCAGGTGTCCCATGTTTTCATGGAGTTCTTTGAAGACCAACCTACGGAATACTCTGGGTAGTACCAACTGCCGGTTTTGCCCTCCTTTACGATACAGGATACCGTCTCCACTGAGGTAGAGCTTCGTCCATTCTTTAACTAAAACAGATACTCCCGTCTACTTGGAAACCGATTTTGGTCCACATAAAGTAGTATTCTACCAATTATCTGATCTTCCTGTTGTGCTCTACAGATTTTTCCTTTAGGTAGTTGTTGAATGGACAGGGGGTGATCTTGTTCTCTCGCTTTTATAGTGTTTTCCACCGTCAACAGACACCACAATGGTGTGTCTTCCTCTTGATAAGCTTGCACTGCTTGGGTAGTGCTCTCAATTGCTTCCAGACTGACTTCCTCCGAGCATTCTTGCATGAACTCCTCAGGCTCTGGTGGCATTCTTGACAATCCATCAGCATCCGCATTGTATTTTCCTGGCCTGTACTTAATGCTGAAAATGAAGTCAGATAGTTTAGCGACCCATCTCTGACCTGTTGCATTCAGTTTGGCTGTAGTAATAGTAAGGACATAGGTCAAAGAGTTGTTGTCAGTGTTTACCTCAAACTCTTTGCTGTAGTAGAGATAATCTCTAAATCGTTCACAGATAGCCCATTTCAATGCCTGGAACTAAAATTTTCCGGAATGTAGATGGTTATTATTCTCGGCGTCTGTCAACGTTCTAGAACTGTAACTGATAACTCTCAATTTTCCATTGATGCTGATACAGGGAAGCTCCCAGTCCAACTTGAGAAGCGTCACAGTGAAGAACAAATGGTAAGTTGAAATCAGGATATCCCAAGATGGATGGTTTTATCAGGTAGTCTACTAGTTCTTCCAATACCTCCAGGTGGTCTGCTGTACACAGAATGGGTTGTTGGGATGAAACGTCATTGTTTCTTTTAAGCCCTGTCCTACTCGCGTTCTTCTTTTTCTCCATGGGTGTTGTTTACTCTGTCGTATCCCCCAAGGAGAGGTATAGCGAGGTGGCAATCCTGGAGAAGTTCTGAAATAAGTATGATAGTAGGCGAGGTCATCTCGCGGCTCCTCGCAGTAGAAGGACCCCGACCGGCGGCGCTGCTGACCTCCATGCGGCTACCGTCGAGAGATCAGTGGCCCGTGACCAATCAGCGATATTGACGCCAAATTTAAACACTGCTTTGATAATTGGTCGCGGTCGCCGGTCGCAACCAATCAGCGATATTGCAGCCAAATTTAAACACCGCTTGGCTGATTGATCGCGGTTGGCGGTTGCGACCAATCAGCAATATTGGCGCCAAATTTAAACACTGCTTTGCTGATTGGTCGCGGTTGCCGGCCGCGACCAATCAGCGATATTGCAGCCAAATTTAAACACCGCTTGGCTGCTTGGTCGCGGTCGCCGGCCGAGACCAAACAGCGATTTTGGCGCCAAATTTAAACACGCTCTCCGGTCCTCCCTAACGCGGTTTGGTGATTGGTCGAGGCCGCCGCCAAATTTAAACACCGCTTGGTTGATTGATCGCTGTCGGCGGTTGCGACCAATCAGCAATATTGGCGCCAAATTTAAACACCGCTTGGCTGATTGGTCGCGGTCGCCGGCTGCGACCAAATAGCGATTTTGGCGCCAAATTTAAACACCGCTTTGTTGATTGAGCCCGGTCGGCCGCATACATATTCTAGAATACCCGATAAGTTAGAATTGGGCCACCATCTAGTACAGTATATAATGGACCCCATACATTGCTCCATACAGTATATAATGGGCCCCATATATTGCTACATACAGTATACACTGGGCCCCATATATTGCTACATACAGTATATTCTGGGCCCCATTTATTGCTCCATACAGTACAATGGCCCCATATAGTATGTAATGGGCCCCATGTATTGCTCCATACAGTATAATGGCCCCATATAGTATACAATTGGCCCCTTATATGGCTCCATACAGTATATAATGGGTCCCATATATTGTTCCATAAAGTATAATGGCCCCATATAGTATATAATGGGCCTCATATATTGCTTCATACAGTATAATGGCCCCATATAGTATATAATAGGCCCCTTATATTGCTCCATACAGTATATAATGGGCCCCATATATTGCTCCATACAGTATAATGGCCCCATATAGTATGTAATGGGCCCCATGTATTGCTCCATACAGTATAATGGCCACAAATAGTCTATAATTGGCCCCATGTATTGCTCCATACAGTATAATGGCCCCATATAGTATATACTGGGCCCCATAAATTGTTCCATACAGTATATACTGGGCCCCATAAATTGTTCCATACAGTATAATTGCCCCATATAGCATATAATGGGCTCCATGTATTGCTCTGAACAGTATATACAGGGCCCCATAAATTGTTCCATACAGTATAATTTCTCTATATAATATATAATGGGCCCCATACATTGCTCCATACAGTTTAATGGCTCCATACACTATATACTGGGCCCCATATATTGTTCCATACAGTATAATGGCCCCGTATATTCATAAGCAGATTATAATGAGGGCAATCTGGACCTCCGCCCGGGGCCCCGGGGCTCCAGGGGGCCCGGGGCGTCCATGGCCAGATTGCCTTCATTATAATATGTGCGGCGCCACGGCACATACCGGCAGTCAGAGGCGGGGGGCCCCCGGACTGCTCCCCCAGCAGCTGTGCATGGCCGCTACTTCTTCTTCGGCCTTGTCTGCTAGTGTGACGTCACGCAGTGCGCGCTGCACTGCAGCAACGGAGAGGAGCTGGAGGAGTGGAGCCGAGCCGGGGTATGGTGAGTATGTGTGAGCGTGTGTGTGTGTGTGCAAGGCAGATATCATTGTGTGATGTCAGTTTATATGTATTTTTGTGTTGCAAATGTGTTTATGCGTGTACGTATATGTCTGTATATGTTTCAGTGTGTATAGATGGCTATGTGCGGCTTCCCGCTGTGTATAGATGGCTATGTGCGGCCTCCCGCTGTGTATAGATGGCTATGTGCGGCCTCCCGCTGTGTATAGATGGCTATGTGCGGCCTCCCGCTGTGTATAGATGGCTACATGCGGCCCCCTGCTGTGTATAGATGGCTATGTGCGGCCTCCTGCTGTGTATAGATGGCTACATGCGGCCTCCCGCTGTGTATAGATGGCTACGTGCGGCCTCCCACTGTGTATAGATGGCTATGTGCGGCCTCCAGCTGTGTATAGCTGTGTACAAATGGGTATGTGCGGCCTCCTGCTGTGTATTGATGGCACCGTGCGGCCTCCTGCTGTGTATTGATGGCACCGTGTGGCCCCCTGCTGTGTATAGATGGCTATGTGCGGTCTCCCGCTGTGTATAGATGGCGCCATGCGGCCTCCCGCTGTGTATAGATGGCTACGTGCGGCCTCCTGCTGTGTAGAGATGGCTACGTACGGCCTCCCGCTCTGTATAGATGGCTACATGTGGCAACCCGCTGTGTATAGATGGCTATGTGCGGCCTCCTGCTGTGTATAGATGGCTATGTGCGGCCTCCAGCTGTGTACAGATGGCTATGTGCGGCCTCCTGCTGTGTATTGATGGCACCGAGTGGCCTCCTGCTGTGTATAGATGGCTACGTGCGGCCTCCCGCTGTGTATAGATGGCTATGTGCGGCCTTCCGCTGTGTACAGATGGCTATGTGCGGCCTCCTGCTGTGTATTGATGGCACCGTGCGGCCTCCTGCTGTGTATAGATGGCTACGTGCGGCCTTCCGCTGTGTATAGATGGCTACGTGCGGCCTCCCGCTGTGTATAGATGGCTACGTGCGGCCCCCCGCTGTGTATAGATGGCTATGTGCGGACCCCCGCTGTGTATAGATGGCTACGTGCGGCCTTCCGCTGTGTATAGATGGCTACGTGCGGCCTTCCGCTGTGTATAGATGGCTATGTGCGGTCTCCCGCTGTGTATAGATGGCGCCATGCGGCCTCCCGCTGTGTATAGATGGCTACGTGCGGCCTCCTGCTGTGTAGAGATGGCTACGTACGGCCTCCCGCTCTGTATAGATGGCTACATGTGGCATCCCGCTGTGTATAGATGGCTACGTGCGGCCTCCTGCTGTGTATAGATGGCTATGTGCGGCCTCCAGCTGTGTACAGATGGCTATGTGCGGCCTCCTGCTGTGTATTGATGGCACCGAGTGGCCTCCTGCTGTGTATAGATGGCTACGTGCGGCCTCCCGCTGTGTATAGATGGCTATGTGCGGCCTTCCGCTGTGTACAGATGGCTATGTGCGGCCTCCTGCTGTGTATTGATGGCACCGTGCGGCCTCCTGCTGTGTATAGATGGCTACGTGCGGCCTTCCGCTGTGTATAGATGGCTACGTGCGGCCTCCCGCTGTGTATAGATGGCTACGTGCGGCCCCCCGCTGTGTATAGATGGCTATGTGCGGACCCCCGCTGTGTATAGATGGCTACGTGCGGCCTTCCGCTGTGTATAGATGGCTACGTGCGGCCTCCCGCTGTGTATAGATGGCTACGTGCGGCCCCCCGCTGTGTATAGATGGCTATGTGCGGACCCCCGCTGTGTATAGATATCTATGTGCGGCCTCCCGCTGTGTATAGATGGCTACGTGCGGCCTCCTGCTGTGTATAGATGGCGCCCTGCTGCCCCCTGCTATGTATAGATGGTTTTGTGCAGCCTCCTGCTGTGTATAGATGGCTACGTGCGGCCTCCTGCTGTGTATAGATGGCTATGTGCGGACCCCCGCTGTGTATAGATGGCTATGTGCGGCCTCCCGCTGTGTATAGATGGCTACGTGCGGCCTCCTGATGTGTATAGATGGCGCCCTGCTGCCCCCTGCTGTGTATAGATGGTTATGTGCAGCCTCCTGCTGTGTATAGATGGCTACGTGCGGCCTCCTGCTGTGTATAGATGGCTACATGTGCTCAATATTAAGCCATACAATTAATGTAAGGCTATGTGCCCACGATACAGAAATGCTCCGGATTTTTTTTGAGTGTTTCTGCTCTCTCTGGCAGAAAAAACGCATGCGGATTGTACATGCGGATTGTACATGCGTTTTTCCTGCCAGGGACATGCGGATGTGAAGCGTTCTTCACATGCATTTCCGCATGCGGGTTGTCAAGCTCTTTCCAAGCGATTTTAGCATCACTTGGAAAAGTGCTTGACAACTTGGTCACACTATATAAATCAGTGGTAAATGGCAAAAAATAAAAAATAAAAATATACTTACCTTCTGATGACCTGCCGACATCAGCGGTCGCGTGACCCGTCACATGGCTAAATGACGTCACCACAGGTCCTTTAGTCTACCGCGAGCTGCCAGCAAGCCAGGACGCATCGGATAAAGACACCGGGGGCCATCAGAAGGTAAGTATAATATTTATTTTTTATTTTATTCTTTTTTTTACAGGTTCTATGGTACCCGGGTCCGGAGGAGAGTCCATCCGCACATTGAAACAGTTGGATTCCGCATGTACAGATGCAGTGATGCGGATTTCATGCGTTCCAATCCAAGTCAATGGCGGCGAAAACGCCGCGCTTCCGCAAAATAATTGGTAGTGCTGTGGATTTTTCCGCAATGATAATCCGCAGCGGAAATTTCCGCAGCATATGCACAGTTCATGCGGATTATCATTGGGGAACATGGCAGACCTTCTACCAAGCGTTTTTTAAGTGTTTCTGCAGCGGAATTTCCGCTGCGGAAACGCTTAAAAAACGCATAGTGGGCACACAGCCTAAAAAAAATTATTATAATTAATATATTAATATTGTGCCAAATTAATTTCACGTGAACTATCACATGATCTATCACAGGGGATCATGTGACATGTGATACATCAGGTATGTGTGTGGGGGGCCCGCGCCTTCTAAACTGCCCGGGGCCCTGGCTACTCTTAATCCACCCATGCGTATATTATATACTGGACCCCATATATTGCTACATACAGTATATACTGGGCCCCGTATATTGCTCCATACAGTACTGTATATCCTGGGTCCCATATATTGATCCACAGAATAATGGCCCTATGTAGTGTATAATGGGCCCCATATATTGCTTCATACAGTATATTGACCCCATATAGTATATAATAGGCCACATATATTGCTCCATACAGTATATTGACCCCATATAGTATATAATTAGCCACATATATTGCTCCATACAGTATAATGGCCACATATAGTATATAACGGGCCCCATATATTGCTACATACAGTATATACTGGGCCCCATATATTGCTGCACAGTATAATGGCCCCATATAGTATATAATGGGCTCCATAAATTGCTAAATACAGTATAATGGCCCCATATAATATATAATGGGCCCCATATATTGCTCCATACAGCATAGTGGACCCATATAGTGCTCCATATAGTATAATGACCACATATAGTATATAATAGGCCCCATATAGTGCTCCATACAGTATAATGGGCCCCATATATTGCTCCATAAAGTATATACTGGGCCAGATGAATTATTCCATACAGTATAATTGCCCCGTATAGTATATAATGGGCCCCATATATTGCTCCATACAGTATAATGGCTCCATAAAATATATACTGGGCCCCATATATTGCTCCATACAGTATAATGGCCCCATATAATATATAATGGGCCCCATATATTGCTCCATACAGTATATACGGGGCCCCATATATTGATCCACAGTATAATGGCCCAATATAGAATATAATGGCCCACATATATTGCTCCATACAGTATAATGGCCCCATATAGTATATAATAGGCCCCATATATTGCTCCAAACAGTATATACTGGGCCCCATATATTGCTCCATACAGTATATACTGGGCCCCATATATTGCTCCATATAGTATATACTGGGCCCCATATATTGCTCCATACATTCTAATGGCCTCATATAGTATATAATGGTCCCCATATATTGCTCCATACAGTATAATGGCCCCATATGATATATAATGGGCCCCATATATTGCTCCATACAGTATATACTGAGCCCCAGATATTGCTCCACAGTATAATGGCCCCTTATAATATATAAAGGGCCAATTTTTTTGCTTCATACTGTATATACTGGGCCCCATATATTGCTCTACACAGTATATACTGAGCCCCATATATTGCTGAACAGTATGGACACCCGGCCGCCCCCTGGCGGCTGAGGACCGAGTGTGGACACCCGGCCGCCGGGCGGCTGGGGACTGATTATAGATTCCAGGCCGCCAACGCAGCCATGACGTGGTGGCCAGATTCCGCCTTCACAAGCCTAAAAGGCCCAATTTCAAGTGGTAGCAAGCAGTATGGTATTGCAGCCTGGGGGTGGGGGGGCGGTTGGCTGCATATTTGCGCTTGCATTGCAAGGAATGGGGGAGGTACAAATTGAACACTGCCCTGGTCACGGGGATAGTTGCAAGTCTGCATCTTCTGATGCGGCAAGGATGACTTCTGATGGGCACACTTTTAGGCAGTGACCTGGGTGTCAGAGATGCTTCCAGGGGTCTTCCCCATGCTGTTCCCATGTCTTTTCAGCACTGTATGCATGTGTCACACAGCACATGGCCAGATAAGGTTGTAAAATGTTAAAATGACATTTCCCGGTGAATGCATTTGTCACGGTTGAAAGCAATGCAAAAGTGCAAAAACGCATCAAAAACGCTACGTGTGAACATAGCCCAAGGTGTGGAGGAGTATTTTATTTTTTTTGGGCGGGGGGGGGTATTTATTTTACCTTATACACAAGTCTTCTTTACCCTGGAAAGGAAGTTCCTTAACATATTTCACAGGAAAGCACTTTCAGTTTCGTTTTTGAACGTTTTGTGAGCCCGTAAAAGTGGCTTAATACCTCTGACCACGTTGTTGACAGCAGTGACCTGGGGGTCAGAAATGCTTCCTGGGGCGATCCCCATGCTGTCCCCATGCCATTTGAGCACTGTCACTATCGTTTTGGGCACTTATTAGGCTTTTAAAAGACTGCCGGGGGTGCCGCGCCAAAAATGCTCGGGTCTGCCATAGACTAACATTGGGCTCGTTGCTCGGGTCAAGAACCTGAGTATCACGGCGAGCTCGGCCCGAGCTTCGAGCACCCGAGCATTTTAGTGATCGCTCAACACTAGTCTCTGCATCTTTCAAGAAAACCATGATTGTTCTGCAGGACAAGGCTCCAGCTCAGCATCAAAGTCTCCACTGCTCGGCTGCCAGGAAGGGCCTTAAAGAGGAAAAAATATGGACACGGACCTAAGCCCTGATGAGAAATTGTGGGCCTTTCTTAAATTGGGGATTTACAGTGAAGGAAAATAAACACTTTTCTGAATGGTGTCTGGGGCTGTGGATGGTGTTGCCCAAAAAGTTCTTTGTCAACATATGAAGAAACTGACAGACTCCATGGATGGAGCTTATGGATGTTATTGAAAAAATGGATGACTATATTATTATATTGGTCACTGATATTTTTTTTAAATGTCAGAAATGTATTTTTAGACATTATGAGCTGTTCGGTTATTTTTCTCACTTTAACGGATGAAAATAAATAATTGAGATGGGAAAATTTATGTTTTTCATTTAGTTGCCCAATAATTCTGCACACACAGATATTCTCCTAAGAAAGACAAAACCTCACTTTTACTTTTTTCAAAAATATTCAGGGTTCAGGTCTATTAACCTTTGGGATTGACAGATAGCACTGGAGAAGTTCAATAATAAAATGAATCATCAAAAATACAAATTGTGCACAAAGTATATATATATATACACATCAGCAAAACATTGGTTCAATATCCTCCTAATTTGATATCTATCTATTTCATATCTATATTTATCTATGTATCCATCTATCTATCTCATCTATCTACTTATCTGTCACTGTGACATCACGATACATTCTATGTCACAGTGATGTGATGACATCATCACATTCTATATCCCAGTGTTACAGCCCAGGGGAAATCACTGCCTCACAGACTTACAAGGGTGAGGGAGTACCTTTTGTTTTTCGTGACAAACGAAGCAAAAATTTATTCTAAAATGGATAAAGAGAGAAGACGAGCCCAAAGAGATCGGGTTCTGAGAGAGAGGAGAGGAATAAATGAAGAGCAGGTATTGTTGTTCGCTTTAGGGCGAAAAGACATTAATCTACCGGACATGGACACTGACGCCTCAGAAATGGCGTCCAAACGACAAAATCTAGAGAAAATGAGAAAGTCCAAAAGACATGAGAGCCTTACACAGAGAAGGAACATGGAGAACCTCATGGAGTCTGACTCTGCTGCCTCCGCTGAGCTTCAGGGGGCCATTCTTATCTCCTTGAAAAAAATCGGAGATCTGGTCCCTGAAATAAGGAAGAGGAATAAAGAAGCCATCCTCAATAAGCGGAGAAACATCAGCGCAGAGTTAGAGCTGGAGGAAGTTCTCCAAGAAACTCCAAGACAGGTCTCATCCAGATCTGAAAGACAAGACACCCTGAACCTGCAAAGAGCGGCAGCCCAGAAAAGAATGAGGAACAGCAGAGACTGGGTTGTCCAATGCAGGAGGCATCTGACCTATGCCAAACCCATCATTAATGGGAATGGTGCCCTATGGAGATCCCACTCATCAACCAAAACCATCTCCATCCCGGATTTTCTGTTCCATCTGAGTGTTTCTTCACCAGAGAGATCAATGGATATAGATGAACCAGGTAAGAAATAATCTTACTCAGTATAATAAGACTGTGGGTGAGGGGGATTATACTCCTAATATTAAGTACAGGCCTCAATTATCAATGCTGACTAATGGAAGAACTGTCCTTGTCGCCCGTAGCAACCAGTCACCTTTCAGTGTTCTATAGAATGTTAAGAAATGGAATCTGTGCTGTGAATCGTTGCTATGGGCAACAGGGACATTTTTGCTATTAGACAGTTTTGATAAACGAGAGACCAAATATTAGACATTTCCTGCTCATTTACATAGTTCTGTTTAAAATTATAATATATGCGCTGGCGCTATATCTATTAACCCCTCCTTGACCGGGCAATCTTTCATTTTTCTCCTCCCATCTTCCAAAAGCTATAACTTTTTTCCCTTTGTCTTCCAGTATAGCCACACGTGGGCTTATTTTTTTTTAGTGGGCCGAGTTGTGGTTGTGAACGACACAATTTATTTTGTCATTCAATGTTTTAGAAAACAGGGAAAAAAAATCAAAGTGTGGTAAAATTGTGGGGAAAAAAGGGGGATTCTGACATTGTTTTTTTTATTGTGTCCATTGTGTGGTCAGAATGACCCCATCAAGTGATTCTCCATGTCAGAGACCATTGTGCTAATGCTGAACATGCAGAGGTTTTCTTTTTACTTAAGTGGTGAAAATTAGAAATTTATTAGAAAAAACATTGATTTGAGTCTCCATATTCTGAGACATTGTAACTTTGTGATTTTGATACCTGGATGGCGCAGTGTAAGGGCTTCTTTATTGTGTAGGAAGCTGTAGCTTTTATTAGATCTTTCTTGGGTAGAAAGGACATGGTGATATCTTTCTATTGCAATTTCTAGATAAATATGGCGCCTCTAAAAAACCCAATTTTGATGTTTCAATTTTTTTCTCATTTTAATATTTACTGTTTGGGATAATTATTTTTATATTTTTGTATATCCCTCTTATACTAACATAGTAATCCCAGTTATGCTTATTTTTCATTTTTTTAATTATTATTATTAATTGGGAAAGTTGTGTGATTCTAATTATATTATGTTTTTCAAATTATTATTTTATTTTTTTATTATTTTTTATTTAATTTTTTAGTCTCTTTAAAAGACATGAACCTGTGATTTTCTGATCGCTTGCACTATATACAGTGATGGAACTGTATCGCTGTATATGGCTTTATTAACGTTGTCATAAGAAATTAAACCAGGCTGGTCTGAACAGGAGGACGAAAGCGAAGCACAAGGTTTTTCAGCAGGCCCAGATAGTCATTATAACCAATTAACCCCTTGCAATTGTGTCCTGGTAGGGGCTAATGGGTGCTGATGCGCATAAATCGGCAATCACTTCATTTAAATACCGCTGTCAGCATTGAAATGGTTAAACTGCAGTAATCAGCATGTGCTCCAGTTGCTGCTGTTATAGGCAGGTGGCAGCTATGCAATACGGTCAGTATCAGCCTGGTAAAATGCAGGCTCAGCTCCTGAATCCGCTCCATACATTTACCGCACAACATGACAAACATTTCCATTATGTGTTCTCAAAGAGATTAACAAATCTTGTATCATCTCAGCAGGTGGAAGCCTTATGATGCCCTCTGACGTAGGGAACATGCCAGCACAAGACCTTGCTGATGCCAGACCCGTTACTTTAACCCAGAGAGAATTGGTTAACATAGAAAATCCTATTAACTTTCGCCACCTTGAAATCCTCAAAGTTGTTGGAGAGGGAAATTTCGGAAAGGTAAGTGTGAATTTCTCCTCCTCCGTGCTCCCCAATGTATCCTGCACCAGATACACAGGAGGATATACATATTCATTACAGGATGTTTATATGTAATGGTGATTGGGATAAACCAGTGATCCATTATACAGATCCCTATAATAGATGGGATTTTGGTCTGATCGCCTGTGATTTTTCTCCAGGTCCTCTTGGCATCAGATATGTTCAGCGGAGAACTGCTGGCTATTAAAGCCATAGACAGGAATTATTGTGATGAAGCCACAATCTCTAAAGAGTTAAAGGTCCTGAGTATGGCCACCGACTGCCGCTTCATAACATCTCTGCGGGGGTTTATGGAGGTACCAACAGAATATATAATAGCCATGGAGTATATTGCCGGAGGTGATCTGTCTGTCCACATGGCAAAATCGATGAAATTTGATATGGAAACATCAAGGTAAATGTCTTAGACTGAATCATAATATTCTACTGCCCATACATTGTGGTCCTAGAGTGTATGTAACCACTGATCCATCCTCTACTTTCTACTCCACAGACTCTTTGCGGCAGAAATGGTTTGCGGACTCCAGTTCCTCCATGAACACGGCGTGATACATTGGTAATCAGTTCATCTTCATAAATCTCTGTTGTCTCCTTACATATCTATTGTAGAAAGTTCTGTTCATGAATTATCCTCACAATCATGTCTGATCATTTTTCCCTGCAGTGACCTGAAGCCTCAGAACATCCTCATCCATGACACCGGACACATAAAGATCGCGGACTTTGGCTTATCAGCCGTGAATGTGGTCGATGAGGTCCTATTGGAGGATACTGTTGGCACGAATGGTTACATCGCACCGGAGGTAAGGAACATCCCTGTGTGATTGATGCCGATAGTAGGACTGAGTATTAATCTGAGGATCCTGCTCATATCTAATCACAGACCGGTCCTCATGGCCTCTGTGTGTAAATCCCCTCCCCGATATAGTAATCTCCTATCTTATGTTCCCACAGATAATGGATGAAGAAAGCTTCAATCATAAGGCAGATTCCTTTTCATTTGGTGTCATCCTGTACATGATGATTGTGGGGAAAAAGCCGTTCTATAGCAGTGGTTTGCTGGATCAATACCACTGGTCTCTGCAGGTGGACGTCCCAGATTTTCCAGACTGGATCCCCAGCGATGCACTTGACATCTTAGAAGGCGTAAGTAGGATCAGAAGAAGAAGGATGATGAGGGACTATAAAGAAAGCTAGAAGATAAGATGCGGACAGTCCATGGACATTGTGTAATAACGTTTCAATAATAATATATAATATAATGATTAATGGTCTCTCTCATTTTCCAGCTTCTCTGCAAAACTCCATCTGCCCGGTATGCTATATCATCCTTCATCCGAGAGCGCCCATTCTTCCTCTCCATAAACTGGAGCGACGTGGAGTCCGGCGAAGCCGACCCACCATTCAAATTTGATGAAAATGTAAGTATAGCACATAGGGACATCCATAGTGTTATCTGTGCCCAGTAACACACATATCCACTATACACCTTATCATTATATCCCCCAGTATACATTATATATGTGAGGAGACGATTCTCAGACATGTATATTTATCATCTTAAGATGGAGAAAAGCGGCACTCACCCCAAAGTGGCACTCACCATTACTTCTTTATTAATCTGCTGTAAAACATATCGGCAGGGAGAGAATGCCGCTTTTCTCTCTTTTTGACTGCAATTGCTTCCCAGTCTGGGGTGTATTTAGCTGAGCTCCCGTGTGGTTCACGAACCCTTTTTTAAATGTGCAACCTTCAACATTGTAATCTCCTCCCAGACTTTATGATAGTGCAGAATCGCTTCTCTTTCTTTATTGTGAATATATTTCTCTTCTTACAGGAGGATTAGGCTGATATAAATCAGCCCCATTCCAGTAACATCTAGGAATGAAGCTTTCCATTACTCGGAAGAGACAACTAAACTGGACTTTCTTATTTACCGGACTTTGACAAACCTACCGAGCTTCCACCACATAACAGCCACGTAGATTCGAGCACCAAACATCCAGGGATTTAGTCCGATCGCCATATTTGGGGTCAGGAAGGAATTTTTTTCCCCTGATATGAGGATTATACAACAACTAGTCTTCAGGGTTATTTTTCGCCTTCCTCTGGATCAACATAGCAAGTAATTAAAGGCTGAAATTGAAGGACTTCTTTCAGCCATACTTGCTATGTTACCATCTGAACGACTCATCTACAATGTGGTGGTAAGAAGACGACTACCGAATATGGACAAAGAGAAGGCAGTGGCTGCTCCTTCTCCACCGGATATGGACAGAGAGAAGGCAGCGGCTGCTCCTTCTCCACCAGATATGGAAAAAAAGAAGGCAGTGGCTGCTCCTTCTCCACCGGATATGGACAGAGAGAAGGCAGCGGCTGCTCCTTCTCCACCAGATGTGGAAAAAAAGAAGGCAGCGGCTGCTCCTTCTTAAAATTGGCCAAGTAAAGAGAGGTGGAAGCGGCTGCTCCTTCTCACACTTGGCCATGTAGCGACAGAAGGATGCGGCTGCTCCTTCTGCTACCAGGCCATGGACAGACAGAAGGTAGCGGCTGCTCCTTCTACTACCTAGCCATGGTCAGACAGAAGGCCATATGGTTGATCGCGGTGCTCTAGGAATCCAGGAAAACTCCAACTTCACAGATCACACGTCACACATTCCTGCTCTTCTCCTCTCCGTCATGTGTGATCCAGACCTGGATGTCCAAAAACAGCTCAAGTGCAACCAAAGGCCTGAAGAGCGGAATCATCATCTGCTCCTTTCTATAGAAAGTGACTGTATCTACAGACTTTCTTTTTTCATCTTTGCATATAATTAACAACTTATATGCACAAATAAATATATTGAACATCTATGTTGATTCTGGTTAGATTCTTCTCATATACAGAACTGCTTTTTGGTATTTTTATTAATATCATGATGACCTAATGTAATTGTGGATGGGTTGAATATCTCACAAACATTTCTGCATAGAGTAAAATATTTACGTTTTAAAAAAGAGATGAGAGAATTTAATCTTCTCAAACTGTAAAAGAATCCTCATTCACTAAAATGTGTATTATTTTGTAATTCACTTCTGTGCAGATACAGCCGGCCTCTATTTTACTACACTGTAAAGAATCATCAAAAGTTTAAAAATAAAAATGTAAAAAATATACTTATCTTACTGCTCCCCCAGAAGCATTACTTCTGGAGAAGTAGAAGGGCAAGTCGCCTCAAGCCCCTCACTCCGAGGGGCCCACCCAAAGCTTAACAATATCGGTGAGGGCGTAAAGCTGATACAGAAAGACTTGATACAGAATGCCAGGGTGACACACTAAAGACCCCCATAGCAGGGATAAGGGGGATAGAGCGACATGATGAAGTCATCACTCTGTGACTCTGATGTCCCGTGCGTGCCTCTGCATGATGATATCACCATGTTGGTCTACCTGTGACTAGCTACTGTCTGCCGGCGGACTCACTAGGATTCAGTGTTAGGTAAGTATATTATGTTTATGGTTTTTTTATTAATACTTATAATTGGACTGACTGTGGTGGCATCATACAGTGTGGGGACTAGTGTGGAGTATCATACAATATGGGGGGCATTATACTGTGGACAGTAAGCTGTGGGGGGAACATATGGTATGAGAGCTTTATATTGTGTGAGGACTCATGTGGTGGTATCATACAGTGTGGGAACTAATGTGGGGGCCATCATACAATGCCATCATACAAGACCATAATAACTGGGGGGTGTATAATATAATTTAGGGACTAATGTGGGGGCCATCATACAATGTTGGGTGCATCATACTGTTTATAAAAGGCTGTGGGTTCTATTATACAGTTGGGGACTACTGAGGGGGTATCATACAATGTGTGTGCTACTGTGGGGGCCATCATACAATGTTGGGTTCATCATACTGTTTATAGGAAGCTGTACGGGCGATCATATACTGTGGGGACTACTGAAGGATATCATGCAACGTGGGGGCTACTGTGCGGGCCAATGTTGGGGGCATTATATTGTGTACAATAAGCTGTTGGGGGATAATATAGTATGGGTGGCTTTATACTAGGTGAGGACTGCTGAAGGGGCCATCATACAATGTTGGGTTCATCATACTGTCTATAGAAAGCTGTTGGGACTATTGTGAAGACACGGGGTCTTCCATGGGCATAATACTACTAGGAAAACACAGGGTTAGGGTTAAACAGTGTAGCAATACTTTATTGAACCAAGTGAACAGGTGATTCCAACCTTTATATCTCCGGGTTTATCCATGGGTTCCAAGTGACCGGATGGTCCCAACATGGCTAACAAAAACATATATAGTATATAATGGGCCCCATTATTGCTCCATACAGTATATACTGGGCCCCATTTATTGCTCCATACACTATAATGGCCCCATATAGTATATAATAGGCCCCATATATTGCTCTATGCAGTATAAAGGCCCCATATAGTATATAATAGGTTCCTTATATTGCTCCATACAGTATATAATGGGCCCCATATATTGCTCCATACAGTATATATGTGGCACCACAGGGGTCTGGTTGCCACAGTAATAGAAATATTATGTCTGAGAGCAAGTGGGAGGTTTCTCTGGTCAGGAGCCCTGAGCATGCAACACTGCCCGCCCAGACCTGGGAGGGGAGGAATCTTCCCTTATAAACTGGGTCTGGGGCGGGATTAGGGGAGTCAGAGCCTGGAGAGGGAAAGTAAGAACCAGGAGCTCTGTAGGAACAGTAGCTGAATACCAGGGGCTGGAGCTGTGCAGAGTTCGCCCTGGTTGAAGACACTAATACCGGACATGGAGTCCGAGGCTGTGGGGACATCCAGGTCCAGCAGCAGAATCCAACCGGCAGGGGATTCCATGTCCTCTGGCCATAGAACCCGGAGGCACGGTCACAAGCAAGGGACCAGCAACGCCATTGTGAAGCGGAGGCTAACAGAAGGCCCCAAGTCACCGGCCATACGGGTGAGCACCACACGGTATACTCAGGGACGTGGGCTACTTCTACCCGCATAGAGCAAGGTAGCCAGGAAAGAGTGCAGATAGACGGGGAGGCCTACAACTCCACCTGGCCAGGGGGAGATCCTGCTTGCTCACAGACTGACCAGGCCCCTACTGCTAACCAGTACTCCCGGGAGGGTCTGCTTTATACCATCAGTAAAGACCCTGAACTGCACCACACGTCTCTGTGTTTCATCGCCGCACCAGCACCATCAGTACTGGGACGCTCACACCATCACTCCCATCATCTCTCACATTAGCTGCCCTGAGGCAATACTTCTCCCGTGGGCAGTTATCCCATACTCGGCTGCGCAAACAACATCAGCCTCAGCGGTCTGCAGCGCAGCGGCGGTCCCCACTGACCGCAATCCACGGGTGGCGTAGTCGGACATTGTTATTACCTAAGACTGCCACTGGTTTGACCACCCTGGGCACGGACCGGGTCACCGCCACACTGAGACTACAACCCCCAGCGATCCGGCTCCGGGTATCCCCTGCACAACACTGGCCCAGGGGGCGCGTCATATACTGGGTCCTCTAAATTGCTCCAAACAATATAAAGGCCCCATGTAGTATATAATGGGCCAAATGTATTGCTCCATACAGTATATACTGGGCCCCATAAATTGTTCCATACAGTATAATTGCCCCATATAGTATATAATGGGCTCCATGTATTGCTCTATACAGTATATACTGGGCCACATAAATTGTTCCATACAGTATAATATCTCCATATAGTATATAATGGGCCCCATATATTGCTCCATATAGTATAATGGCCCCATATATTGTATAATTGGCCCCATATATTGATTCACAGTATAATCGCCCTATATAGTATATAATGGGCCCCATATATTACTTCATAAAGTATAATGGCCCCATATAGTATATAATAAGCCCCACATATTGCTCCATACAGTATAATGGCCTCATACAGTATATGACAGGCCCCATATATTGCTCCATACAGTATATACTGGACCCCATATAATGCTCCATACAGTATAATGGCAACATATATTATATAATGGGCACAATATATTGCTCCATACAGTATATACTGGGCCCATATATTGCCCCATACAGTATAATGGCCCCATATATTATATAATGGGCCCAATATATTGCTCCATACAGTATATACTGGGCCCTAGATACTGCTCCATACAGTATAATGGCCACATATAGTATATAATAGGCCCCATATATTGCTCCATAAAGTGTAATGGCCACATATAGTATATATGGGCCCCATATATTGCTCCATACAGTATATACTGGGCCCCATATATTGCTGCAAAGTATAATGGCCACATATAATATATAAAGGGCCACATTTTTTGCTCCATACTATATATACTGGGCCCCATATATGGCTCCACACAGTATATACTGGGCCCTAGATACTGCTCCATACAGTATAATGGCCACATATAATATATAATGGGCCCCATATATTGCTCCATACAGTATATACTGGGCCCCATATAATGCTGCACAGTATAATTGCCACATATAGTATATAATGGGCTCCATAAATTGCTCAATACAGTATAATGGCCCCATATATTATATAATGGGCCCAATATATTGCTCCATACAGTATATACTGGGCCCTAGATAATGCTCCATACAGTATAATGGCCACATATAGTATATAATGGGCCCATATATTGCTCCATACAGTATTTACTGAGCCCCATATATTGCTGCAAAGTATAATGGCCCCATATAATATATAATGGGCCACATTTTTTGCTCCATACTGTATATACTGGGCCACATAGAGTATATACTGGGCCCCATGAATTGATCCATACAGTATAAGGGTCACATATAGTATATGATGTGCCCCATATATTTCTCCATACAGTATATACTGGGCCCCATATACTGCTGCAGGGTATAATTGCCCCATATAGTATATAATGGGCTCTATAAATTGCTCCATACAGTAAAATGGCCCCATATAATATATAATGAGCCTCATATATTGCTCCATACTATATAACGGCCCCATATAGTGCTCCATACAGTATAATGACCACATATAGTGCTCCATACAGTATAATGGGCCCCATATATTGCTCCATGCAGTATATACTGGGCCCCATAAATTGTTCCATACACTATAATTGCCACGTAAAGTATTATATAATGGGCCCCATATATGGCTCCATACAGTATATACTGGGCGCCATATATTGCTCCATACACTATAATGACCCCATATATTATATAATGGGCCCCATATATTGCTCCATATAGTATATAATGGACCCCATAAATTGATCCATACAGTATAATGGCCCCATATAGTATATAATGGGCCCTATGTATTGCTCCATACAGTATAATGGCCCCATATAGTATATAATGGGCCCCATATATTGCTCCATGCAGTATATAATGGGCCACATATTGCTCCATACAGTATAATGACCACATATAGTATATAATGGGCCCCATATATTGATCCACAGTATAATGGCCCCATGTAGTATATAATGGGCCTCACACATTGCTTCCTACAGTATAATGGCCCAAAATAGTATATAATATGCCCCATATATAGCTCCATACAGTATATAATGGGCCCCATATATTGCTCCATACTGTATATACTGGGCTCCATACAGTATATACTGAGCCCCATATATTGCTTCACAGTATAATGGCCCCTTATAATATATAAAGAGAAACTTTTTTGTTCCATACTGTATATAATGGGCCTAATATATTACTCCATACAGTATAATGGTCACATATAGTATATAATGGGACCCATATATTGCTGCACAGTATAATGGCCCCATTTAGTATAAAATGGGCTCCATAAATTGATAAATACAGTATAATGGCCCCATATAATACATAATGGGCCCCAGATATTGCTTCATACAGCATAATGGCTCCATACAGTATATACTGAGCCCCATATGTTGCTCCATACAGTATAATGGCCCCATATAGTATATAATAGGCCCCATATATTGCTCTATACTGTATATAATGGGCCCAATATATTGCTCCATACAGTATAATGGTCACATATAGTATATAATGGGCCCCATATAATGCTGCACAGTATAATGGCCCCATATAGTATAAAATGGGCTCCATAAATTGCTAAATACAGTATAATGGCTCCATATAATATATAATGGGCCCCATATATTGCTCCATACAGCATAATGGCCCCATATAGAGCTCCATACAGTAAAATGACCACATGTAGTATATAATAGGCCCCATATAGTACTCCATCCAGTATAATGGGCCCCATATATTGCTCCATACAGTATATACTGGGCCCGATAAATTGTTCCATACAGTATATACTGGGCCCCATATATTGATCCACAGTATAAAGGCCCCATATACTATATAATGGGCCCCATATATTGCTCCATACAGCATAATGGTCCCATATATTATATAATGGGCCCCATATATTGCCTATACAGTATAAACTGGGCCCCATATATTAATCCACAGTATCATGGCCCGATATAGTATATAATGGGCCCCATATATTGCTTCATAAAGTATATTGGCCCCATATAGTATATAATGGTCGACATATATTGCTCCAAACAGTATCATGGCCCCATATAGTATATAATAGGCCCCATATATTGCTCCACACAGTATATAATGGGCCCCATATATTGCTCCATACAGTATATACTGAGCCCCATATATTGCTGCACAGTATAATTTCCCCTTATAATATATAAAGGGCCACATTTTTTCCTCCTACTGTATATATTGGGCCCCATTTATTGCTCCATACAGTACATACTGGGCCCCATATATTGCTGCACAGTATAATGGCCACATATAGTATATAATGGGCCCCATATATTGCTTCATACAGTATAATGGCCAAATATAGTATTTAACGGCCCACATATATTGCTCCATACAGTAAAATGGCCACATATAGTATATGATAGACCCCATATAGCACAAAATAGGCCCGATATATTGCTCCATATAATATAATGGCCACATATAGTATATAATGGGCCCCATATATTGCTCCATACAGTATATACTGGGCCCCATATATTGCTCCATACAGTATATACTGGGAACCATATATTGCTGCACAGTATAATGGCCCCATATAGAATATAATGGGCTCCATACATTTCTAAATGCAGTATAATGGCCCCATACAATACATAATGGGGCCGATATATTGCTCCATACAGTATAATGACCACATATAGAATATAATAGGCCCCATATATTGCTCCATACAGTATAATGGCACCATATAGTATATAATAAGCCCTATATATTGCTCCATACAGTATAATTGGCCCTGGGTAGTGCTCCATATAGCATAATGGCCCCATATAGTGCTCCATACAGTATAATGACCACATATAGTATATAATCGGCCCCATATAGTGCTCCATACAGTATAATGGGCCCCATATATTGCTCCATACAGTATATACTGGGCCCCATATATTGATCCACAGTATAATGGCCCCATATAGTATATAATGGGCCCCATGAATTAATCCATACAGTATATAATGGGCCCCATATATTGGTCCATACAGTATAACGGCCACATATAGTATATAATAGGCCCCATATATTGCTCCATACAGTATAATGGCCCCATATATTATATGATGGGCCCCATATATTGCTCCATACAGTATAATGGCACCACATATTATATAATGGGCCCCATATATTGCTCCATACAGTATATACTGGGCCCCAAATGTTGCTACACAGTATAATGGCCCCATATATTATATAAAAGGCCCCATATTTTGCTCCATACTGTATATACTGGGCCCCATATATTTCTCCATACAGTATATACTTGGCCCCATAAATTGATCCATACAGTATAATGGTCACATATAGTATATGATGTGCCCCATATATTGCTCCATAAAGTATATACTGGGCCCCATATACTGCTGCACAGTATAGTTGCCCCATATAGTATATAATGGGCTCCATAAATTGCTCCATACAGTATAATGGCCCCATATAATATATAGTGGGTCTCATATATTGCTCCATACAATACAATAGCCCCATATAGTGCTCCATACAGTATAATGACCACATATAGTGCTCCATACAGTATAAAGGGCCCCATATATTGCTCCATACAGTATATACTGGGCCCCATAAATTGTTCCACACAGTATGATTGCCCCATATAGTAAATAAGGGGCCCCATATATTACTCCATACAGTATAATGGCTATATACAGTATATACTGGGCCCCATATATTGCTCCATACAGTATATACTGGGCCCCATATATTGCTGCACAGTATAATGGCCCCATATAATAAATAAAGGGCCACATTTTTTGCTTCATACTGTATATACTGGGCCTCATATATTTCTCCATACAGTATATACTGGTCACCATAAATTGATCCATACAGTATAATGGCCCCATAGAGTATATAATGAGCCCTATGTATTGCTCCATACAGTATAATGGCCCTATATAATATATAATGGGCCCCATACATTGCTCCATACAGTATAATGGCACCACATATTATATAATGGGCCAAATATATTGCTCCATACAGTATATACTGGGCCACATATATTGCTGCACAGTATAATGGCCCCATATAATATATAAAGGGCCACAATTTTTGCTCCATACTGTATATACTTTGCCCCATATATTGCTCCATACAGTATAATGGCCACATATAGTATATAATAGGCCCCATATATTGCTCCATACAGTGTAATGGCCACATATAGTATATAATAGGTCCCATCTATTGCTCCATACAGTGTAATGGCCACATATATACTATATAATGGGCCCCATATATTGCTCCATACAGTATATACTGGGCCCCATATGTTGCTACACAGTATAATGGCCCCATATATTATATAAAAGGCCCCATATTTTGCTCCATACTGTATATACTGGGCCCCATAAATTGATCTATACAGTATAATGGTCACATATAGTATATGATGTGCCCCATATATTGCTCCATACAGTATATACTGGGCCCCATATACTGCTGCACAGTATAATTGCCCCATACAGTATATAATGGGCTCCATTAATTGATCCATACAGTATAATGGCCCTATATAATATATAGTGGGTCCCACATATTGCTCCATACAATATAATGGCCCCATATAGTGCTCCATACAGTATAATGACTACATATAGTGCTCCATACAGTATAAAGGGCCCCATATATTGCTCTATACAGTATATACTGGGCTCCATAAATAGTTCCACACAGTATAATTGTCCCACATAGTATATAATGGGCCCTATATATTACTCCATACAGTATAATGGCTACATATAGTATATACTGGGCCCCATATATTGCTCCATACAGTATATACTGGGCCCCATATATTGCTGCACAGTATAATGGCCCCATATAATAAATAAAGGGCCACATTTTTTGCTCCATACTGTATATACTGGGCCTCATATATTTCTCCATACATTATATACTAGGCACCATAAATTGATCCATACAGTATAATGGCCCCAAATAGTATATAATGGGCCCTATGTATTGCTCCATACAGTATAATGGACCTTAATAATATATAATGGGCCCCATATATTGCTCCATACAGTATATACTGGGCCCCATATACTGCTGCACAGTATAATTGCCCCATATAGTATATAATGTGCTCCATTAATTGCTCCATACAGTGTAATGGCCCCATATAATATATAATGCATCTCATATATTGCTCCATACAATATAATGGCCCCATATAGTGCTCCATACAGTGTAATGACCACATATAGTGCTCTATATAGTATAATGGGCCCCATATATTGCTTCATACAGTATATACTGGACCCCATAAATTGCTGCACAGTATAATGGGCCCCATATATTGCTGCACAGTATAATGGCCCCATATAATACATAAAGGGCCATATTTTTTGCTCCATACTGTATATACTGGGCCTCATAAATTGCTTCATACAGTATAATTGCCCCATATATTGCTCCATACAGTGTAATCGCAACATATAGTATATAATGGGCCCCATATATTGCTCCATACAGTATAATGGCCCCATATAATATATAATGGGTCTCATATATTGCGACATACAATATAATGGCCCCATATAGTGCTCCATACAGTATAATGACCACATATAGTGCTCCATACAGTATAATGGGCCCCATATATTACTCCATACAGTATATACTGGGCCCCATAAATTGTTCCACACAGTATAATTGCCCCGTATAGTATATAATGGGCCCCATATATTACTCCATACAGTATAATGGCTCCGTACAGTATATACTGGGCCCCATATATTGCTCTATACAATATATACTGGGCCCCATATATTGCTGTACAGTATAATGGCCCCATATAATATATAAAGGGCCACATTTTTTGCTCCATACCGTATATACTGGGCCTCATATATTGCTCCATACAGTATATACTCGGCCCCATACATTGATCCATACAGTATAATGGCCCCATATAGTATATAATGGGCCCTATGTATTGCTCAATACAGTATAATGGCCCTATATAATATATAATGGGCCCCATACATTGCTCCATACAGTATAATTGCCCCATATATTGCTCCATACAGTGTAATCGCAACATATAGTATATAATGGGCCCCATATATTGTTCCATACGGTATAATGGCCCCATATAGTATATAATGGGCCCCATATATTGCTCCATACAGTATATACTGGGCCCCATATATTGCTCCATACAGTATATACTGGGCGCCATATATTGCTGCACGGTATAATGGCCCCATATAGTATAAAATGGGCTCCATAAATTGCTCCATACAGTATAATGGCCCTATATTATATATAATGGGCCCAATATATTGCTCCATACAATATAATGGCGCCATATAGTGCTCCATACAGTATAATGACCAAATATAGTATATCATAGGCCTCATATAGTGCTCCATACAGTATAATGTGCCCCATATATTACCCCATACAGTATATACTGGGCCCCATAAATTGTTTCATACAGTATAATTGCCCCGTATAGTATATAATGGGCCCCATATATTGCTCCATACAGTATAATGGCTCCATACAGTATATACTGGGCCTCGTATATTGCTTCATACAGTATAATGGTCCCATATATTATATAATGGGCCCCATATATTGCTACATACAGTATATACTGGGCCCCATAAATTGATCCACAGTATAATGGCCCCATGTAGTATATAATGGGCCTCATATATTGCTTCATACCGTATAATGGCCCCATATAGTATATAATAGGCCCCATATATTGCTCCATACAGTATATAATGGGCCCCATATATTGCTCCATACAATATATACTGGCTCCATACAGTATATACTGAGCCCCATATATTGCTCCACAGCATAATGGCCCCTTTTAATATATAAAGAGAAACTTTTTTGCTCCATACTGGATATACTGGGCCCAATATATTGCTCCATACAGTATAATGACCCCATATAGTATATAATGGGCCCCATATATTGGTCCATACAGTATATACTGGTCCCCCATATATTGCTCCATACAGTATAATGGCTTCATATAGTATATACTGGGCCCCATATATTGCTCCATACAGTATAATGGCCCCATATAGTATATAATAGGCCCCATATATTGCTCCATACAGTATATAATGGGCCCCATATATTGCTCCATACAGTATATACTGGGCCCCATATACTGCTCCATACAGTATAATGGCCCCATATAGTATATAATGGGCCCCATATTTTGCTCCATACAGTATATAATGGGCCCCATATAATGCTCCATACAGTATATACTGGGCCCCATATATTGCTGCACAGTATAATGGCCCCATATAGTTTATAATTGGCTCCATAAATTGCTAAATACAGTATAATGGCCCCATATAATATATAATGGGCTCCATATATTGCTCCATACAGTATAATGGCCCCATATAGTGCTCCATACAGTATATTGACCACATATAGTATATAATAGGCCCCATATAGTGCTCCATACAGTATAATGGGCCCCATATTTTGCTTTATTTTGCTTCATACAGTATAATGGCTCCATATAGTATATAATGGGCCCCATATATAGTTCCATACAGTATAATAGCCCCTTATAGTAAATAATGGGCCCCACATATTGCTCCATACTGTATAATGGTCCCATATAGTGCTCCATACAGTATATACTGGACCCCATAAATTGCTGCACAGTATAATGGGCCCCATATATTGCTGCACAGTATAATGGCCCCATATAATACATAAAGGGCCATATTTTTTGCTCCATACTGTATATACTGGGCCTCATAAATTGCTTCATACAGTATAATTGCCCCATATATTGCTCCATACAGTGTAATCGCAACATATAGTATATAATGGGCCCCATATATTGCTCCATACAGTATAATGGCCCCATATAATATATAATGGGTCTCATATATTGCGACATACAATATAATGGCCCCATATAGTGCTCCATACAGTATAATGACCACATATAGTGCTCCATACAGTATAATGGGCCCCATATATTACTCCATACAGTATATACTGGGCCCCATAAATTGTTCCACACAGTATAATTGCCCCGTATAGTATATAATGGGCCCCATATATTACTCCATACAGTATAATGGCTCCGTACAGTATATACTGGGCCCCATATATTGCTCTATACAATATATACTGGGCCCCATATATTGCTGCACAGTATAATGGCCCCATATAATATATAAAGGGCCACATTTTTTGCTCCATACCGTATATACTGGGCCTCATATATTGCTCCATACAGTATATACTCGGCCCCATACATTGATCCATACAGTATAATGGCCCCATATAGTATATAATGGGCCCTATGTATTGCTCAATACAGTATAATGGCCCTATATAATATATAATGGGCCCCATACATTGCTCCATACAGTATAATTGCCCCATATATTGCTCCATACAGTGTAATCGCAACATATAGTATATAATGGGCCCCATATATTGTTCCATACGGTATAATGGCCCCATATAGTATATAATGGGCCCCATATATTGCTCCATACAGTATATACTGGGCCCCATATATTGCTCCATACAGTATATACTGGGCGCCATATATTGCTGCACGGTATAATGGCCCCATATAGTATAAAATGGGCTCCATAAATTGCTCCATACAGTATAATGGCCCTATATTATATATAATGGGCCCAATATATTGCTCCATACAATATAATGGCGCCATATAGTGCTCCATACAGTATAATGACCAAATATAGTATATCATAGGCCTCATATAGTGCTCCATACAGTATAATGTGCCCCATATATTACCCCATACAGTATATACTGGGCCCCATAAATTGTTTCATACAGTATAATTGCCCCGTATAGTATATAATGGGCCCCATATATTGCTCCATACAGTATAATGGCTCCATACAGTATATACTGGGCCTCGTATATTGCTTCATACAGTATAATGGTCCCATATATTATATAATGGGCCCCATATATTGCTACATACAGTATATACTGGGCCCCATAAATTGATCCACAGTATAATGGCCCCATGTAGTATATAATGGGCCTCATATATTGCTTCATACCGTATAATGGCCCCATATAGTATATAATAGGCCCCATATATTGCTCCATACAGTATATAATGGGCCCCATATATTGCTCCATACAATATATACTGGCTCCATACAGTATATACTGAGCCCCATATATTGCTCCACAGCATAATGGCCCCTTTTAATATATAAAGAGAAACTTTTTTGCTCCATACTGGATATACTGGGCCCAATATATTGCTCCATACAGTATAATGACCCCATATAGTATATAATGGGCCCCATATATTGGTCCATACAGTATATACTGGTCCCCCATATATTGCTCCATACAGTATAATGGCTTCATATAGTATATACTGGGCCCCATATATTGCTCCATACAGTATAATGGCCCCATATAGTATATAATAGGCCCCATATATTGCTCCATACAGTATATAATGGGCCCCATATATTGCTCCATACAGTATATACTGGGCCCCATATACTGCTCCATACAGTATAATGGCCCCATATAGTATATAATGGGCCCCATATTTTGCTCCATACAGTATATAATGGGCCCCATATAATGCTCCATACAGTATATACTGGGCCCCATATATTGCTGCACAGTATAATGGCCCCATATAGTTTATAATTGGCTCCATAAATTGCTAAATACAGTATAATGGCCCCATATAATATATAATGGGCTCCATATATTGCTCCATACAGTATAATGGCCCCATATAGTGCTCCATACAGTATATTGACCACATATAGTATATAATAGGCCCCATATAGTGCTCCATACAGTATAATGGGCCCCATATTTTGCTTTATTTTGCTTCATACAGTATAATGGCTCCATATAGTATATAATGGGCCCCATATATAGTTCCATACAGTATAATAGCCCCTTATAGTAAATAATGGGCCCCACATATTGCTCCATACTGTATAATGGTCCCATATAGTGCTCCATACAGTATATACTGGACCCCATATATTGCTCCATAAAGTATAATGGCCCCATATAGTATATAATGAGCCCCATATATTTTTCCATACAGTTTAATGGCCCCTTATATTGCTCCATACAGTGTATAATGGGCCCCATATATTGCTCCATACAGTATAATGGCCCCTTATCTATAATATTACCGGGGATGCGTATCTGAAGCCTTTATAGACTGCGCATGCATGACGCGCAGTCTGGCTCCAGGCAGAATCACGCATCCAGCCGTTACAGGTAAGAGGAGTGTATGGCGCGGTATACGTAGACACTGAACGTATACCGCGATCTCCGGCGCCATACTTAGATACTTACCTGACCGGGAGGAGCGTTGCCGCGGCGCCTCTCTATGCCGGAGACCGGGGCAGGAGTAAGGCGTCAGATCGGAAACCAGGATGGGGATGAGGGGTGCCGTGCATACCGGGATTGGGGGTGAGGGGTGCCATGCATACCGGGATTGGGGGTGAGGGGTGCCAAGCATACCGGGATTGGGGGTGAGGGGTGCCAAGCATACCGGGATGAGGGATACCATACAAACCAGGAGAGGGATGAGGGATGGGGTACCATGCATACCGGGATAGGGATGAGGAGTACCACACATGCCAGGATAGGGATGAGGAGTACCATACATACCAGGGTTGGGATGAGGGGGCCACGCATACCAGGATTGGGGGTGAGGGGTGCCATGTGACTCGCCCCTTGGGCCGTGGGGCACTCGGATCCGGGCAATAGGGAAACGGTGGGAGTAGTAGTGGCAACCCGGTTCCGTGGCTCAGGGTGGTCAGGACAGTGGTAGTCCGTTATGTGCTGTTGATTATGTCCGACTACGCCACCCGTGGATTGCGGTTATTAGGAACCGCCGCTGCATGCAGACCGCTGGGACTGATGATGTGTGCAGCTGGGGTAGTGTGACTCCCCACGGGAAGAGTGCGGCCGCAGGGCAGTATAATTGATGGTGGGAGTGATGGTAGTGAGAGTCCCAGTGCTGATAGTGCTGGAGGAGCAAGGAGCACACAGAAAACAGGTTGCAGTCCAGGGTCTTTACTAAAACAAGTAAACTGACCCACAAACAGTCCCGGCTAGGAGGGGACCTGGATGTCTGAGAGCAACGGGGAAATTGGCCCTGGTCAGGGTGAGGGTGTAGGCCTACCGTGCTTTCTGTGCTCCTTCTGGCTATCTCCTCTTTATAGGGTAACAGCCCACGCTTCCGAGCTCTCCGTGTATTCTCGCCTGTATGGCCTGCGACGTGGGTTCCTTTCTGCTCCCAGCCTTGTACGGCTTTACTGGTCCCTTCGGTTGTGGCAGGGCCTCCAGGCTTCTTAGGCCAAGGAATATACAGTCCCCAGCGGACTGGTTATCTGCTGGAGAATGTGGAATCCTCCCAGCCTCAGACACCAAAGTCTGGTAAATTTTGTCCGTTATCTGCCAAGACAGGCTCTCTTCGCCTCTTGTCTCTGGCTTGTGGCTCTCCTACTGCCACACTTCCTCTTAGGGTGCAATACAACTGTCCCTCTCTGCTCTGGGACCTGAATCCTGAGACAGGTCGTCCAGTTCTCCCTAACCCTGCCCCCAGTACCAGCTTTTATAGGGGCAGCCAGCTCCCCCTACTGGCCTGAGACAGGAGGCATTGCATGCTAATATTCCCCTGACCAGAGAACCTCCCCCTTGCTCTCAGACACAGCTTTATTACACTTTGTGGCATCCAGGCCAGGGAGACACACCATGCATACCAGGATTGGGGATGAGGGGTGCCATGCATGCCAGGATTGGGATGAGGGGTGCCATGCATGCCAGGATTGGGATGAGGGGTGCCATGTATACCAGGATTGGGGATGAGGGGTGCCATGCATGCCAGGATTGGGATGAGGAGTGCCATGCATACCAGGATTGGGATGAGGGGTGCCATGCATGCCAGGATTGGGATGAGGGGTGCCATGCATACCAGGATGGGGATGAGGGGTGCCATGCATACCAGGATTGGGATGAGGGTTGCCATGCATACCAGGATTGGGGATGAGGGGTGCCATGCATACCAGGATTGGGGGATGAGGAGTGCCATGCATACCAGGATAGGATGGTGGGGACAGGATGGAGGCAGCACAAATACCAGGAGGGGGGGCAGCACATACCAGCATGGGAGACCATATACCAATAAAAATGCTCGCCACCTGGGCGTAGAACGGGTTCAATAGCTCGTAGTATATAATGGGCCACCCTCATATTTTGCTCCATACAGTATATATTGGACCCCATATATTGCTCCATAAAGTATAATGGCCCCATATAGTATATAATGAGCCCCATATATTGTTCCATACAGTTTAATGGCCCCTTATATTGCTCCATACAGTGTATAATGGGCCCCATATATTGCTCCATACAGTATAATAGCCCCTTGTAGTATATAATCGGCCCCATATATTGCTCCATACAGTATAATGGCCCCTTATCTATAATATTACCTGGGATGCGTGTCTCTATCTGAAGCCTTTATAGACAACGCATGCATGACGCGCAGTCTGGCTCCAGGCAGAATCACGCATCCAGCCGTTACAGGTAAGAGGAGTGTATGGCGCGGTATATGTAGACACTGAACGTATACCGCGATCTCTGGCGCCATACTTAGATACTTACCTGACCGGGAGGAGCGTTGCCGCGGCGCCTCTCTCTGCCGGAGACCGGGGCAGGAGTAAGGCGTCAGATCGGAAACCAGGATGGGGATGAGGGGTGCCGTGCATACCGGGATTTGGGGTGAGGGGTGCCATGCATACCGGGATTGGGGGTGAGGGGTGCCATGCATACCAGGATTTGGGGATGAGGGGTGCCATGCATACCGGGATTGGGGGTGAGGGGTGCCAAGCATACCGGGATGAGGGATACCATACAAACCAGGATAGGGATGAGGGATGGGGTACCATGCATACCGGGATAGGGATGAGGAGTACCACACATGCCAGGATAGGGATGAGGAGTACCATACATACCAGGGTTGGGATGAGGGGGCCACGCATACCAGGATTGGGGGTGAGGGGTGCCATGTGACTCGCCCCCTGGGCCGTGGGGCACTCGGATCCGGGCAATAGGGAAACGGTGGGAGTAGTAGTGGCAACCCGGTTCCGTGGCTCAGGGTGGTCAGGACAGTGGTAGTCCGTTATGTGCTGATGATTATGTCCGACTACGCCTCCCGTGGATTGCGGTTGTTAGGAACCGCCGCTGCATGCAGACCGCTGGGGCTGATGATGTGTGCAGCTGGGGTAGTGTGACTCCCCACGGGAAGAGTGCGGCCCCAGGGCAGTATAATGGATGGTGGGAGTGATGGTAGTGAGAGTCCCAGTGCTGATAGTGCTGGAGGAGCAAGGAGCACACAGACAACAGGTTGCAGTCCAGGGTCTTTACTAAAACAGGTAAACTGACCCACAAACAGTCCCGGCTAGGAGGGGACCTGGATGTCTGAGAGCAACGGGGAAATTGGCCCTGGTCAGGGTGAGGGTGTAGGCCTACCGTGCTTTCTGTGCTCCTTCTGGCTATCTCCTCCTTATAGGGTAACAGCCCACGCTTCCGAGCTCTCCGTGTATTCTCGCCTGTATGGCCTGCGACGTGGGTTCCTTTCTGCTCCCAGCCTTGTACGGCTTTACTGGTCCCTTCGGTTGTGGCAGGGCCTCCAGGCTTCTTAGGCCAAGGAATATACAGTCCCCTGGGGACTGGTTATCTGCTGGAGAATGTGGAATCCTCCCAGCCTCAGACACCAAAGTCTGGTAAATTAAGTCCGTTATCTGCCAAGACAGGCTCTCTTCGCCTCTTGTCTCTGGCTTGTGGCTCTCCTACTGCCACACTTCCTCTTAGGGTGCAATACAACTGTCCCTCTCTGCTCTGGGACCTGAATTCTGAGACAGGTCGTCCAGTTCTCCCTAACCCTGCCCCCAGTACCAGCTTTTATAGGGGCAGCCAGCTCCCCCTACTGGCCTGAGACAGGAGGCATTGCATGCTAATGTTCCCCTGACCAGAGATCCTCCCCCTTGCTCTCAGACACAGCTTTATTACACTTTGTGGCATCCAGGCCAGGGTGACACATTCCCCCCTAGTGAAATTTAGTACTAAACAATAAACAAAGACAATATGCACAACCATAAAACATTAACAGACAGACGACGCACAGATTGAGTTCTTAAGGTCACAGTGTGGTCTGTGACCAGGTGTCCATATCACCAACACAACGGGGAGCCTTAACCAGGTGGGGGTCTGTCCTATCCCAAGTCCTTTACAGTCTTAGTTCATTCCTGGGTTAGGCTCCAAACGCAGTCCATACAAGGTCCCGGTTATTAAAAGTCCATAACCTTCGAGTCTGTGCGGCAACTGTAAGGAACTGAAACACACAATTACTAATCTCGCATGTAACTTGGCAAACAATTCAACATTTGGCAACAGGGTTATTTACAATTTTAGCGCGCTCTATATTCTCCAGCGAGCGGGTATCTGCCCCTTTGTGCTCCTGGTTGACCTCCTTAACTTATTGTCTGGTGGTGGACTGACTTGGCTTTCCCCACTAGCGTTAGGGGTGCAGCTACCAGCTGGGTGTACAGGTAGGGCAGGCAGCTGTCTGCGGGTCCTTTGGCTTACCGCAGGCATAGCAGGCTCACTGTCAGCAGAGGGTTGACTCTCCTGGGCTGCTGGTACAGGCTCTTCTGCCTCTGGAACCGCTTACTCCTCTTCACCTTCCGGCTCTGGTGTTGGTTGTTGCTGTGCCGGTTGCAGGAAATGCAGGACGGGTACCACTATGGCATCATTTATGCGATTCCAGGACTGAGGGAACTCTCCGAGAACGGTGCTGATCATTTCTTCCTTGTCCTCTGCAGGTTCAAGGTCACTCTGATCCTCTTCTGCACTACGGAGTTGCTCGGGGCATCTTTTGAGGTGGTCCCTGGAGACGACACTAGTGGTTTCTCCTCTGTCCTTGGTGATTACGCACACCTTTGGGTTGTCGTGGTCAGACTGCAGTACGGTGTAGGGTTCCCTTTCCCACTGGTCGTCCAACTTATGTAGCCTTCTCTTCCGCTTCAGGACTTGCTCACCAAGTTCTAGGGGACCAGCAGGGGCGTGTTGGTTGAAGAGTTTTTCTTGCCTCTCTCTCACCTGGGCCAGGCTTTTCTCCACACTCTCCTGCACCTTCTTGTACTCCAGTTGCCTTTCCGTATCCCAGTCTGCATCCGGGGAGGTGTCCTCAGGTGTTAGGACTCCCATCTCCAGGTCTACAGGCAGCTTACCTGGTCTGGCTCGCATCAGGTAAGCCGGGGTGCAGTTGGTAGCGTTCACCGGGATATGATTGTATAAGTCTATCAGGTCCGGCAGTTTTTCTGGCCACAGGCTGCGTTCCTCCAGGGGCAACGTCTTCAGGAGATCAATGACTATATTGTTCATCTTCTCACACATCCCGTTGGTTTGTGGGTGGTAAGGCGTTGTACGAATTTTCTTACAGCCATAGAGGTTGCAGAACTCCTGGAAGATTTCAGCCTCGAACACTGGACCCTGGTCTGTCAGGACCTGTTCCGGATACCCGTGTGGACGGCAGAAGTATTGCTGGAAGGCTCTGGCCGCTGTTTGGGCTGTCAAGTCCTTTACCGGGACCACCACTAGAAAACGGGAATAGTGGTCCACGATTGTCAGGGCATAGATGTATCCTGACCGGCTGGGAGCCAATTTGACATGGTCCAGAGCTACCAGCTCAAGAGGCTGCTGGGTGACGATGGGCCTCAAGGGTGTCTTCTGGCTGGTGCGGTCCTTCCTCCTTAGGTGACAAGGGCCACAGTCTCTGCACCATTTTTCTACAGCTCCTCTCATGCCGACCCAAAAGAACCTTCCTCTTAGCAGGAACTCCAGTTTCTTCCAACCGAAGTGCCCCGCTCTGTCATGGTAAGCCCCCAGGACCATAGCTGCATCCCGCCTTGGGACCACGACTTGCCAGGTCAGCTCGTGCGTCCGGTGGTTGACAATCCTTCTGCACAACTTGCCTTCATAGAGGAACAGTTTGCTCATCTCCTTCCATAGCTTGGCTTCCTCTGGGGCATCCGGATCCATGCGGGCGTCTTCCTGGGTCAACAGATCTTTCACCAGGCGGATGGCAGGGTCACTATCTTGGGTCTCGGCCCAGCTGTGGTGAGGTAGGGGATTGATTATCACGGTTGTTAGATCCTCCTCCTTCACGCGGTGGGAGTATTGAGCGGCTCCATACTGGTGAAACGCGGGGAGTTCTACCTCCTCCAGCTCTTCTGGGTCTTCGTCACCTTCAGGTAAGTGAGGCATTCTTGATAGGGCGTCCGCGTTGGCATTGGTTTTGCCTGCCCGGTACTTGATCACGAAGTCATAGTTGGAGAGACGGGCCATCCACCGCTGTTCCAGGGCACCCAGTCTTGCATTGTCCAGGTGTGTCAACGGGTTGTTGTCCATGTACACGGTGAACTTCGCGGAGGCCAGGTAATGCTTGAAGCGTTCCGTCACGGCCCACACCACCGCCAAGAATTCTAGCTTGAAGGAGCTGTAATTCTCCGGGTTCCTCTCGGTGGGCCTCAGCTTCCGGCTGGCGAATGCGATCACCCGTTCTCTGCCCTGTTGGTTTTGGGACAGTACGGCTCCCAGTCCCACATTACTGGCGTCTGTGTGGAGAATGAAAGGCTGGCCATAATCAGGGTAGGCCAGGATCTCATCCCCCGTGAGGGCCATCTTTAGCTGGCAGAAGCACTCCTCTTCCGGTTTATCCCACTTGAAGGGTGGCTTTTGACTTCTGGACTTAGACTGTCCGATCAGGAGGTCCTGCATAGGAGCTGCCATCTTAGTGAACCCGGGGATGAACCTTCGGTAGTAGCCTACCAACCCGAGAAACTGTCTCACCTCTTTGATGTTCAAGGGGCTTGGCCAGCTCTTGATTGCCGTGACCTTGTCAGGGTCGGGGGCCACTCCTTCCGCGCTTACCACGTGCCCTAGGTACTGGACCTTTGGTTTCAACAAGTGACACTTCGATGGTTTCACCTTCAGGCCGTAGCCTGCCAGGGCTTCGAACACCTCGGCCAGGTGCTTGAGATGGTCCTCGTAGGTCTTCGAATAGACTATCACGTCGTCCAGGTAAAGGAGGACCGTCTCGAAGTTTTGGTGCCCTAGACAGCATTCCATCAGCCGCTGGAAGGTCCCTGGTGCATTGCAGAGCCCAAAAGGCATATAGTTGAATTCGCTCAGTCCCATCGGGGTGGTGAAGGCGGTCTTCTCCTTGTCAGCCTCTGCCACAGGAACCTGCCAGTACCCGCTAGTAAGGTAAAAGTAGAAAAGAAGTTAGCAGATTTTAGTGCGGCTAAAGACTCCTCTATTCTAGGCAGCGGATATGCGTCTTTGTGGGTGATACGGTTGATTTGTCTATAGTCCACGCACATTCTCATGGTGCCGTCTTTCTTTTTGACCAGAACCAAGGGGGCTGCCCAGGGGTTACAGCTGTCTCTAATAACCCCAGCTTCTTTCATCTCTCTTAGCATGCCCTTTGCGTTCTGATAATGTGCAGGGGGTACAGGTCTGTGTCTCTCTTTTATTGGTGGGTGGCTCCCTGTGGGGATGTGGTGTTCTATCCCTTTTACTCTGCCGAAGTCTAGCGGGTGCTTACTAAAGACTCTCTCGTACCCCTGTACCACCCGGTAGACTCCTTGTTTTTGGTGCAGGGGAGTGGAGTCAGCACCCACGTGGAGTTTCTGGCACCAGTCCTCCTTTTGTTTCTGGGAGCCATTACCCTCCGCCTGAGGAGATGGAGGCAAGGGTTCCACGGCCCTGATAGCCTTGTGTTCGACAACAAACAGTTTGGCGAGTGTAGCGTACCTGGGTAAGTGTACTTCCCTCTCCCCAATGTTGAGGATGCGGACGGGCACCCTCCCATGACGGACATCAACCACCCCCCGGGCTGTCAAAATGGTGGGCCTGCTGTCTGAGTACACGGGTTCTACCATGGCTTGGTAGTCTCTACCTCTCAACCCGATTGCAGTCCGACACCAGATCATCATTTCACTTTTGGGAGGCATGGAAATGGGGAATGGGTCACTCAGTCTTACGCTACCGATCTCACCACCAGACAGTTCTACCTGCTGCCGTCTCATCAGGGCTTTTATCTCCTTGTTGAGGTCTCTCTGTTGGCTGGAACTAGCATTCACCGCCACCTGTTGTAGAATTACAATTACCTCTGAAAGACAATTTTCAATTACGTTAGTACCCACAGTTATTTTAGGGTGACTTTCACGACGGTCAATGTCCACAATAATTACTCCCTGTGCCGGTAGTTCAACTTTACCAATTTTAATGGTCATCTCCTTGAACCCCATCTGCGGCACGGGTAAGCCATTACTGGCGATGATGCTCAAGTTACTGTCTGGATACCGTGTGATATCAGCATCAGTCCAATACTGCTTAAAAAGTACATAAGGGATAGTGGTTATTGCGACCCAGTATCCAGCAAGGCGCTCATGGGGATACCGTCCAGCACCACGGGTAAAACCGGGCGCCCCCCAACGTACTTATCACGCCAATTATAAGGGCCTGGTGATCTTATGCCTGGGGGTTGGCCCTCTGCCCCAGGTTGGACCCGTTTAAATTACAGTACCTGGAAATGTGTCCGGGCCGGTTACATTGACGGCAAATGGGCTGTCCATCCTCTGCGCAGCGGTCTGTGGGCCTCCCTCGGAACGACGGGATCCTCCTCTGTCGACGCCACGGGACATCCTCCGGACTTGAAGCCAGCTCGATGGGTCTTGACGGGTCCACTTGTAACGCCTGGACGGTCCTGGTCAACGCCGCGACGCTCCTGGTCAGCTACTGGACTTGGTGGTGCAGGTCTTTCGACGGGGCTTGGTTCAGGGCCTGTGCATCAGCCCCCACGGGGTCCATAGAGGAGGGCGCCGCCTCCTGGTGGTAGGTGAGAGCAGGGCGCCGGGGGTTTATAGCGCCACTGGTTGCAGATTCACGGAGCACCCTTATGGCCCTGTCCTTAAATTGGGCAAAAGTCAGGTCGGGGTTCTGAAAGAACATGAGGCGCAGCTGGGCCCTGTGGGCGCTGGACAGCAGACCTTCTATGAATTGTTCTGTTAGCAGTTTATCTGTTTCCTGCACACTGCCAGGGTCAGTTTGTTGGATAGCCCTCAAGGCTTCCTGCAGATTTAGGGCATAGTCTCTGATGCTGTCCTGAGCCCGCTGCTTACATCCATAGAACCTCATTTTAATTTCAGCGGCGGTACGTGTGTCAAAGGTACCCTGCAGCCGGGCCAGAATACCCTTCACATTCCTTTTCTCCTCAGTGGGCCATGATTTTACCTCCCTTTGGGCTGCGCCAGTTAACTGCCCTGTTAGTATGCTGACCTTCTGTTCCTCTGTCAGGGGGTAGACTTGGAACAAACTGTACAGCCTTTCCTTAAAGTCAGTTAGGGCATGGGGCTCCCCTGAGTACTTGCGCAGCCAGGCCGCTCCAGGGATGTAGGGCAGGGAAAAGGGCATCACCGCTGCTGCAGCTGCGTTGGTGGTAGTGGGCGCCTCTGTGTCCGACATCTTCCTCCCCCCTAGTTAAGCGTGGCCTACCTTCCGACGATCCTCTTCTGTAGGCCGCGGCTCCGCTGCTGCTGCTCTGGATGAGGACCTTGCGTCGCGTCCTGATGACGTCAGCGTCGCTCTCTCTCCCTTCCAGGACCTTGCGCAGCGTCGGTGCGTGGGGCGGAGCTTCGGGTCTCGCGCGGTTTGGACGTCCACGCCCCTCTTCTTCCCGCGCAGTGTCCTGAAGATGGCGTCCGATGGCGGGAAAACGGCTGGAGATGGCGGGAACCGGCGGAAGATGGCGGGAGACGGCTGGAAATGGCGGGAAACGGCTCCGGATGGCGGGAAACCTCTTTTCAGGTAAGTGCAAAGTCTTTTCTAGGCACGCAATACCCGTTTGTGGCGGGTTGGTTTCAATCCTGCCGACTACGCTAAAGCTGGGTCGTGGGGCACTCGGATCCGGGCAATAGGGAAACGGTGGGAGTAGTAGTGGCAACCCGGTTCCGTGGCTCAGGGTGGTCAGGACAGTGGTAGTCCGTTATGTGCTGATGATTATGTCCGACTACGCCACCCGTGGATTGCGGTTGTTAGGAACCGCCGCTGCATGCAGACTGCTGGGGCTGATGATGTGTGCAGCTGGGGTAGTGTGACTCCCCACGGGAAGAGTGCGGCCCCAGGGCAGTATAATGGATGGTGGGAGTGATGGTAGTGAGAGTCCCAGTGCTGATAGTGCTGGAGGAGCAAGGAGCACACAGACAACAGGTTGCAGTCCAGGGTCTTTACTAAAACAAGTAAACTGACCCACAAACAGTCCCGGCTAGGAGGGGACCTGGATGTCTGAGAGCAACGGGGAAATTGGCCCTGGTCAGGGTGAGGGTGTAGGCCTACCGTGCTTTCTGTGCTCCTTCTGGCTATCTCCTCTTTATAGGGTAACAGCCCACGCTTCCGAGCTCTCCGTGTATTCTCGCCTGTATGGCCTGCGACGTGGGTTCCTTTCTGCTCCCAGCCTTGTACGGCTTTACTGGTCCCTTCGGTTGTGGCAGGGCCTCCAGGCTTCTTAGGCCAAGGAATATACAGTCCCCTGCGGACTGGTTATCTGCTGGAGAATGTGGAATCCTCCCAGCCTCAGACACCAAAGTCTGGTAAATTAAGTCCGTTATTTGCCAAGACAGGCTCTCTTCGCCTCTTGTCTCTGGCTTGTGGCTCTCCTACTGCCACACTTCCTCTTAGGGTGCAATACAACTGTCCCTCTCTGCTCTGGGACCTGAATCCTGAGACAGGTCGTCCAGTTCTCCCTAACCCTGCCCCCAGTACCAGCTTTTATAGGGGCAGCCAGCTCCCCCTACTGGCCTGAGACAGGAGGCATTGCATGCTAATGTTCCCCTGACCAGATAACCTACCCCTTGCTCTCAGACACAGCTTTATTACACTTTGTGGCATCCAGGCCAGGGTGACACACCATGGATACCAGGATTGGGGATGAGGGGTGCCATGCATACCAGGATTGGGGATGAGGGGTGCCATGCATACCAGGATTGGGGGATGAGGAGTGCCATGCATACCAAGATAGGATGGTGGGGACAGGATGGAGGCAGCACAAATACCAGGAGGGGGGGCAGCACATACCAGCATGGGAGACCATATACCAATAAAAATGCTCGCCACCTGGGCGTAGAACGGGTTCAATAGCTCGTAGTATATAATGGGCCACCCTCATATTTTGCGACATACAGTATAATGGCTTCATATAGTATATACGGGGCCCCATATATTGCTCCATACAGTATAATGGCCCCATACAGTATATACTGGGCCCCATATATTGTTCCATGCAGTATAATGGCCCCATATGATGCTGCATACATAAAACAAAATATCAATTACTCACCTCTCCCGTTCCCCGCAGGTCCGGTATACCCAGCGCATCTTCTAACTCTGGAGTGCTCAGGTCAGAGGGCGCGCTGTGGTGACGTCATTGCGCCCTCTGCCCTGACACATCAGAGTTAGAAGACACTGGAGCTGTTCGGAACGAGGAGAGATGGGGGAGGGGCTGAGGGTGGGGAGGACCCCGGTGGCTGCACGGGCCCCATAGCGCGCCATCGTTTCCCCCTCCCTGGGCCACAGTACTTGCCTGCGTGCATGGGGTGGTGTCGCCAGCCATTGTTGTCATGGTAGGTCAGTTCTGCATGCGAGCACTCCTGCATCCTCCGCTTTTAAAAAGCCAGTGCCCTTTTCCTCCTCCTCTCTGGGGCCCATCGGGCATTTCACCGGTGCCCTGCCAGGCCAGTCCGACCCTGTGTGAATGTAATGTTGTACAGAGCACAGACATATGCCGGCCCTTCCTCCAAAGTGGAACTAAACAATGTGTGCTTCATCTGTGCTGCGCAGACTATGCTGACGTCCAAATCATAGCCCCACTGGATCCGGGACGGTTGTGAGGTATGCCGATGATTTCTGCAGGACCCACAGCTTGTTTTTCTCAGTCGCTGCTCTCCTCCTTCTCTGACTGATCACAATATTATCTATTCCAGGTCCTTCAGCTTTGTGGTAGGAGGTAACAGGTTCCCCCAGCACTCCATGTGGCTCACACCTCACACCACTCAGTACTCTGTCAGTAATCTGCTATATATCATTGCTGCACCAGAGCCATCTAGAGGTCACAGTAATACATTGCAACACAACAAAGTAAACATTAAAAGAGAGAAAAATAAACACTCTATAGAATAAAATATTCAGTCATTTAAAGACAGACTGAAAAATTAAATAGTTGGCAAAATACACAGAGGTGACACCACTGAGAAGATGTGTTTTATTGATTAAGTGGTGTGCGCCCCTTAATGAATTTGATGCATCCAACTATAAAATACTCCATCATTAAAATTGGGGTATACAATGTCAATCTTAAATGGAAGGTGCCGTGATTTTTATTTTTGTATTAATAATTATTGAGTATATAATCAATTATTTTTAATACAAAATTAAATGCACTGGTTTAATATTTTTGAATTTATTAACTCTATCTACAGCCACAGTGGGCGGCCATATAAGTTTGCTGATGTGTAATTGTCTGAGCACGAAGCTTACACACTTCAAATATGGCAGCCTCTGTGTACTGTGTCCTCCTGCATTTCCCTCATTGTGTCACACCAGGTGTTAGTGCAACACAGAGGGAAAGGGAGCCCAGACACTAGGGAAAGGGGGAAGTGGAGACCTCCTAGTCTGGTCTAGCGTCACCCTGTTTCAACTACCATCCCTATATTGCCTCTTCAGCAATCGCCGCACACGTGCCTCGCCCTACTTTCCCTGGCGCATGGCTACGGCTAGGGATGGAAGGAGATGAGCACTAGTCAACCTCCACTAAACACTATAGACAACAAGGGAAGACAAAACACGGGGAAATTGCTTAGCTTTAGATGAGTCCAAATATGCACACGGCCTCAAGCTCCAGAGAGGACAAAGTACTGCTCCGTCTAAGCCTCACAAGTAGAAATGAATATTGCCAGCGACTCCCTCTCAGACACACCAGATATATATAAACCCAGGCCAGAGAGCTAATTAGCAAGAGAGAGGTAGCCGCTCGGTCCTAAAGACAGCCTCTTATCTAAGAAGCTGTCTGCAATGCCAAACGTAGAGATCTCCTGCAACCCACTGCAGGGCGACTGTCACCTCTGACACACCCGTGACACATTGTGGCTGCCTGCTGCTGTGACCTAGGCACGCCTCCTGGGCTGTCCAGGTCACAACTGTGGGAGGAGATCGGCACTATGTTTTTTGAAGCCCATAGCTGTACTGCGAGCTACACTTTCCCCCTGTCACCATTCACACAGCTCAGTGCGAGCAGTGACAGGAGGCGCAGGGATGCGGTGAATGCTGAGCGGAGGTCCAGGATGAGATGAGTATCGCAGTGTTCAGTAGACTTATATAGCAGGATAGGAAGTATTTCCGCGCTCTCCAAAGAGACAAATGTTGGTAATAGAATTGTAGGTTTATTGTCAACGCGTTTCAGAGTCCACAGACTCCTTCCTCAGGACAACCATACATAACCAGTTACAGCCATACATGGTTTAAATGCAGAAAAAAAAATGGCACCAAGTGCAGAGGGAGGGGTAAGTACAGTCACATGTCTAAATACATGCACATGACAGCTGATCTGATCAGCTATCATGTGCCTCTAACAACTGCGGAAGGATCCGAGATCCACCCGTAGTTGTTAACCAGTTAAATTCTGCTGTCAATCACTGACAGTGGCATTTAAAATAAGCGGCAGCCGAAAGCGCATCATATGTCCCGTCCATGGATTGTCATGACAGCCAAGGGCTCTGCAGAAGACCCCTGTGCTTGTCATTGGGAATCTTCTATGAACGCCGGCGTGTGGCCGGCATTCATGGGAGATCGTGATTTTTGCTACAAATAGCAGTGCTGAAGCCTTGCTATGTGTAGCACAAGCGATTAGATGATCGCAGCTTCAGGTCCCATAAGAAGAAAATTGAAGCAAGTAAAAAAAAGTTTTAAAAAATATTTTAACAATAAAAAAACAAACGTTCAAATCATCCCCCTTTTGCCCCATAGAAAATAAAACAATAACAAAAAAATAAAATAAACATATTTGGTATCGCTCTGTTCAGAATCTCCCGATCTATCAAAATATAAAGTAAATTAATCCCATCTGTAAACGGAGTAACGAGAAAAACATCGAAAAGCCAGAATTACGTTTTTTGATCGCCTCAACGTTGTAATAAAATGCAAAAAAGGGCGATCAAAACATCAGATCTACCCCAAAATGGTATCAATAAAAACATCAGCTTGTTGCGCAAAAAATAAGCCCTCACCCGGCCCCAGATCCCAAAATATGGAGACGCTACGGGTCTCGGAAAATGGCGACATAAGCTAATTTTTTTTCTTACAAATTTCAGATTTTGTTTCATCACTTAGATTAAGAAGAACCTCTCCATGTTTGGTATCTGCGAGCTCGTAATGACCTGGAGAATCATAATGGAGGGCAGTTTTACCATTTAGAGAACATGATAAAAAAAAATTGTGGAAATGAACTTTTTTTTCAATTTCACAGCATTTTGAATTCTTTTCCCGGTTTCCAGTACACTATATGGTAAAATCAATGGTGTCATTCAAAAACACAACTCGTCCCCCAAAAAACAAGCCCTCGTACGGCCATATTGACGGAAGAATAAATAAGTTATGGCTCTGGGAAAAAGGGGAGCAGAAAACCAAAGAGCGAAAATGGAAAATCGCAAGGTCGTGAAGTGGTTAAAAACAAATGTTAATATTAAAAAAAAAAAAATAACAGTTTACATGTTTTCAATTGCCGAAAATAAAATTTTGATGGCACATTCCCTTTAATGAATGTCCTGATATGATATCTAATGAGATTTCAGTCCCTCTGTATGTAAATTAAAGCTCAGATTATCTCCACAGCTTCATATTATAAGCAGAATTACAACACGCACACATGAAATACACTGAAGAGAAATAAGAGCGTTCTGTCCCTTTAAATTCAGTGTGTTACATAACACTGCTCAGCCAATAGGATCGCTGGATTTGAATTTGAAAATAAAGCAAACTGTCATTCATCCTCAGTCTGTTACAGGACAGTGAGCGGTGAAGATGGATGTCGGTGAGTGCTCCCATCCCATCGTCTGATGTCACTGATCTCACCTAAATTCAATATAGGAGAGAACGGCTGCTGTCACCTGCCACTAGGGGGAGCTATCAGTACAATATATATCTACTGGTGCACTGTGCTCCCCCTAGTGGCTGCAGGAAAGCAGAATTGTATCATTAGGTCACACAGGACACTCTGCTGCCAGTATTATTTATTGAGGGGTTTATGCCACTGTTGTCAATGGGATGAGTGTGCTGGCACTGATAATGGGGGTTAGGCTTTATCCGCTGTTAATGAAGTCACTTTGGCAGTTGTTTTTAGGGGGTTTCCTGTACTTATGGGAATGAAGAACATAGAAATACATGAATGTCATATATCTTTATTTACACCCAGTAAAGGCTATGCTCCATGTGGTCATATGAGTGTATGTGTGTAATGGGGGTCCGATACCGGGGGGACGTTCACTATGAATAAATGTGGAAAGCTGTTTGTGTCTTTATCAGATCTGTGACTAAGTCTTTTTTGGATTCACAGCTTTTCCTATGACTACTGCAAAAGAGAATAGATACAGGATGGCCGCGAGCCGCAGATCTTGGGGGGTCAGCAGCTTTATTATAACCGGACCCCTTATCCTATTCTTCATCCCTGGTGAATGATAAGTGGACACTCATCAGATTCTGTTTTCTTTAGGACGTCTACCTCCAACAGGAATGTGTCTTCGGACCTGGACTCTTCTCATGTGAGATTATTTTTTTAAATATTTTTCTTTTCCATTAATCTGAAAATATTGTGCCATTAACCCCTTAAGGACCCCGGGATTTTCCGTTTTTGCATTTTCGTTTTTTGCTCCCCTTGTTCCCAAAGTCATAGTGTTTTTATTTTTTGGTCAATATGGCCATGTGAGGGCTTATTTTTTGCGGGACGAGTTGTACTTTTAAACGCCATCACTGGTTTTACCATATCGTGTATGGGAAAACGGGGAAAAAATTCCAAGTGCGGTGAAATTGCAAAAAAAGTGCAATACCACAGATGTTATTTTTTTGTTTTTTTACCACGTTCACTGAATGCTAAACCTGACCTGCCATTATTATTCCCCAGGTCATTATGAGTTCGTAGACACCAAACATGTATAGGTTCACTCTTATTTAAGTGGTGAAAAGAAATCCAAAGTTTGCTTAAAAAAAAAAAATAAATGGCGCCATTTTCCGAGACCCATAGCGTCTCCATTTTTCGGGATCTGGGTCTGTGTGAGGGCTTATTTTTTGCGGACCGAGCTGACGTTTTTATTGATACCATTTTGAGGTAGATCCGATGTTTTGATCGCCCATTATTGCATTTTATTGCAATGTTGCAGCGACCAAAAAACGTAATTCTGGCTTTTTGAATTTTTTTCTTGTTACGCCGTTTACCGATCAGATTAATTCTTTTTTTATATTGATAGATCTGGCGATTCTGAAAGCGGCGATACTAAATATGTGTATGTGGGTTTTTTTTTTATTATTTTATTTTCAATGGGGCGAAATGGGGGTGATTTAAATTTTTATATTTTTTTAATTTTTTTCATATTTTTAAAACATTTTTTTTGCACTTTTTGCTTGCTTCTACAGTCTCCATAGGAGACTAGAAGCAGCAACTGTCTGATCGCCTCTGCTACATAGAACAGATCACCTTTATGCAGCAGAAATGCTCCTGTATTATGAGCGCCGATCACTAGGTGGCGCTCATAGTGATCTTTACATGACAACCACTGGGGTCTGCTGCAGACCTAGGGTTGTCATGCCCACCCATCAGTGACCTGCGATCACGTGACAGGGTCACCGATAGGTGGGATAAGTGACGCGCCGCTGTTAAATGCCGCTGTTAGAGATTGACAGCGGCATTTAACTGGTTAACAGCCACGGGTGGATCGCGATTTCACCTGCAGCTGTTGCGGGCACATATCAGCTGTAATAATCAGCTGACATGTGCTCGGTTCAATGGGGGGCTCACCGCCGGAGCCCTTACTGAACCGGGGGTGATGGCCTGGGGCGTACTAATACGCCCCAGGCTTTAAAGGGGTTAATCCAGCATTTGATAATGCAGACCATCTATTAGTTCAGTACAGAATTGAAACACAATGTAGATTGAGCAGAAAGTCAGTTAGAAGACAGTTTCCAATAGTAGATTGTTGGCTTTCTATGCCGGGAATAATTCCGAATTCAGCAGGTCACGTTGATGTTAACAGGCTTGGACTGGCCAACAGGAAAACGGGAGAATCCTCCGGTGGGCCACCACCCTCTGATATGAACAGTACTTGGCACAATATACTTGAATCTCTATGTACAGACAAAGTCAGCATCTTATTCACTTAACAATCTATCCAGTTCATTGTTATGTAGATTTATGACTGAGGATAATGTTACGTTAATTGAAAAGTGGGGTCCTGGAGTTGGCTACTGGTGGGCCGAAACTGGATGCTGGATTAAATAAATTTACCTGTAATTTAAAGGTTTGATACCTCTGGGCTTTGTATGATTGATCTCATTATGTGCTTGTTTTTTCTTTCCAGCTTGTCCAAGAACAAAAGAAGAAAGGGATCTACAACTTCTGATATACTGCACCAGATTCCTGCCGTCTCCGATCTTCAACATGGAGGTCACTGATCACACCGCCGAATATGTTTTCCATGTTTTCTCCATAGATGTAAAGGAACTAGGGTTGAGCGAGTATGTTCTGTCCGAGTATGCTCGGGCCGAGCTCCGAGTATTTATAGCTGCTCGGTGATATGGTTGAATCGCTCCCGTGTGCATCATTTGCAACTGTTTGACAGTTTTATTACATGGGAGGAATGTGTAAGAAATAGACATTCCTCACATGTAATAAAACTGTCAAACAGTCGCAAATCATGCACACGGGAGCGATTCAACCATATCACCGAGCAGCTATAAATAATCGGAGCTCGGCCCGAGCGTACTCGGCGAAAGGGTTAATAGAACATACTCACTCATCACTAAAAGGAACGTCTCAATAGTCAACTGAATGAATATCTTCTTTTATTAGCGCCTCATGCCGACCAACCGGGAAGCTCAGAAGAAATATCTACCATTTCCTTTGGATGAAGAAAAACCTGAGCCAACATCAGTGATGCCAGAAGAGCCGAAAGAAGAGGAGATGAAGGAGGCAGTGAAGTATTGGGAGGTAGAAGAAATGGAAGTAGATGAGGCAGAAGACACCAAGGCGAAAGAAGAAGATAAGGCAGAAGATAGCAAGGGGAAAAAACAAGATAAGGCAGAAGATACCAAGGGGAAAAAACAAGATAAGGCTGAAGATACCAAGGGGAAAAAACAAGATAAGGTAGAAGATACCAAGGGGAAAAAACAAGATAAGGCAGAAGATACTGTAGCACCCTGAGGATTCGGCTGCTACAGGGGTATTGCACCTCAACCCAGAGGTGTGATATTCCACTCCCGGGTAAGGATGGAGCGTGGAACTGAGCTCGGTAGGCTGCATGCACTACACACATCCCATTTCCGAGGGGCAGGCCGACGGTACTCCCACTTAGAAATGTGCAGGTATGACCGAGTCTGTTCCTGGCTGGAGTGGGAGGGGGGTGGTACATCCCAAGTAGTGTAGGGGCAGATAGGGGGAGCAGCCTGGGTAAAGTTAGGAGCTCATTGGGTGCTGGTCACCTGAGCTCACACATAGAGGGAGTATATAAGGTGGGCACCATCTTAGATCAGGGTCAGTCTGTCAGAGTCAGTAAGAAGCAGAGGTCCAGATGAGCCTGCAGAGAGAGAGAGGAGCAGAGAAGGAAAGACCCAGAGGGGGAAGAAGAAAGGACTCTGAGAACCCAAATTCAATCCCCGGGTGAAGAGTCGGCAATAGGGTACCGGATCCCAAACTGGTGGGGGCAAAAGCACACCCTAGCCAGAGACCGGAGGCCGTGGGCAGCGTCTGCCACGGCCACCCACCACATCCACCCCGAAGGCAAACCACGTGGAGGGTCAGGGAACCCAAGGCCAAGGGTCTCCAACAGAAGGCCCGAGGGAGCTGGACCTAGGTGGATCACTAGTGGGGACGGCCAGAGGAAAGGACAGAAGGAGAGCTCAGGGTCACGCTCCGGACTTGCTTGGGGGTTGGCTGAATCCAGGACCTGGTGGACGCAGCACGGCTCGGGTGGTCACTTGAAGCTGGAGTGACCGGAACATCAGCAGTGAGTAAATACCCTAAACTGCACAACCCGACTCTGTCTTCACTTAACATCTACGCTGCACCACCACAACCCCCATCCTCTGCACCTGACCCCCTGAGGCTATACCCCACCCGTTGGGGGTTATACTATCAAAAGCTGCACCAACACCATCAGCCTCAGCGGACCCTGCTGCAGCGGCGGCCCTAGTGACCGCAATACAACGGGTGGCGTAGTCGACATTAAGAACTTTATAACATCTGTAGGACTGCCACATACTCTGAGCTTGACACCCTGGGCACGGACCGGGTCACAGCCACTCGGAAGACTACAACCCCCATCTGATCCGGCTCCGGGTATTCCCCTAAAGAATATGGCCCAGGGGGCGCGTCAACTTTGGCGTAGTCGGCAGGATTACGTGCCCGCAACACCCGGGTACTGCGTGCCTGAAGAAAAGTGCAAGTTTACCTCAAAAAGAAGTCTCCTGCCGGTTCCGGAGGGTCCCCGCCATCGGACCCCATCACCAGTCGATTTCCGCCGGTTGTCCGCCATTAACAGCTTTTTCCCGCCATCTGCAGAGTTTCCCGCCACTGGGAAGCGGTGCCCGCCATTTCCAAAGGTTTCCCGCCTTGTCAGAGCGGACGCCATTATGGGCGTGCCAGAGGGTGGCAAGAGGCCACCTCCCATCGTGGGCCAGGACCGAAAATGGCGCCAAAAGTGGAAACCGCCCCCACCAACAGAGACTGTGATGCTAGAGGTGTCTGTCAGCGTGAAAGAACTGCCCCTGGAGCTGACAATCACCAATCGGCCCCGGGACCGCCCTCGAAGTGGGAGGACTGAGAAGAAGAGAGCAAAGATGGGTGTCGCTTGGAGCAGTCTGGAGCGAGCGCACCCGGAGGCAAGAAGCCTGGAGAAGAGTATCGGAGGAGCTTACCCGGAGATGGCGAGAAAGCAGAGCAGCACCGGCCCGTTGGCCAGGAGCCTGCTAGAAACAGAGGAGGGAGAGCCAGGCAGCACCGACCCAGTGGTCAGGAGCCTGATGCGGGCCGCCACTCCAGGCAGCACCGACCCAGTGGTCAGGAGCCTGTTGCCGGTCGCCACTCCAGAAGGCCTGCTGGAGATAACGGGAGAAGAGCAGAGCAGCACCGACCCGTTGGTCAGGAGCCTGCTAGAAGCAACGACCCCACTAGGCCTAGTGGAGGTCCTAGCACAGCTCCCCCGAGACCGGGAGTGTGCACAGACCGCTCTGGAGGGCCTCGCAAGGAGGATGGCCCGGGTGCAGCGAGAGACGTTGGCGGAGTGGAGCCGTGAGATGGCCCAGCAGACCGAGACCTGTCAGCGGAGCACGCCACCCAAAACGAGGAGACAGACCGCCTCTGAGGATGGCGCGGGAGGACTGAAGGCCGGAGACGGCGCCGAGAAGGGAGCCGAACGAGTGGAGGCAGGTAAAGGGGACGTCTATACCCCAAACCGGGAAACCGCGTACCTGCCCCAGCTCCCCGTCGCAGAGCCCGAAGTCTATCCTGCCGTGCCCGTAATCGCCACGCCACTGCTGCAGACTAGGCCTCAACCGGAAGCCGCCGCCGTGACCCCTGTGACGTCACACGCCTCGACCCCGAGCGTGGCCAAGCAGGAAGTACCACCAGCCTGGTCGCAAGGCCTAGTGCCCCCGGGCGCCGCAATACCAACAGCGCCCCCTACCTCGGCGGAGCCTCCGACCTGGTCGCAGGGCCAAGTAGCCCAGGGTGCCACCGTCCTTACGGTGCCCTTCACCTTCCAGATACCCCAGGCCTGGCCGCAAGGCCCGGGCAACCCGGGCGCTAACACCACCGCGCCCATAAGACCGAGAGTGCCGCATCTGGGAGAGGACCTGTTTACCCAACACACGTGCCCGGATGGGCAGCCTTTCATCTGGCCCCAGGAATATCATGAACTGGAACGGCAGAGGAAGGCTGGGGCCATGTGTGCACCCCTGATCCCGGCTCCAAAGCCCGTAAAGAGGATCTCGCCCCCGCTAGAAGAGGCCCAATTTGAGTGGGACCCCACCGGAGAAGATCTCATGGGGTTCACTCAGGAGACTCGGGCAGCTGCAGCGGAGCGTGCTGAGTGCTGCCGCCAACAACTCGAGGTCTTTGAGAGGGAGCGGAGAGAGAGGCGGGTCCGGGAACAGCAAGCTCAAGTAAGGAGCGCGGAGCAGAAGAGCCGGGCCAGGAGAGACCCCCGTGCAGCGCATAGTCCCCGCACCACCGGGACTGTGATCAAGTTTAACATGCAGCATGGGTGGGGCTTCATCCGAGACCACCGCACCCCAGGCGACGTCTTCGTGACCAGGAGAGACGTTGAATCCCACCTACCGGAGGGACACAGAGGTCGTGACCTTTACATCGGGGACGAGGTCACCTTTACCCGGCACAAGTGTGCCAAAGGACCCTACGCCCTCCATGTGCATCGCCTGACGGAGGAAGAGCTGCGGTGTGAGGAGGAAGAACAAGAGGACCCGGACGGGTCTGAAGCTAGAGGTAACCACAAAGAAAGAGCAGGAGGACGTCGTCGTTGAGTACGGCAGAGTAGAGGCTGTACATAGTTACCCATCGGGGTACCAAAGAAACTGTTGCTGATAATATAGTCCCCGTTGGGACCAGCATGTGTGAACTGTTTACCCGTTTATCCCTTAAATCCCACTGACCGAGGACTGAGAGCGGTCATTCCTCCCTTATACCTGGCCGAGGACTGAGAGCGGCCATATCCCCTGTATATAGTTGCGCGTCCTAAAGCGCTCCCTACTGGTTTTACAGGAAAGCCACGAGTTTTTTCAAGAGAAGACTGTCGCACTTTACCCGGTCACACGTTGCACAGTGACCGGAGGAGGAGCTAGAAGCGAGGAAAAGTCTACAAGAATGTTTTATATGAAAAGTTTTATTGATATATATATATATATATATATAATGTTTTGTATGATGTTTTATATGTTTATGCAAAAATTTGTATGTTTTGTGGTGTTTTGTTCTTACAGCCCGAGGACGTGCTGTGATTTACCAGGGGGGAATGTAGCACCCTGAGGATTCGGCTGCTACAGGGGTATTGCACCTCAACCCAGAGGTGTGATATTCCACTCCCGGGTAAGGATGGAGTGTGGACCTGAGCTCGGTAGGCTGCATGCACTACACACATCCCATTTCCGAGGGGCAGGCCGACGGTACTCCCACTTAGAAATGTGCAGGTACGACCGAGTCTGTTCCTGGCTGGAGTGGGAGGGGGGTGGTACATCCCAAGTAGTGTAGGGGCAGATAGGGGGAGCAGCCTGGGTAAAGTTAGGAGCTCATTGGGTGCTGGTCACCTGAGCTCACACATAGAGGGAGTATATAAGGTGGGCACCATCTTAGATCAGGGTCAGTCTGTCAGAGTCAGTAAGAAGCAGAGGTCCAGATGAGCCTGCAGAGAGAGAGAGGAGCAGAGAAGGAAAGACCCAGAGGGGGAAGAAGAAAGGACTCTGAGAACCCAAATTCAATCCCCGGGTGAAGAGTCGGCAATAGGGTACCGGATCCCAAACTGGTGGGGGCAAAAGCACACCCTAGCCAGAGACCGGAGGCCGTGGGCAGCGTCTGCCACGGCCACCCACCACATCCACCCCGAAGGCAAACCACGTGGAGGGTCAGGGAACCCAAGGCCAAGGGTCTCCCAACAGAAGGCCCGAGGGAGCTGGACCTAGGTGGATCACTAGTGGGGACGGCCAGAGGAAAGGACAGAAGGAGAGCTCAGGGTCACGCTCCGGACTTGCTTGGGGGTTGGCTGAATCCAGGACCTGGTGGACGCAGCACGGCTCGGGTGGTCACTTGAAGCTGGAGTGACCGGAACATCAGCAGTGAGTAAATACCCTAAACTGCACAACCCGACTCTGTCTTCACTTAACATCTACGCTGCACCACCACAACCCCCATCCTCTGCACCTGACCCCCTGAGGCTATACCCCACCCGTTGGGGGTTATACTATCAAAAGCTGCACCAACACCATCAGCCTCAGCGGACCCTGCTGCAGCGGCGGCCCTAGTGACCGCAATACAACGGGTGGCGTAGTCGACATTAAGAACTTTATAACATCTGTAGGACTGCCACATACTCTGAGCTTGACACCCTGGGCACGGACCGGGTCACAGCCACTCGGAAGACTACAACCCCCATCTGATCCGGCTCCGGGTATTCCCCTAAAGAATATGGCCCAGGGGGCGCGTCAATACCAAGGGGAAAAAAGAAGATAAGGCAGAAGATACCAAGGGGAAAAAACAACAAGATAAGGCAGAAGATACCAAGGGGAAAAAAGAAGAAGATAAGGCAGGAGATACCAAGGGGAAAAAAGAAGAAGATGCTAAAAAGTCAAAAGCAAAAGAAGAAAAGAACAACACCTGGGCCAGAAGAGTTGAGAACCAGCCAGCAGGAAGACACAAGATCCGCCAGCAGTCCATCCTTAAATACGTGAATACCAACCTCAGAGGAAGGAGGAACATCATCTGGACCATCCTCAAATCAGCGAGACGTTGATGGACTCTAAGGCACCAACATTCCAGCTGAAGGAACATCAACAGCTACAAATCTAAAAATAATAGACATAAAATAGTTATTATTAGATTAAGAAAGCTTAAAAATGTAGTAAAATCATAATAAAGACTTTAATAATATTAGGAGCAGTAATAATAGCAGTAATATAATATTAATTTGTGTAATAATGGTAGAGACATAAAAATAACATCAGCAGGTTTGATCCAGGGTTGTAGGACTGATCGCCTTTTCCCGGGGTCAAGAAGGAATTTCCCCCCTGAGACAACAATTGGCTGAATGTGTCCAGGGGTTTTTGCCTTCTTCTGGATCAACAGCTTTAGAAATAAGGACCTGCGAATTAGTAAGATTATAGTAGAATCAGCAATAGTGGAGTAGTAATATAATATAGTATATAGCGTAATATTAGTGACCATAAAACAAGAATAATTTCACTAGTAAAGTAATAATAAATTTATACTATAATATTAAAAATAAAATATTAATAATATTTGTTAAATGATTAATTATTAATTAAATTAAATATTAATTATTAAAATTTGAATAAGTATTAGGAGATTTGATCCAGGGTTCTAGGACTGATCGCCTTTTCCCGGGGTCAAGAAGGAATTTTTCCACCAAGACACAAATTGGCCAAACGTGTCCGCGGTTTTTTGCCTTCTTCTGGATCAACATCTTTAGGAATTAGGATCTAATTTTTAATTTTAGTAAAATATCAATACAAATGTTAGCAATAATGGTAAGAATAAAATAGCAATAATACAAAATTATCTAGCATAAAATAGTAGAATATTAGTAATATCAGTAAAATAGCAGGAAACTAAAAATAACACAAATAATAGTAATACAAAAAATAGTATCTAAGGTAATGATTATAATAATTAGTAAATAATTAATATATATTAGGGTTTTGATTCAGGGTTCTAGGACTGATCGCTTTTTCCCGGGGTCGAGAAGGAGTTTTTCCCCTTGACACAAATTGGCTGAATGTGTCCAGGGGTTTTTGCCTTCTTCTGGATCAACAGCTTTAATTCTAGGAATCTCATAGTACTAGAGTAATAATAGCAATAATAAGTATAATAATGTTGTAATAATAATCAATAGATTGTGAGGATAAGAATAAGATAGATACAATAAATAGGTTAGTTTGTTAGTGTAGGGCCCCATCTGATGAGGTCATCTTGTCGTTGGCAGATGGGCTTGCACAATTTGATCAAAATGTGCACTAAGAACCTCAAATTTATAAGTTTAAAGAATAAGGAAGTAATAAAATACACAAGATTATAAATATAACTTTGTCTTGCCACATTATTTTCCTGTAATGAAGAAAATCAGCAAATCCAGAACATTTTAGATATTTGTATCTCTGTGTCGTAATCATAGCTGGTTAAAAACGCAATGCGACAGCATAAGAAATTGTTAGATTCTATTTTGCAATGAGGCGCACAATGTAAACGTCAACTGACACATGCCACCATGTAACCCTAGCATAAAATGTATTAAAGTAAAATGTATTAATTTATTTCATAAACCAATAGTACACGTGAAAATTAGAAACTTTGTAATATATTTTATTAAAGAGATCTGTTTTTTTCTCCTCCTGGGCTGATCATTCATTCTCAATGTCCTTAATTCTTGGGTAAAATCTTTAGTGAATACAGATTTTCCAATTACTGAGATAGAAGATAACAGTTGGTGCTCAAAAAGTTCTATGGAGGGAGTAGGGTGGAGTTAGAGGCGGACACAAACATTCTACTGCAAGTTCTCCTGAAAGGACAATTTCACTCTAATGTGTAAATCATGATAGTTAACGTATATTTCAGACTATAAGACGCACCTAGGTTTTAGAGGAGGAAAATAGGAAAATAAAAATTTAAGCACAAAATGTGATCATGATGTACTGTTATGGAGGTAGGGGTCTTCTGCTGACACTGTTATAGGGGAAATATACCCCAATTCTATACTAATATCCCCCATCCTGGTATATATATGTCCCTCAATCCAGATATACAAGTGCTTCTCACAAAATTAGAATATCATCAAAAAGTTAATTTATTTCAGTTCTTCAATACACTAGACTTTGTGTTTTCATTGACTGTAAGCCATAATCATCAACATTAACAGAACTAAACACTTGAAATAGATCACTCTGTAATGACTATATAATATATGAGTTTCACTTTTTGTATTGAAGAACTGAAATAAATTAACTTTTTGATGATATTCAAATTTAGTGAGAAGCACTTGTATATGGCCCCGAATCCAGGTATATATGGCCCCCATCCTAATCCTGGTATGTATGGCCCCCTCATCCCCATCCTGGTATGCATAGCCGCATCCTCCCTATCCTGGTGTGCATGATCCCCTCATCGCCATCCTGATATGCACGGCCCCATCTTCCCCATCCTGGTATGCATGGCCCCCTCATCCCCATCCTGGTATGCATAGCCGCATCCTCCCTATCCTGGTATTCATGGCCCGTTCATCCCAATCCTGCTATTCATGGCCCCATCCTCCCCATCCTGGTATGCATGGTCCCCTCATCCCCCTACTGATATACTTGGCCACTTCATCCTCATCCTGGTATGTGACGCGCCCCCTGGGCCGTGGGGTGCTCGGCCGGGCCGGTCGATGCTGGGGGATGTTACGGTGGCAATGACCCAGTCCGTGACCCAGGTTGGTCAATAAAAGGGGAAAAGTAAAAGGGAATAAAGTTTTTATAGAAATAATGTTCGTGACGCCACCTGTGGTATGCGGCTATATGGGGCCGCCACTGCGGTGCAGATCCTCTAGAGCTGATGATGATGCAGCAGAGTTGGTTCAGCTCTCCACAGGCAGAGCTTAGCCCCAGGGCAGGATATAGTGATGCTATGAGGTAGATGTTGCTGGTGCTGTGTAGTGCAGGGCAGGTGATGATGCAGCAATAATTCTAGGACACTGTGGGGTGCAGTCTTCAAGGTTTTACTCACTGTTATCACACTGCTCCTGGTTACAACTGCCAGATTATAACCTCCCACGTCGTCCTGCGTTCACCAAGAAAGGGGTTCAGCAGCTCTCAAGTATTTCAGGAGTACTTAAACGGTACCCCGTTTTATGTTCCTTCCTCGGTCGTCTTCCTGTGCTTGCTCTCACCCTCCTGCCCTGCGCCTCACAATCAGTGTCCCAAGCCGGTAGCCTCGGATCTTGTCGGGCGACGTGCAGTCCCCTGGACCCTATGCGGCCACCTTTTCGGCGATATAATTGTGGTAGTTGGCAGATGCACCTTGAAAGTACAGTAGCCTCCGGTTATCTAGGTGAACGTTGCAATTCTCACTAGTTAGGCGCCGGTCCCCTCTGCGGCTTGATCCTTCCATGTCCTGGTAGATTCGGGCATACGGGTGGCCTCCAGCACTCTCCGTACCCCTAGGATCCCCTCGTTCCTCCTGTAGCCTTCCTTCCTGCTCCTCTCCTCAGTTGGTCTCACCTCCTGGGCCTCTCAGACTAGGCCCGCTCCGCCTGAGCAGAGCTCCTGCAGAGCTCCTACTCCACACACTCTCCTCCTCTGACTGAACTCCACTCCCTTTCCAAGATGGTTCCCTCTTTTATATCACTTCCATTCCTGTGCTCCCCTGTACTACGTCCTCCACCCACACCCACTACATAGTTCCACCCTTCAGCTAGGGACCAGGGACTGTGCTCTCCCTTAGGAGCAATCTCACCCTGCCCCCACTGAAGTGGAATGTGTTGGATGCAGGTGTTAGGGTCCCGGGCAGCACTCTATCCTTACCCGAGAGTGAGATACCACACCTCTGGGTGAGATGCAGTACCTCTGTGGCGACTGAACCTGCAGGGGCGCCACAATATCTTATTGATCGGTGTAATCTGACCATTGGAAACCGCACCGATCAGAAGAATGGGGAACTTTTATTCCTGTCAGGACACTTATCCACATTTTAAAATGCAGCAGCAGGTGGGACGTCTGACCGCAGCTCCATTCATCCTCTTTGAGGCTTCCAGAAAAAAAGCAAGAGCAGTCACTGAGGGAATGTATGGATCAGTGATCAAGTCGCACATGAGCTCCAGTCTAATGGGGATAAAAGCTCCACAGTCTGCCGATCGCACGGGTCCCAGCAGTCAGACCCCCACCAATCAATAAGTTATCCTTAGGCCACGTTCACACATCAGTATTTGGTGAGTATTTTACATCACTTATTTGTAAGCCAAAATCAGGTGTGGGACAATCAGAGGAAAAGTATAATAGAAACACGTCACCACTTCTGTATTTATCACCCACCCCTGGTTTTGACTTACAAATACTGATGTAAAATACTGACCAAATGCTGATCGAGTGAATGTGGCCTTAGGATAGGCGATTACTTGTTTTCACCGGAGAACCTCTCTAAGTGCATATTTGCTACTGTGTAATAGACACAGGGCAGGGAAGGGTTAAACGTCAACGTAATTAATCTTTAATAAAGAATCTTCTAGTTATTGATATCAGAGAGAACAAGTGACCTCCATACACAACGTAATCTCCTATACAAACACCAATAATACCACATACAAGGAACAAATACCGTCACATCATGACCAGACCACATATTACCACCACATAGTAACCGAATAATACCACATACAAGGAACAAATACCGCCACACCATGATCAGACCACATATTACCACCACATAGTAACCGAATAATACCACATACAAGGGACAAATACTGCCACACCATGATCAGACCACATATTACCACCACATAGTAACCGAATAATACCACATACAAGGAACAAATACCGCCACACCATGATCAGACCACATATTACCACCACATAGTAACCGAATAATACCACATACAAGGGACAAATACTGCCACACCATGATCAGACCACATATTACCACCACATAGTAACCAAATAATACCACATACAAGGGACAAATACAGCCACATCATGATCAGACCACATATTACCACCACATAGTAACCGGATAATACCACATACAAGGGACCAAAAACCGCCACACCATGACCAGACCACATATTACCACCACATAAAAGCAGAATAATACCACATACAAGGGACAAATACCGCCACACCATGATCAGACCACAAATTATCACCACATACAAGTGACAAATACCGCCACAACATGACCAGACCACATATTGACTGAATAATACCACATACAAGGAACAAATACCGCCACAGAATGACCAGATCACATATTACCACCAAATACAAGTGGCAAATACCACTATACTATGACAAGACTACACGTTACCATTACATAGTCACCGAATAATGCTACAATAAGGATCATGAATAAAAAACACAATACTAATACACTGGAGCTCTGTATATAGTGTGTAGGGTAGTGGTAATGTAGTGATCACCAGTGACATTATACACAGGAGCTCTGTATATAGTGTATAGTGTGCATTTACATGTAATACACTGACTCACCAGTAACGTCTCTAGTTGAAGTGCTTCATCTAGCACAGACCGCCATTACTTCTTCCATCCAAGACTTGTCACTGCAGAAAATAACCCACAGTTATCAATAGCTGATCACTTCTAGAGCACATTCCCCACTTATTTCCTGATTTCTACACTACAGCAGATGAAGAAAAAACACAATACTAATACACAGGAGCTCTGTATATAGTGTATAGGGTACTGGTAATGCAGTGATCACCAGTGACATTATACACAGGAGCTCTGTATATAGTGTATAGGGTACTGGTAATGCAGTGATCACCAGTGACATTATACACAGGAGCTCTGTATATAGTGTATAGTGTACTGGTAATGCAGTTATCACCAGTGATATTATATACAGGAGCTCTGTATATAGTGTATAGTGTGCATTTACATGTAATAAACTGACTCACCAGTGACGTCTCTAGTTGAAGTGCTTCATCTAGCACAGACCGCCATTACTTCTTCCTTCCAGGACTTGTCACTGCAGAAAATAACCCACAGTTATCAATAGCTGATCACTTCTAGAGCACATTCCCCACTTATTTCCTGATTTCTACACTACAGCAGGTGAAGAAAAAAAGTGACATAGTGCCGCCCTGCACAGTAACAGGACCTCACTTTTGTTACTCCCCCATGGACAACAGTATCCTCAAAAGTAAATTAAAGTACAGCAATAATGTCCCCTACAGTAATTATGTCCCCATTTGCCACCATAAATTAATACCACATTCTGACCCCCATACTGTAATTGTCACCCATCCTGGCCACCTTTATTTAATAATATTCCCCATCCTTGGTTCTCATGTATCTCCTCCACCCATCCTGGGCCTGTATGTATCATCCTCTCTCCCCCCCATCATGGGCCCCTATGTAACATCCTCTCCCTAACCATCATGGGCCCCTATGTATCATCCTCTCCCCCATCATGCGCACCTATAAGGCATCCTCTCCCCACTCATCATGTCGCCCTATATAGCATCCTCTCCCCCATCATGTGTCCCTATATAGCATCCTATCCCCCATCATGTGCCCAAATATAGCATGATCACACCATCATGTGCCCCTATAAAGCATCCTCTCCCCTCTCATCATGTGGCCCTATATAGCATCCTATCCCCCATCATGTGCCCAAATATAGCATGATCACCCTATCATGTGTCCCTATATAGCATCCTCTCCCCATCATGTGCCCATATATAGCATCCTCTCCCCCTTCATGTGCCCCTATATAGCATCCTCTCCCCCCTCATCATGTGGCCCTATATAGCATCCTCTCCCACACTATGTGCCCCTATATAGCATCCTCACCCCCATCATGTGCCCATACATAGCATCCTCTCCCCCATCATGTGCCCATATATAGCATCCTCTCCCCCATCATGTGCCCATATATAGCATCCTCTCCCCCTTCATGTGCCCATATATAGCATCCTCTCCCCATCATGTGCCCATACATAGCATCCTCTCCCCCATCATGTGCCCATATATAGCATCCTCTCCCCATCATGTGCCCATACATAGCATCCTCTCCCCCATCATGTGCCCCTATATAGCATCCTCTCCCCCATCATGTGCCCATATATAGCATCCTCTCCCCCATCATGTGCCCATACATAGCATCCTCTCCCACATCATGTGACCATATATAGCATCCTCTCCCCCTTCATGTGTCCATATATAGCATCCGCTCCCCCTTCATGTGCTACTACATAGCATCCTCTCCCTCATCATGTGCCCATATATAGAATCCTCTTCCCCATCATGTGCCCATACATAGCATCCTCTCCCACATCATGTGCCCCTATATAGCATCATCTCCCCCATCATGTGCTCATATATAGCATCCTCTCCCCCTTCATGTGCCCATATATAGCATCCACTCCCCATCATGTGCCCATACATAGCATCATCTCCCCCATCATGTGCCCATATATAGAATCCTCTTCCCCATCATGTGCCCATATATAGCATCCTCTCCCCATCATGTGCCCATATATAGCATCCTCTCCCCCATCATGTGTCCCTATATAGCATCCTCTCCCCCTTCATGTGACCATATATAGCATCCTCTTTCCCCCCCATTCCTTCACTACCCTGCCTGTTCATAAAGGAAAAAAAATCTTCTTATCTTTCTGCACACCCCCGGCGGCGTCCTCTGCAGGTTCATCCTCATCATGGGCCCCTGTGGTCTCCGCCGACCGATCAGAGGCTGCGCGCAGACAGCAGCCCGCCGGCCGGATGCCTTTTCAGATCACTGCTATGCACTGTGCACTGACGTCACCGTCCGGCGCATAGCAGTGACGTTCATTGTCCACCAGCCTATCAGAGGACAAAGGCTGACGCGCGCAGCCTTGATTGACTGGCGGCCTTTGAACGTCACTGCTATGCGCCGTCTGTGCGCAGCGCATAGCAGAGAGTAGATTTTCCTGGAGGCGGCCATCAAGGGGAAGGTATGCGCAGCGCTGAGCATGCTGCGGCCCGTGGTCAGAAAGATCATAGTTACTGGCGGGCCCCCAAAATTTTGGAGGAAAAAGTGCGTCTTATAGTCCGAAAAATATGGTAACTCTTTCTACTTCTTCTTGGCTTCTATTAATATGAATAAAATTATCCATCAACATGATACGCCTAGAACAACCTGCATTCACAATTGTCTTACTCTGAGGGGCTACCTAATACACAGAATTATCCAAAAACGCCACAAAAATTTGAGCATTTTCAATGAAAAGCATTTCTTTGTCTAGGAGTCCTTTCTAGGATATTTTTGAACACCTTATCTCTGGCACTTGTATGCAGCGTTGGACTGGAGTACATTGGGCCCACCAGAGAAAATCATTCTTGGGGCCCACTGTGTAGCTACATAGAAATGCAGTTGTGCTCAAAAGTTTACATACCCCGGCAGAATTTTTCCTTCCTTGCCTTGTTTCAGAGAATATGAATGATAATAAAAAAACTTTTTCTCCACTCATGGTTATTGGTTTGGTGAAGCCATTTATTGTCAAACTACTGTGTTTTTTCTATTTAAATTGTAGCGTCGGCGTCCCTGCCTCCTGATAGGCAGGGACGCTGTTCCCCTCACCTCTCCGCTCCGTGCCGTGCCCGGCGTCCTCCTCCCGCTCTGCTGGCAGCGCGCGCTGCTTCCCGGCCACTGTGCTTAGGGCGCGCGCGCTCCCCCTCTCTTAAAGTGGCCGCGCGCGCCGTCCTAAGGAGTCCCCGGCCAATGGCCGGAGGACCTCACCATATATAAGGCACCTCCTCCAAAATGGAGGTGCCCGAGCAATGTTGTTGCATAGTCTATCACTTTGCTTCAGCCCTCAGGTCCCGTTACCAGTTACCTGCCAGTTACCTGCCAGATTCCTGCTTGATACCTGCCTAATACTTGTATATCTACTTGCATTCCTGCGGTCCGACAGTCTGCCTACCAGCCCTGCCAGTCTGTCTATGGATCTGATTGCCCGCTCACCTGGGAGCGCTCATCTGCTAACTGCCTGCTAGCCTACCTGGAGGCTCTGCCGTCACGTGCTGTGACCACCTGCCTGCCCAGAGACTCTTACCCGCTCACCTGGGAGCGTCCGCCTGCTACCTGCCTGCTAGCCTACCTGGAGGCTCTGCCGTCACGTGCTGTGACCACCTGCCTGTCCAGAGACTCTTACCCGCTCACCTGGGAGCGTCCGCCTGCTACCTGCCTGCTAGCCTACCTGGAGGCTCTGCCGTTACCTGCTGTGACCACCTGCCTGTCCAGAGACTCTTGCCCGCCCACCTGGGAGCGTCCGCCTGCTACCTGCCTGCTAGCCTACCTGGAGGCTCTGCCGTCACTTGCTGTGACCACCTGCCTGTCCAGAGACTCTTGCCCGCTCACCTGGGAGCGTCCACCTGCTACCCGCCTGCTAGCCTATCTGGAGGCTTCGCCGTCACTTGCCGTGACCACCCGCCTGTCAAGAGACTGTTCCCGTCACTTGACGTGACCTCCTGCCCCCCTACCCAGAGACTGTCCCCGTCACTTGCCGTGACCTCCTGCCCTTCTACCCAGAGACTGTCCCCGTCACTTGCCGTGCCTACCTGCCCGCCTACCCTGGGAGCCACCCGCTTCCTTACAAGGACTGCCCCTTTGTATCGTAGCTCAGAGGTTCCACCTCCCAGACCCGTTACATAAATCTTAATGACAACCAAAAACATCCAAATGACCCTCATGAAAATTTCACATACCCCAGTTCTTAATACCGTGTATTCCCCCTCTAACATCAATGACAGCTTGAAGTCTTTTGTGGTAGTTGTGGATGAGGTTTTGTATTTCCTCAGATGGTAAAGCTGCCCATTCTTCTTGGTAAAAAGCCTCCAGTTCCTGTAAATTCCTGGGCTGTCTTGCATGAACTGCGCGCTTGAGATCTCCCCAGAGTGGCTCAATGATATTGAGGTCAGGAGACTACTGAGGTGGCCACTACAGAACCTTCACTTTGTTTTGCTGTAGCCAAAGACAGGTCGACTTGGCCTTGTGTTTTGGATCGTTGTCATGTTGGAACGTCCAAGTATGTCCCATGCGCAGCTTCCGGGCTGATGAGTGCAAATTTGCCTCCAGTATTTGCTGATAACGTGCTGCATTCATCTTTCCTTCAACTTTTACCAAGTTTCCTGTGCCTTTGTAGCTCACACATCCCCAAAACATCAGCGATCCACCTCCGTGCTTTACTGTAGGAATGGTGTTCCTTTCACCATAGGCCTTGTTGACCTCTCTCCAAATGTAACGTTTATGGTTGTGGCCAAAAAGTTTGATTTTGGTTTCATCACTCCAAATTACCTTGTTTCAGAAGTTTTGAGGCTTGTGTCTGTGCTGTTTGACACATTGTAGGTGAGATACTTTGTGGCATTTGCGCAGTAATGGCTTTCTTCTGGCGACTCGACCATACAGCCCATTTTTCTTCAAGAGCCTCCTTATTGTGCATCTTGAAACAGCCACACCGCTAGTTTTCATAGAGTCCTGAATTTCAGCTGATGTTATTTGTGGGTTTTTCTTTCCATCTCGAACAATTTTCCTGGCAGTTGTGGCCGAAATCTTTGATGGTCTACCTGACCGTGGTTTGGTTTTTACAGAGCCCCTGATTTTCCATTTGTTAATCAAAGTTTGAACGCTGCTGACTGGCATTATCATTTCCTTGGGTATGTTTTTGTATCCCTTTCCTGTGTTATACAGTTCAACTACCTTTTCCCGTAGATCCGTTGACAATTCTTTTGCCTTCCCCATGACTCACAATCCAGAAATCAGTGGCTGGATGAAAGATGCAAGAGTCTGTCTGGATCCCAGAAACTCACTCAGCTTTTATGCACACATACTGATTACAAGGAAACAGGTCACAGGTGAGGATGTTACCTTTAGTAGTCATTCAAACCCATTTGTGTCAAATTCTGTGCATGCTATCAGGCCAAAATCACCAGGGTATGTGAACTTTTGGTCAGGGTCATTTGGATGTTTTTGGTTGTCATTAAGATTTAAAAAGAGAAAACACAGTAGTTTGACAATAAATGGCTTCACCCAACCAATAACCATGAGTGGAGAAAAAGTTTTTTGTTATCATTCACATTCTCTGAAACAAGAAAGGAAAAATTCTGCCGGGGTATGTAAACTTTTGAGCACAACTGTAAATACAAGACCACCAATTGTATGGTAAAACACGCCAATATCAGCGTATAATATAAGATAGTACACTTAATGTTATAGAAAGAGCTTGCGTCACATTTTTGGTGCAAACTCAATGATAAATGTACCCTGGTGTTTACTAACCACTAAACCAATGTTTTATTGCACCAGCGGAGTGGAAGGGATTTTATGACATCTCATCCATATGCTGAGAAAATCCACGACGTGAATTGACCGGCGCTGTGGATTTGACATCACGTGTCAATTTATGCTGTGGATATTCACCTTCGATTTCATCCTTTGCAATACAAAGGAACAGGTCAATGGTAAAGGTGCATCATTGCGTAATAGTAAAAGCAGCAATATCTGCACAATATCTGGGTGGATATTACCACTGTTCATTTGCTGTGGGAATTCCATTGTAGAAATTAAGCAGCAAATACATTATGTGAATAGAGCCACTAATAGTGGTGGGGGTCCTAAATCAGTTATGTATGACACTGGAGTGAGAGCAAAATAGCTTTCCCTCACATCCCTTGTACACTTTTTACGGAAATCTTTCTGCCACCTATAAGGCCATAACTTTTTATGATGGGCCTCATTTTGTTAGTAGTGGAAGAAGAAAACTGAGTGATACAGGGAGAGGGGGCTCAGTGAGGGGTGATATAGGGGGAAGGGGTGCAGTCAGTCAGCGGTGAAAGAGGGGGAGGGGGCGCAGTCAATCAGGGGTGATACAGCGAGGGGGGGCTCAGTCAGTCAGGGGTGATACAGAGGGTGAGGGCTCAGTAAGTCAGGGGTGATACAGGGAGAGGGGGCTCAGTCAGTCAGGGGTGATACAGGAGGGGGCATAGTCAGTCAGGGGTGATACAGGGAGAGAGGAGGCTCAGTCAGTCTGGGGTGATATAGGGAGATGGGGCTCAGTCAGTCAGGGGTGATACAAGAGGAGGGGGCACAGTCAGTCAGGAGCGATACAGGGGGAGGGGGCACAGTCAGTCAAAGATGATACACAGGGAATGGGTGCAGTCAGTCAGGGGTGATACAGGGAGAAGATGCTCAGTCAGTCAGGGGTAATGCAGGAAGAGGGGGCTCAGTCAGTCAGGGCTTACTCACTGCTAGGCTGGAGGGAACCCTCCTTCAATCATTGCAGCTGTAGTAGGGAGTCCTATAACTCCCTCTGCTGCTTACATTGTGGGGAAGAGGAGCACGTGTTATGGATGACAGCACAGCTCATTACCTGAGCTGTGCTGTACAGCCGAGGAGAAGAGGACACAACGAAAGCTCACATTGATTGGCTGCCCTGCTTGTTCAACGCAGGGAAGAGCGGTGACATAAAAAGTAATCAGGGCGCAACAACACTTTGTTACTTATAGTGAGCCGCAGTTTGCAGCAGGCGAGAGTGTCATCAATGCCGTCAGTGACGCGTGCAATGCTCTCCTGGGTTGTCTAACTCTGGGAGGAGCTGCAAGGAGTAGTGACGTAGAGGCTGGGAGAATGTCCTGCTTGCAGCTCCTCCCAGAGTTAGACAACCCAAGACAGCAGTGAGCGTATTAGACTGCGGCTCACTATTTGTAAGTAACAGAGCGGTTAGTATGCCTCTGGTGGGCCAGTCTGATCCGGCATGTCCTCCTCCCCCACATATTACATATATAGCCAAGTTCCCCTCTCCCACATATAGCATATAGCATATACAGTCAAGTCCCCCTCCCCCAAATATAGCATATATAGTCAAGTCTCCTTCCTCTATTTATAGCCTATATCCAGGGCCGGCTCCAGGTTTTCGTGGGCTTTGGGCGAAAGAGTCTCCGTGGGCCCCTTTAGCACCTAACATCATTGATGCACAGATACAGCGGAGAAATATAGGTATACAACACAGGGCCCAGCCTGTCCCCTCATCCTTCACATATGCAAACATGCACAGACACACAGGAGGCAGATATGCACGCACAGGAAGCAGACATGCACACGCACAGTAGGCAGACATGCACACACACACATACACAGTACGCAGACATGCGCACACACTCATGGTAAGCAGACATGCGCACGCACACACACGGAACGCAGACATGCACACGTACACACACGGTACGCAGATATGCGCACACACGATATGCAGACATGCGCACGCACACACGGAACACAGACATGCACACACGCGGTACGCAGATATGCGCACACACACATGATATGCAGACATGCGCTCGCGCACACACGGTACGCAGACATTCGTATGCACAGGGTATGCAGACATGCGCACACACGCAGTACGCAGATATGCGCACACACACGATATGCAGACATGCATACGTTACGCAGACATGGTACACAGATATAAAGCGTTTGATACAATACGCAGACACGACTGCCCTCCGGACATCTGTCATCAGTCTTCCCCAAGATTGTGGAGCCTACTGAAACAGACTAAGGAATCTTTTGTAAATGCTTAGAAAGCCTTTGCAGGTGTTTTTTGTTAATTATTCTTATTTACTGAGATAATGACTTTTGTGTTTGTGTTTAACAGAAATAAACACTTGAAATAGATCACTCTGTTTGTAATGACTCTATATAATATATGAGATTCACTTTTTGTATTGAAGAACAGAAATAAATTAACTTTTTGATGATATTCTAATTTTGTGAGATGCACTTGTATATATACTGTCGTATTACACACATATCAATTTCATATGAAATAATATTTAAAAATGAAAACTGCTGCCACTCACAGTCTTCTGAGATCCAGGAAAGAGTCTGATGGCATTAGCTGCAGAAGATGGAGGAAGTCCGGGCAGCTGCTGCATGCTGGGCAGTGGCACCGCACCAATGACAGCCTAGCCTCATCAAACTCCTTCTGCAAGAGAGGGGTGATGGCGCTCAGAATGCTGTGGTAGTCATCTCCCCCGCCGTACCCGTGCTGTGGGGGAGGGGCGAGGCTATGGAAGCTGGTCAGATTGCTCCTCTGCAGGAGAGGTGTCACTTACCACACTCATTAGCTATGCGCTGCCCAGCTAATCTGCTCCCATAGCAGCAGGCTCCCTCCCTCCCCTGCGGTGCTCCTGCTATGTGTCCAGTCAGAATGACACTGATTCCGGAGAGCTGTTACTGTCAGTGACACCTCTCCTGCACAGATGTTAGTCTGACTCCAACACCTAGCGCCAGCACAGCAGGGGAAGGAGGGAGCGTGCTGCTATGAATGCCATTAGCCGGGCAGTGCATCCCTTTGCTAGGGTATGTGGGGGAGGAGCCTTCTAACGCAGTCAGAGCTGGCCCTGCATCAGGGCCCACCAGAGGATTCACCGATTTCCCGGTGGGCTAGTCCTTGTATGTCAGACTATTTGCAATCATTTCTCTCCCATATAGGCTGAGTATTGAAACTGTCTGGTATTAAAACTCAACTTCTTTTACTTAAAGTGAAGCTATCAGAATATGAACTATTGTTTAAATCGGGTTTTTGTGTTAAACTTATTGTTTGGGGGCAATTTTTTTCCATATCACAGTGTGTACTATAAATAAAAACCACAAATCTTGCAATTTTCAAACCGACCACTTGGGCTTTTTTTTAACTTTAGCTTCCTGTTGTTTCAGGAAACAACACATGTACATTAACCACAATGAAAAGATCCTATCTTTTATATTAAAGCATCTAATGAGCATATGCAAAGGTCATTGTGAAGGAAGAGGGAGCAGGGAAAGCTGTTACATTACCTGTTGTGATTGCTGGATCCTGTGTTATCAGCTGTGTTTCAGAGATGTTACCTCTCATTGCAATCCTGCCTCTGCTGATAAGGAGCCTGCTGAAAACTCTTCCTGAAAAGACAGAAAGTATGAGTCTAAAAAAAGCCCAAGTGGCCATTGTGATTTTTTTTCTTTTGTATTAAAGATCATCATATGAAAAAAAAAATGCCAACAATTTAAACAAAAATAATGTAACACAAACCTCTGAAACATACAATCAGTCATTTTCTGCTGATAGCTTTGCTTTAAATTAACACTAATCCTAAAAATAAATGTTCAAATAAAATAAGAAAATAATTGTCCTCTCCGCTTGTTAGTCTGCAGCATTTCCGGCCTGATCATGAAACTGTCTTGTAGAAATCCTGCAGAGAACACAAGGATCAATCTCTTGTCAATCAGTTCCATCTTTGGCTGCTGAAGCCCTGACCCTTGGACAAGGAGATGGTGTGATGTTTTGTCCTACTACAAACAGGGCAGAGGGGGGAGGCTCCTGCTGCAGACACTTGTCTTACATCAACACACAGAAAGGTAAGTAGAAGAATGGGAACATGGGTGAGATATTGAGACACACAGAGATTTCTTTATATATATTACTGTATAATTTGTGACAGGTGTTGAAAAAATGCTGCAAAGTAAGAATGCTTTAAAAAATAGAAGAGGGAATAATTTATTTTTTAGCAAACAAATGCAAAGTTAATGAGCAAAAAAGAAATCTAAATCACATCAACATTTGGTTTGACTGCCTCTTGCCTTCAATAAGAGCTTCAAAGCATCAATTCTTCTAGCTACATTTGTATATAGTTTTTTACAGAACTCGGCAGGAGGTTGTTCCAAACATCTTGGAGAAGTAACCACAGATCTTCTGAAGATGTCGTTTGTGCAAATGCTTCTCTCTCTTCATGTAATCCTAAACAGACTTAGTGATGTAAGATCAGGGTTCTGTGGGGTCCGGATCATCACTTCCAGGACTTCTTGTTCTTCTTCATGGATAAGTAGTTACCTATATTTCTCATCATTGAGAACTCCAAGAAATGGGCAAAGTTGGAGATCATAGACGCAGTGATCGGCCATGGAAACTTAGTACAGCAGATGAAAGACACAGCATGCTTACTTCCACTTGAAATCAGAAGATGTCCAGCAGTGCTATCAGCTCAGAACTGGCAGCGACCAGTGGGACTCAGCTACCCCCATGTACTGTTTGGAGAAGTCTGGCCAGAACTGATCCTTATGGACGAATTGAAAGCAAAAACGAATGCATTCGACACGGAAACAAGGTCAAGAGATTTAACAATGCATGAAAGCATAGTGACGGGGTGCAGAAAAATGGCAGCAGGTGCTCAGCACCGATGAGTCAAAATGTGAAATACTTGTCTACAACACAAGACAGTTAATCAGCCTGGGGCAGTGCGGCCATTGTCCCTGACTGTTACCACAGGAGCTCGGTTGTAGCTGTGCCAAGCTCCCGGTGGTAAATGTGCGGGGAAGTGATGATATTTCTAGTGGAAACCGCAGCAGGAAATGTTCCTTGTCTGGGAAGTTTTTGTAGGATTTTTTTTCATTTTCGGAAGAGATTTTTTTCTGGAGCGTTTTCTCGTAACCCTTTCATTGGATGGTGTCTAGTTTCGAACGTTTTTCATCTGGAAATAACTAACATACGGTACACTTTTTCTTTTTTTGCCCACATTGTGTTTTGCTTCGAATCCTGAAATTGAAAAATATGCTTAAAAGACTGGATAGGAAGAGTCTTTAAAGCGTTTTTTGAGCAATTTTTCAGACTCCTCAAAAAACTTGATGTCAACATGCCCTTCGAGACCAGATTTTCTAACAAAGCAAGAATGCAAACGCTAGATAGAGGAAACATGGCCAATAATCCTTATCTCATGGTTCTTGCATGTATAGAGAGCAGTATACTTGGTGACCTATTATTATGCAGGCTACTGAATTACAGAAAAATTCAAGTTCGAGTGTCCTTCACTACTAGCCTGGTCGTATCAGGTCTGTCTCAGCCTTGTCTCTAGGGGATCAATCAGCAGTATATGCTCCAGGTAAACAGCATAACAATATGGCTGCAATACATCTGTCTTTTATATCCTCACCCACTTGGACTATAAGACATCAGGCCACGCCACTGCTATGGGGCCCGTGAACCGGCACTGACACCGGGCCCCCCCTCCGCCCATCTGCGCCCACACTGCCCACACACAATGATGGGGCGGAAGCGTCTGCTGATGCTTACTCCTTCATCATCATTGCTTGTGCTGACGACCAGAGGGGGGCTCTAGCCATCAACGCGAGCAATGAGGATGGAGGAGGGAGTGTCAGCAGACGCTTCCACCCCCATCAGTCTTCCTCGACGTCTGACGTGTCAGAGCAGCGGCATCGATGACGTCATTTCAGGGCGCCCGCTGTTCTGATATGTGCAGCACTTCACACCAAAGGCTCAGCAGATCAGAGCATCTGGTGGAACAAGGAATAAGGAGAGGTGAGTACTGTGTTTATTTTTTTAAATCAGTGACAAAAGTATGGAGGATCATGGGGGGTGCATTATATTGTATGTAGGACCATGGGGTGTGCGTTACATTGCATGAAGGACCATGGGGGGTGCATTATATTGTATGGAGGACCATGGGGGTGCATTATATTGTATGGAGGACCATGGGGGTGCATGATATGGTATAGCGGACCATGGGTGGTGCATTATATTGTATGGAAGACCATGAGGAGTGCATTATATTGTATGGAAGACCATGAGGAGCACATTATATTGTATGGAGGACCATGGGGGATGCATTATATTGTATGGAAGACCATGGGGGTGCATTATATTGTATGGAGGACCATAGGGATTGCATTATATTGTATGGAGGACCATGGGAGGTGCATTATATTGTATGGAGGACCATGAGGGGAGCATTACACTGTATGGAGGACCATGGAGGGTGCATTATACTGTATGGAGGACCATGAGGGGTGCATTACATTGTATGGAAGACCATGAGGAGTGCATTATATTGTATGGAAGACCATGGGGGGTGAATTATATTGTATGGAAGACCATGGGGGTGCATTATATTGTCTGGAGGACCATAGGGATTGCATTATATTGTATGAAGGACCATGGGAGGTGCATTATATTGTATGGAGGACCATGAGGGGTGCATTACACTGTATGGAGGACCATGGAGGGTGCATTATACTGTATGGAGGACCATGAGGGGTGCATTATATTGTATGGAAGACCATGGGGGGTGAATTATATTGTATGGAAGACCATGGGGGTGCATTATATTGTATGGAGGACCATAGGGATTGAATTATATTGTATGGAGGACCATGGGAGGTGCATTATATTGTATGGAGGACCGTGAGGGGTGCATTACACTGTATGGAGGACCATGGAGGGTGCATTATATTGTATGGAGGAACATGGAGGGTGCATTATACTGTATGTAGGACCATGAGGGGTGCATTATATTGTATGAAGGACCATGGGGGATGCATTATATTATACGGAAGACCATGGGGGTGCATTATATTGTATTTAGGACCATAGGGGTTGCATTATATTGTATGGAGGACCATGGGGGATGCATTATATTGTATGGATGACCATGGGGGGTGCATTATATTGTATGGAGGACCATGGGAGGTGCATTATATTGTATGGAGGACCATGGGTGTGCATTATACTATATGGAGGACCATGATGAGTGCATTATATTCTATGGAGCACCATGGGAAGTGTATTATACTATATGAAGGATTATGAGGGGCGCATTATATTATATGGAAGGCTATGTGGGGTCATTATACTGTATGCAAGCAATTATACAGTGTGAAGGTTTGAGTGGAGTCCATCATACTATGTGGAGGGCTGTGTGGGGACCATTATACTGTGATGAGGGCTAGAGTGGGCCATTATACAATGTGGGGAGGTGTGCGGGCCATTATACATTGTGGGGCTATTATACTGTATGGAGGGCTGTGTAAGGAATCAAACTGTGCTGGGGTCACCATACTTTGCTTTGGGAGTTGAAGTTGGGTACAGTAGCATCATTATACTATTAATGTAGAGGAATTCACCATTGGGGTATCATACAGTGTTTAGGGGCACTTTTGTTGGTATGATACTTTATGGGGACAATGAAAGAGGAATCTAGGACTTCAGCAGGAGGAAAATTACTATGTAAAGGCTGGAAAGTTGTGAGATCTGCTGTTCTGTGACCCCCGACAAATATAAAAAATTTTTTTTGGGGGGGTGGGGGAATTAAAAATGTTGCCATGGGGCCCGATGATTTCTGTGTACGTGTTACACGCACGCCGCTAGGTTCAGATAGGGTCGAGACAGGTTACATGAATTCTTTGGAATCCTGGGGGAACCGTTACTCAGGCGACCATAGACCGTGTGCTGTAGCTTCTCACAGGGGTATTGACCTTCAGGCATAGACAAGTAGGTTGTTTCACTTGCTGACCAGACACACTTGACAAGAGTCCTCATAAACGGTAGAACAGTAGCATTTAATAAGAAGCCACATAGCCAGTGCAAGCTAAGTCTGATGAGCAACAGGCTCTAGTGACAAACAGTACAGTTTCTTTAGCAGCACAGCAGTTCACAGTCTTCCCAGTAGTACAGGACAGCACAGTTCTAATGAAAAGGCACATTAATGAACACAGCATTCTTTACAGTACAGTGAGATGGAGGATGGGGGAGGGATTGCTGAGGGAGATGATCCCGGTGACACCATTTTTTCCAGTCCTTATCTTTCTGCTTGACAATACTCTGCACTGCTAGTTTAGGAACTCTACCTGACCTGTGCTTAGCTTCACTTCTGACTTGAGTCCTTTTCACTTGCAGGGGCGCTTCTGTCAGAAGCAGAACACACACACCACATTTCTCTTTGGCTCCAGCCAGACAGTAAACAACTTCCCCACAATCCCCTGGTAATTCCACTCCTCCTGAGAGTCGATCAGTCTCTTCAGTGATCAGTATTCGATCATCAGATCTGAATTGGACTTCATCTGTACTCTTTGGTACAAACTTTGGAGCCTCAGGACTTAGTTCACTCTCTTGAGGATGGTACGTCCCTCTCCTTGCCGATCCGAGAAATACAACGGTGTGCTCTTGCTCATCGGCACTTTCAAGGTCACTATCCACCTCCGGAGCTTGAGTCTGTGGAGGTCCCTTAGTTGATCTCGGTCGATGTCGGTCTGCTTCTGGAAAGTTTTGTTGTGGTGGGAGATAATCACAAGGGTAGTAACAAATTCCGATGGACTATTCTGGTTTTCTTGTCTCCTCTTTCCAATCAGATTTCATACACTGGAATGTCATCAGCTTTCCTCTTTATGACCACATACACCTTGTCCTCCCAGTACGAACAAAGTTCCATTTCTGCTCCATAACATTTTTGATCTTAGTACTCCTTACTCTTGCTCTGTCCTTGCGTAACCACTTTGGACGCTATGTTGTATGCCTCTGCCATCCATTCCTTCCATTTCCGAACGTACTCCAGATATGTTCTGTAAGTCTCTGACACCGGAGTATCGAACATGATGTCGACTGGCAGTCTTGGCGATTGTCCATACAATAGGAAGAAGGGTGAGTAACCCGTTGCATCGCTCTTTGTACAGTTATAGGCATGTACCACTTTTGACAGAGAACTCTTCCAGTCTTTCTTCTCGTCAGCTGTTAAAGTGCGCAACATCAACAATAATGTCCGGTTAAAACATTCCACTTGTCCATTACCCTCTGGGTGATAGGACGTTGTGTGGGATCTCTGAATTCTACAGTACTTTCCTAGCTTGGCAAAGAGCTGGTTCTCAAATTCTCGTCCTTGGTCATGGTGTAAACTCGTAGGGAACCCAAACCTCAAAGCAAAATCATTGAAGATCTTCCCTGTCACTGTTCGACCAGCTTTATTGGCGGTGGCATATGATTGGGCAAATTGAGTAAAATGGTCCATCACCACCAATATGTATTCGTAACCACCCTTTCACGTCTGAAGATGTAGAAAGTCTATTGAGACCATCTCACACGGATAGGTAGTTTGAATGTTGCCAATAGGTACCAGGGTTGATGTGTTGGGATGTTTATCTTTCAGACACCCACACTCCCTGGTCACGTACCTCTCAATATTTCTCTGCATGTACGGCCAGAAGAAACGTTCACGGATCAAGTTGGTTGTCCTTTCCACTCCCAGGTGTCCCATGTTTTCATGGAGTTCTTTGAAGACCAACCTACGGAATACTCTGGGTAGTACCAACTGCCAGTTTTGCCCTCCTTTACGATACAGGATACCGTCTCCACTGAGGTAGAGCTTCGTCCATTCTTTAACTAAAACAGATACTCCCGTCTACTTGGAAACCAATTTTGATCCACATAAAGTAGTATTCTACCAATTATCTGATATTCCTGTTGTGCTCTACAGATTTTTCATTTTGGTAGTTGTTGAATGGACAGGGGGTGATCTTGTTCTCTCGCTTTTATGGTGTTTTCCACCGTCAACAGACACCACAGTGGTGTGTCTACCTCTTGATAAGCTTGCACTGCTTGGGTAGTGCTCTCAATTGCTTCCAGATTGACTTCCTCCGAGCATTCTTGCATGAACTCCTCAGGCTCTGGTGGCATTCTCGACAATCCGTCAGCATCCGCATTGTATTTTCCTGGCCTGTACTTAATGCTGAAATTGAAGTCAGATAGTTTAGCGACCCATCTCTGACCCGTTGCATTCAGTTTGGCTGTAGTAATAGTAAGGACATAGGTCAAAGAGTTGTTGTCAGTGTATACCTCAAACTCTTTGCTGTAGTAGAGATAATCTCTAAATCGTTCACAGATAGCCCATTTCAATGTCTGGAACTCCAATTTTCCGGAATGTAGATGGTTATTCTTCTCGGCGTCTGTCAACGTTCTAGAACCGTAACTGATGACTCTCAATTTTCCATCTTGATGCTGATACAGGGAAGCTCCCAGTCCAACTTGAGAAGCGTCACAATGAAGAACAAATGGTAAGTTGAAATCAGGATATCCCAAGATGGGTGGTTTTATCAGGTAGTCTACTAGTTCTTCCAATACCTCCAGGTGGTCTACTGTCCACAGAATGGGTTGTTGGGATGAAACGTCATTGTTTCTTTTAAGCCCTGTCCTACTCGCGTTCTTCTTTTTCTCCATGGGTGTTGTTTACTCTGTCGTATCCCCCAAGGAGAGGTATAGCGAGGTGGCAATCCTGGAGAAGTTCTGAAATAAGTATGATAGTAGGCGAGGAATCCTAAGATCTGCCTCAACTCCCCGACAGTAGAGGACCGCTTGTCCAGCAAACCCGCGTCGCTGATTGGTCTGGCCGCGGCCAATCAGCGACGCAGGATTTCAGAAAAAGATGGCGGCCGTTAGCGGCTCATCTGCCGCACGGAGGTCAGCGGCGATGCAGCAGGGAGATGACCGGCGCAGCAGAAGGATCCCGACCAGCGGCGCTGCTGACCTCCATGCGGCTACCGTCAAGAGATCAGTGGCCCGTGACCAATCAGCGATATTGGCGCCAAATTTAAACACTGCTTTGCTAATTGGTCGCGGCCGGCGACCGCGACCAATCAGCGATATTGCAGCCAAATTTAAACACCGCTTGGCTGATTGGTCGCAGTCGCCGGTCGCGACCAATCAGCGATTTTGGCGCCAAATTTAAACACGCTCTCCGGTCCTCCCTAACACGGTTCGGTGATTGGTCGCAGCCGCCGCCAAATTTAAACACCGCTTGGCTGATTGGTCGCGGTCGCCGGACGCGACCAATCAGCGATATTGCAGCCAAATTTAAACACCGTTTGGCTGATTGGTCGCGGTCGCCGGCCGCGACCAAAAAGCCATTTTGGCGCCAAATTTAAACACCGCTTTGCTGATTGCGCCCGGTCGGCCGCATACATATTCTAGAATACCCGATAAGTTAGAATCGGGCCACCATCTAGTACAGTATATAATGGACCCCATACATTGCTCCATACAGTATATAATGGGCCCCATATATTGCTACATACAGTATATTCTGGGCCCCATTTATTGCTCCATACAATACAATGGCCCCATATAGTATGTAATGGGCCCCATGTATTGCTCCATACAGTATAATGGCCCCATATAGTATATAATTGGCCCCCTATATGGCTCCATACAGTATATAATGGGCCCCATATATTGTTCCATACAGTATAATGGCCCCATATAGTATATAATTGGCCCCTTATATGGCCCCATATAGTATATAATGGGCCTCATATATTACTTCATACAGTATAATGGCCCCATATAGTATATAATAGGCCCCTTATATTGCTCCATACAGTTTATAATGGGCCCCATATATTGCTCCATACAGTATAATGGCCCCATATAGTATGTAATGGGCGCCATGTATTGCTCCATACAGTATAATGGCCCCAAATAGTCTATAATTGGCCCCATGTATTGCTCCTTACAGTATAATGGCCCCATATAGTATATAATGGGCCCCATATATTGCTCCATACAGTATACACTGGGTCCTCTAAATTGCTCCATACAATGTAAAGGACCCATGTAGTATATAATGGGCCCAATGTATTGCTCCATACAGTATATACTGGGCCCCATAAATTGTTCCATACAGTATATACTGGGCCCCATAGATTGTTCCATACAGTATAATTGCCCAATATAGCATATAATGGGCTCCATGTATTGCTCTAAACAGTATATAATGGGCCCCATAAATTGTTCCATACAGTATCATTTCTCTATATAATATATAATGGGCCCCATACATTGCTCCATACAGTTTAATGGCTCCATACACTATACAGTGCCTACAAGTAGTATTCAACCCCTTGCAGATTTAGCTGGTTTGATAAGATGCAAATAAGTTAGAGCCTTCAAACTGCAAACGAGAGTAAGTTTTATGAACAGAAGCATAAATCTTACAAACCAAAAAGTTATGTTGCTCAGTTGAATTTAATAAAATTTTAAACATAAAAGTGTGGGTCAATTATTATACAACCCCTAAGTTTAATATTTTGTGGAATAACCCTTGTTTGCAATTACAGCTAATAATCGTCTTTTATAAGACCTGATCAGGCCGGCACAGGTCTGTGGAGTTATCTTGGCCCACTCCTCCATGCAGATCTTCTCCAAGTTATCTAGGTTCTTTGGGTGTCTCATGTGGACTTTATTCTTGAGCTCCTTCCACAAGTTTTCAGTTGGGTTAAGGTCAGGAGACTGACTAGGCCACTCCAACACCTTGACTTTTTCCCTCTTGAACCAGGCCTTGGTTTTCTTGGCTGTGTGCTTTGGGTCGTTGTCTTGTTGGAAGATGAAATTACGACCCATCTTAAGATCCTTGATGGAGGAGCGGAAGTTCTTGGCCAAAATCTCCAGGTAGGCCGTGCTATCCATCTTCCCATGGATGCGGACCAGATGGCCAGGCCCCTTGGCAGAGAAACAGCCCCACAGCATGATGCTGCCACCACTATGCTTGACTGTAGGGATGGTATTCTTGGGGTCGTATGCAGTGCCATCCAGTCTCCAAACGTCACGTGTGTGGTTGGCACCAAAGATCTCGATCTTGGTCTCATCAGACCATAGAACCTTGAACCAGTCTGTCTCAGAGTCCTCCAAGTGATTATAAGCAAACTGTAGACGAGCCTTGACATGACGCTTTGAAAGTAAAGGTACCTTACGGGCTCGTCTGGAACGGAGACCATTGCGGTGGAGTACGTTACTTATGGTATTGACTGAAACCAATGTCCCCACTGCCATGAGATCTTCCCGGAGCTCCTTCCTTGTTGTCCTTGGGTTAGCCTTGACTCTTCGGACAAGCCTGGCCTCGGCACGGGAGGACACTTTCAAAGGCTGTCCTGGCCGTGGAAGGCTAACAGTAGTTCCATAAGCCTTCCACTTACGGATGATGCTCCCAACAGTGGAGACAGGTAGGCCCAACTCCTTGGAAAGGGTTTTGTACCCCTTGCCAGCCTTGTGACCCTCCACGATCTTGTCTCTGATGGCCTTGGAATGCTCCTTTGTCTTTCCCATGTTGACCATGTCTGAGTGCTGTTCACAAGTTTGGGGAGGGTCTTAAATAGTTAGAAAAGGCTGGCAAAAGAGATCTTTAATCCACACATGTGAAGCTCATTATTCTTGGTGCCTGAACTACTTCTTAATACTTTTGGGGGACCAAACAGAATGCTTGTGGTTTGAGGGGTTGAATAATAAATGACACTCTGAATTAACTTTTATCGTTTTAAAAAAAATAAAAAAAAATAAAAAAAATAAAATTTGCTGCAGTGCATTTCCCACTTCCAGGCTGATCTACAGTACAAATGTCACAATGTCAAGTTAATTCCACATGTGTCAACCAGCTAAATCTGCAGGGGGTTGAATACTACTTGTAGGCACTGTATACTGGGCCCCATATATTGTTCCATACACTATAATGGCCCCGTATATTCATAGGCAGATTATAATGAGGGCAATCTGGACCTCCGCCCGGGGCCCCGGGGCTCCAGGGGGCCCGGGGCGTCCATGGCTAGATTGCCCTCATTATAATATGTGCGGCGCCACGGCACATACCGGCAGTCAGAGGCGGGGGGCCCCCGGACTGCTCCCCCAGCAGCTATGCATGGCCGCTACTTCTTCTTCGGCCGTGTCTGCTAGTGTGATGTCACGCAGTGCGCGCTGCACTGCTGCACCGGAGAGGAGCCGAGCCGGGGTATGGTGAGTATGTGTCAGCGTGTGTCTGTGTGTGCAGGCAGATATCATTGTGTGATGTCTGTTTATATGTTTTTTTTGTGTTGCAAATGTGTTTATGCGTGTATGTATATGTCTGTATGTGTTTCTGTGTGTGCGTGACTGCGTGCGGCCTCCCGCTGTGTATAGATGGTTATGTGTGGCCTCCCGCTGTGTATAGATGGCTATGTGCGGCCTCCCGCTCTGTATAGATGGCTATGTGCGGCCTCCCGCTGTGTATAGATGGCTACATGCGGCCCCCCGCTGTGTATAGATGGCTATGTGCGGACTCCCGCTGTGTATAGATGGCTATGTGCGGCCTCCCGCTGTGTATAGATGGCTACATGCGGCCCCCCGCTGTGTATAGATGGCTATGTGCGGACTCCCGCTGTGTATAGATGGCTATGTGCGGCCTTCCGCTGTGTATAGATGGCTACATGAGGCCCCCCGCTGTGTATAGATGGCTATGTGCGGCCTCCTGCAGTGTATAGATGGCTACGTGTGGCCTCCCGCTGTGTATAGATGGCTAGGTGCGGCCTCCCGCTGTGTATAGATGGCTATGTGCGGCCTCCCGCTGTGTACAGATGGCTATGTGCGGCCTCCTGCTGTGTATTGATGGCACCGTGCGGCCTCCTGCTGTGTATTGATGGCACCGTGCGGCCCCCTGCTGTGTAGAGATGGCTACGTACGGCCTCCCGCTGTATACAGATGGCTATGTGCGGCCTCCCGCTGTGTACAGATGGCTATGTGCGGCCTCCTGCTGTGTATTGATGGCACCGTGAAGCCTCCTGCTGTGTATAGATGGCTATGTGCGGCCTCCCGCTGTGTATAGATGGCTACGTGCGGCCTCCTGATGTGTATAGATGGCGCCCTGCTGCCCCCTGCTGTGTATAGATGGTTATGTGCAGCCTCCTGCTGTGTATAGATGGCTACGTGCGGCCTCCTGCTGTGTATAGATGGCTACATGTGCTCAATATTAAGCCATACAATTAATGTAAGGCTATGTGCCCACGATACAGAAATGCTCCGGATTTTTTTTGAGTGTTTCTGCTCTCTCTGGCAGAAAAAACGCATGCGGATTGTACATGCGGATTGTACATGCTTTTTTCCTGCCAGGGACATGCGGATGTGAAGCGTTCTTCACATGCATTTCCGCATGCGGGTTGTCAAGCTCTTTCCAAGCGATTTTAGCATCACTTAGAAAAGTGCTTGACAACTTGGTCACACTATATAAATCAGTGGTAAATGGTAAAAAATAAAAAATAAAAATATACTTACCTTCTGATGGCCTGCCGACATCAGCGGTCGCGTGACCCGTCACATGGCTAAATGACGTCACCACAGGTCCTTTAGTCTACCGCGAGCTGCCAGCAAGCCAGGACGCATCGGATAAAGACACCGGGGGCCATCAGAAGGTAAGTATAATATTTATTTTTTATTTTATTCTTTTTTTTACAGGTTCTATGGTACCCGGGTCCGGAGGAGAGTCCATCCGCACATTGAAACAGTTGGATTCCGCATGTACAGATGCAGTGATGCGGATTTCATGCGTTCCAATCCAAGTCAAAGGCGGCGAAAACGCCGCGCTTCCGCAAAATAATTGGTAGTGCTGTGGATTTTTCCGCAATGATAATCCGCAGCGGAAATTTCCGCAGCATGTGCACAGTTCATGCGGATTATCATTGGGGAACATGGCAGACCTTCTACCAAGCGTTTTTTAAGCGTTTCTGCAGTGGAATTGCCGCTGCGGAAACGCTTAAAAAACGCATAGTGGGCACACAGCCTAAAAAAAATTATTATAATTAATATATTAATATTGTGACAAATTAATTTCACGTGAACTATCACATGATCTATCACAGGGGATCATGTGACATGTGATACATCAGGTATGTGTGTGGGGGGCCCGCGCCTTCTAAACTGCCCGGGGCCCTGGCTACTCTTAATCCACCCATGCGTATATTATATACTGGACCCCATATATTGCTACATACAGTATATACTGGGCCCTGTATATTGCTCCATACAGTACTGTATATCCTGGGTCCCATATATTGATCCACAGAAAAATGGCCCTATGTAGTGTATAATGGGCCCCATATATTGCTTCATACAGTATATTGACCCCATATAGTATATAATTAGCCACATATATTGCTCCATACAGTATAATGGCCTCATATAGTGTATAATAGGCCACATATATTGCTCCATACAGTATAGAATGGGCCCCATATATTGGTCCATACAGTGTAATGGCCACATATAGTATATAATGGGCCACATATATTGCTCCATATAGTATATACTAGGCCCCGTATATTGCTGCACAGTATATGGCCCCATATAATATATAAAGGGCCACATTTTTTGCTCCATACTGTATATACTGGGTCTCAAATATTGATCCATACAGTATATACTGGGCCCCATATATTGCTGCACAGTATAATGGCCCCATATAGTATATATTGGGCCCCATATATTGGTCCATACAATATATATTGGGCCCCATATATTGCTCCATATAGTATAATGGCTTGAAATAGTATATAATAGGCCCAATATATTGATCCATACAATATAATGGCCCCATATAGTATATAATAGGCCCCATATATTGCTCCATACAGTATATAATGGGCCCCATATATTACTCCATACAGTATATACTGGGCCCCATATATTGATCCATACAGTAAAATGTCCCCATATAGTATATAATGGGCCCCATATATTGCTTTCTACAGAATATACTGGGCCCCATAAATTGCTCCATACAGTATAATGGCCACATATAGTATATAACGGGCCCCATATATTGCTACATACAGTATATACTGGGCCCCATATATTGCTGCACAGTATAATGGCCCCATATAGTATATAATGGGCTCCATAAATTGCTAAATACAGTATAATGGCCCCATATAATATATAATGGGCCCATATATTGCTCCATACAGCATAGTGGACCCATATAGTGCTCCATATAGTATAATGACCACATATAGTATATAATAGGCCCCATATAGTGCTCCATACAGTATAATGGGCCCCATATATTGCTCCATAAAGTATATACTGGGCCAGATGAATTATTCCATACAGTATAATTGCCCCGTATAGTATATAATGGGCCCCATATATTGCTCCATATAGTATAATGGCTCCATAAAATATACACTGGGCCCCATATATTGCTCCATACAGTATAATGGCCCCATATAATATATAATGGGCCCCATATATTGCTCCATACAGTATATACGGGGCCCCATATATTGATCCACAGTATAATGGCCCCATATAGAATATAATGGCCCACATATATTGCTCCATACAGTATAATGGCCCCATATAGTATGTAATAGGCCCCATATATTGCTCCAAACAGTATATACTGGGCCCCATATATTGCTCCATACAGTATATACTGGGCCCCATATATTGCTCCATATAGTATATACTGGGCCCCATATATTGCTCCATACATTCTAATGGCCTCATATAGTATATAATGGTCCCCATATATTGCTCCATACAGTATAATGGCCCCATATGATATATAATGGGCCCCATATATTGCTCCATACAGTATATACTGAGCCCCAGATATTGCTCCACAGTATAATGGCCCCTTATAATATATAAAGGGCCAATTTTTTTGCTTCATACTGTATATACTGGGCCCAATATATTGCTCTACACAGTATATACTGAGCCCCATATATTGCTGAACAGTATGGACACCCGGCCGCCACCTGGCGGCTGAGGACCGAGTGTGGACACCCGGCCGCCGGGCGGCTGGGGACTGAGTATAGATTCCAGGCCGCCAACGCAGCCATGACGTGGTGGCCAGATTCCGCCTTCACAAGCCTAAAAGGCCCAATTTCAAGTGGTAGCAAGCAGTATGGTATTGCAGCCTGGGGGTGGGTGGGTGGTTGGCTGCATATTTGCGCTTGCATTGCAAGGAATGGGGGAGGTACAAATTGAACACTGCCCTGGTCACGGGGATAGTTGCAAGTCTGCATCTTCTGATGCGGCAAGGATGACTTCTGATGGGCACACTTTTAGGCAGTGACCTGGGTGTCAGAGATGCTTCCAGGGGTCTTCCCCATGCTGTTCCCATGTCTTTTCAGCACTGTATGCATGTGTCACACAGCACATGGCCAGATAAGGTTGTAAAATGTTAAAATGACATTTCCCGGTGAATGCATTTGTCACGGTTGAAAGCAATGCAAAAGTGCAAAAACGCATCAAAAACGCTACGTGTGAACATAGCCCAAGGTGTGGAGGAGTATTTTTTTTTTTTTTGGGGGGGGGGGTATTTATTTTACCTTATACACAAGTCTTCTTTACCCTAGAAAGGAAGTTCCTTAACATATTTCACAGGAAAGCACTTTCAGTTTCGTTTTTGAACGTTTTGTGAGCCCGTAAAAGTGGCTTAATACCTCTGACCACGTTGTTGACAGCAGTGACCTGGGGGTCAGAAATGCTTCCTGGGGCGATCCCCATGCTGTCCCCATGCCATTTGAGCACTGTCACTATCGTTTTGGGCACTTATTAGGCTTTTAAAAGACTGCCGGGGGTGCCGCGCCAAAAATGCTCGGGTCTGCCATAGACTAACATTGGGCTCGTTGCTCGGGTCGAGAACCTGAGTATCACGGCGAGCTCGGCCCGAGCTTCGAGCACCCGAGCATTTTAGTGATCGCTCAACACTAGTCTCTGCATCTTTCAAAAAAAACATGATTGTTCTGCAGGACAAGGCTCCAGCTCAGCATCAAAGTCTCCACTGCTCGGCTGCCAGGAAAGGCCTTAAAGAGGAAAAAATATGGACACGGACCTAAGCCCTGATGAGAAATTGTGGGCCTTTCTTAAATTGGGGATTTACGGTGAAGGAAAATAAACACTTTTCTGAATGGTGTCTGGGGCTGTGGATGGTGTTGCCCAAAAAGTTCTTTGTCAACATATGAAGAAACTGACAGACTCCATGGATGGAGCTTATGGATGTTATTGAAAAAATGGATGACTATATTATTATATTGGTCACTGATATTTTTTTTAAATGTCAGAAATGTATTTTTAGACATTATGAGCTGTTCGGTTATTTTTCTCACTTTAACGGATGAAAATAAATAATTGAGATGGGAAAATTTATGTTTTTCATTTAGTTGCCCAATAATTCTGCACACACAGATATTCTCCTAAGAAAGACAAAACCTCACTTTTACTTTTTTCAAAAATATTCAGGGTTCAGGTCTATTAACCTTTGGGATTGACAGATAGCACTGGAGAAGTTCAATAATAAAATGAATCATCAAAAATACAAATTGTGCACAAACTATATATATATATACACATCAGCAAAACATTGGTTCAATATCCTCCTAATTTGATATCTATCTATTTCATATCTATATTTATCTATGTATCCATCTATCTATCTCATCTATCTACTTATCTGTCACTGTGACATCACGATACATTCTATGTCACAGTGATGTGATGACATCATCACATTCTATATCCCAGTGTTACAGCCCAGGGGAAATCACTGCCTCACAGACTTACAGGGGTGAGGGAGTACCTTTTGTTTTTCGTGACAAACAAAGCAAAAATTTATTCTAAAATGGATAAAGAGAGAAGACGAGCCCAAAGAGATCGGGTTCTGAGAGAGAGGAGAGGAATAAATGAAGAGCAGGTATTGTTGTTCGCTTTAGGGCGAAAAGACATTAATCTACCGGACATGGACACTGACGCCTCAGAAATGGCGTCCAAACGACAAAATCTAGAGAAAATGAGAAAGTCCAAAAGACATGAGATCCTTACACAGAGAAGGAACATGGAGAACCTCATGGAGTCTGACTCTGCTGCCTCCGCTGAGCTTCAGGGGGCCATTCTTATCTCCTTGAAAAAAATCGGAGATCTGGTCCCTGAAATAAGGAAGAGGAATAAAGAAGCCATCCTCAATAAGCGGAGAAACATCAGCGCAGAGTTAGAGCTGGAGGAAGTTCTCCAAGAAACTCCAAGACAGGTCTCATCCAGATCTGAAAGACAAGACACCCTGAACCTGCAAAGAGCGGCAGCCCAGAAAAGAATGAGGAACAGCAGAGACTGGGTTGTCCAATGCAGGAGGCATCTGACCTATGCCAAACCCATCATTAATGGGAATGGTGCCCTATGGAGATCCCACTCATCAACCAAAACCATCTCCATCCCGGATTTTCTGTTCCATCTGAGTGTTTCTTCACCAGAGAGATCAATGGATATAGATGAACCAGGTAAGAAATAATCTTACTCAGTATAATAAGACTGTGGGTGAGGGGGATTATCCTCCTAATATTAAGTACAGGCCTCAATTATCAATGCTGACTAATGGAAGAACTGTCCTTGTCGCCCGTAGCAACCAGTCACCTTTCAGTGTTCTATAGAATGTTAACAAATGGAATCTGTGCTGTGAATCGTTGCTATGGGCAACAGGGACATTTTTGCTATTAGACAGTTTTGATAAACGAGAGACCAAATATTAGACATTTCCTGCTCATTTACATAGTTCTGTTTAAAATTATAATATATGCGCTGGCGCTATATCTATTAACCCCTCCTTGACCGGGCAATCTTTCATTTTTCTCCTCCCATCTTCCAAAAGCTATAACTTTTTTCCCTTTGTCTTCCAGTATAGCCACACGTGGGCTTATTTTTTTTTAGTGGGCCGAGTTGTGGTTGTGAACGACACAATTTATTTTGTCATTCAATGTTTTAGAAAACAGGGAAAAAAATCAAAGTGTGGTAAAATTGTGGGGAAAAAAGGGGGATTCCGACATTGTTTTTTTATTGTGTCCATTGTGTGGTCAGAATGACCCCATCAAGTGATTCTCCATGTCAGAGACCATTGTGCTAATGCTGAACATGCAGAGGTTTTCTTTTTACTTAAGTGGTGAAAATTAGAAATTTATTAGAAAAAACATTGATTTGAGTCTCCATATTCTGAGACATTGTAACTTTGTGATTTTGATACCTGGATGGCGCAGTGTAAGGGCTTCTTTATTGTGGAGGAAGCTGTAGCTTTTATTAGATCTTTCTTGGGTAGAAAGGACATGGTGATATCTTTCTATTGCAATTTCTAGATAAATATGGCGCCTCTAAAAAACCCAATTTTGATGTTTCAATTTTTTTCTCATTTTAATATTTACTGTTTGGGATAATTATTTTTATATTTTTGTATATCCCTCTTATACTAACATAGTAATCCCAGTTATGCTTATTTTTCATTTTTTTAATTATTATTATTAATTGGGAAAGTTGTGTGATTCTAATTATATTATGTTTTTCAAATTATTATTTTATTTTTTTATTATTTTTTATTTAATTTTTTAGTCTCTTTAAAAGACATGAACCTGTGATTTTCTGATCGCTTGCACTATATACAGTGATGGAACTGTATCGCTGTATATGGCTTTATTAACGTTGTCATAAGAAATTAAACCAGGCTGGTCTGAACAGGAGGAGGAAAGCGAAGCACAAGGTTTTTCAGCAGGCCCAGATAGTCATTATAACCAATTAACCCCTTGCAATTGTGTCCTGGTAGGGGCTAATGGGTGCTGATGCGCATAAATCGGCAATCACTTCATTTAAATACCGCTGTCAGCATTGAAATGGTTAAACTGCAGTAATCAGCATGTGCTCCAGTTGCTGCTGTTATAGGCAGGTGGCAGCTATGCAATACGGTCAGTATCAGCGTGGTAAAATGCAGGCTCAGCTCCTGAATCCGCTCCATACATTTACCGCACAAGATGACAAACATTTCCATTATGTGTTCTCAAAGAGATTAACAAATCTTGTATCATCTCAGCAGGTGGAAGCCTTATGATGCCCTCTGACGTAGGGAACATGCCAGCACAAGACCTTGCTGATGCCAGACCCGTTACTTTAACCCAGAGAGAATTGGTTAACATAGAAAATCCTATTAACTTTCGCCACCTTGAAATCCTCAAAGTTGTTGGAGAGGGAAATTTCGGAAAGGTAAGTGTGAATTTCTCCTCCTCCATGCTCCCCAATGTATCCTGCACCAGATACACAGGAGGATATACATATTCATTACAGGATGTTAATATGTAATGGTGATTGGGATAAACCAGTGATCCATTATACAGATCCCTATAATAGATGGGATTTTGGTCTGATCGCCTGTGATTTTTCTCCAGGTCCTCTTGGCATCAGATATGTTCAGCGGAGAACTGCTGGCTATTAAAGCCATAGACAGGAATTATTGTGATGAAGACACAATCTCTAAAGAGTTAAAGGTCCTGAGTATGGCCACCGACTGCCGCTTCATAACATCTCTGCGGGGGTTTATGGAGGTACCAACAGAATATATAATAGCCATGGAGTATATTGCCGGAGGAGATCTGTCTGTCCACATGGCAAAATCGATGAAATTTGATATGGAAACATCAAGGTAAATGTCTTAGACTGAATCATAATATTCTACTGCCCATACATTGTGGTCCTAGAGTGTATGTAACCACTGATCCATCCTCTACTTTCTACTCCACAGACTCTTTGCGGCAGAAATGGTTTGCGGACTCCAGTTCCTCCATGAACACGGCGTGATACATTGGTAATCAGTTCATCTTCATAAATCTCTGTTGTCTCCTTACATATCTATTGTAGAAAGTTCTGTTCATGAATTATCCTCACAATCATGTCTGATCATTTTTCCCTGCAGTGACCTGAAGCCTCAGAACATCCTCATCCATGACACCGGACACATAAAGATCGCGGACTTTGGCTTATCAGCCGTGAATGTGGTCGATGAGGTCCTATTGGAGGATACTGTTGGCACGAATGGTTACATCGCACCGGAGGTAAGGAACATCCCTGTGTGATTGATGCCGATAGTAGGACTGAGTATTAATCTGAGGATCCTGCTCATATCTAATCACAGACGGGTCCTCATGGCCTCTGTGTGTAAATCCCCTCCCCGATATAGTAATCTCCTATCTTATGTTCCCACAGATAATGGATGAAGAAAGCTTCAATCATAAGGCAGATTCCTTTTCATTTGGTGTCATCCTGTACATGATGATTGTGGGGAAAAAGCCGTTCTATAGCAGTGGTTTGCTGGATCAATACCACTGGTCTCTGCAGGTGGACGTCCCAGATTTTCCAGACTGGATGCCCAGCGATGCACTTGACATCTTAGAAGGCGTAAGTAGGATCAGAAGAAGAAGGATGATGAGGGACTATAAAGAAAGCTAGAAGATAAGATGCGGACAGTCCATGGACATTGTGTAATAACGTATCAATAATAATATATAATATAATGATTAATGGTCTCTCTCATTTTCCAGCTTCTCTGCAAAACTCCATCTGCCCGGTATGCTATATCATCCTTCATCCGAGAGCGCCCATTCTTCCTCTCCATAAACTGGAGCGACGTGGAGTCCGGCGAAGCCGACCCACCATTCAAATTTGATGAAAATGTAAGTATAGCACATAGGGACATCCATAGTGTTATCTCTGCCCAGTAACACACATACCCACTATACACCTTATCATTATATCCCCCAGTATACATTATATATGTGAGGAGACGATTCTCAGACATGTATATTTATCATCTTAAGATGGAGAAAAGCGGCACTCACCCCAAAGTGGCACTCACCATTACTTCTTTATTAATCTGCTGTAAAACATATCGGCAAGGAGAGAATGCCGCTTTTCTCTCTTTTTGACTGCAATTGCTTCCCAGTCTGGGGTGTATTTAGCTGAGCTCCCGTGTGGTTCATGAACCCTTTTTTAAATGTGCAACCTTCAACATTGTAAACTCCTCCCAGACTTTATGATAGTGCAGAATCGCTTCACTTTCTTTATTGTGAATATATTTCTCTTCTTACAGGAGGATTAGGCTGATATAAATCAGCCCCATTCCAGTAACATCTAGGAATGAAGCTTTCCATTACTCGGAAGAGACAACTAAACTGGACTTTCTCATTTACCGGACTTTGACAAACCTACCGAGCTTCCACCACATAACAGCCACGTAGATTCGAGCACCAAACATCCAGGGATTTAGTCCGATCGCCATATTTGGGGTCAGGAAGGAATTTTTTTCCCCTGATATGAGGATTATACAACAACTAGTCCTCAGGGTTATTTTTCGCCTTCCTCTGGATCAACATAGCAAGTAATTAAAGGCTGAAATTGAAGGACTTCTTTCAGCCATACTTGCTATGTTACCATCTGAACGACTCATCTACAATGTGGTGGTAAGAAGACGACTACCGAATATGGACAAAGAAGGCAGTGGCTGCTCCTTCTCCACCGGATATGGACATAGAGAAGGCAGCGGCTGCTCCTTCTCCACCGGATATGGACAAAGAGAAGGCAGTGGCTGCTCCTTCTCCACCGGATATGGACAGAGAGAAGGCAGCGGCTGCTCCTTCTCCGCCAGATATGGAAAAAAAGAAGGCAGTGGCTGCTCCTTCTCCACCGGATATGGACAGAGAGAAGGCAGCGGCTGCTCCTTCTCCACCAGATGTGGAAAAAAAGAAGGCAGCGGCTGCTCCTTCTTAAAATTGGCCAAGTAAAGAGAGGTGGAAGCGGCTGCTCCTTCTCACACTTGGCCATGTAGCGACAGAAGGATGCGGCTGCTCCTTCTACTACCAGGCCATGGACAGACAGAAGGTAGCGGCTGCTCCTTCTACTACCTAGCCATGGTCAGACAGAAGGCCATATGGTTGATCGCGGTGCTCTAGGAATCCAGGAAAACTCCAACTTCACACATCACACGTCACACATTCCTGCTCTTCTCCTCTCCGTCATGTGTGATCCAGACCTGGATGTCCAAAAGCAGCTCAAGTGCAACCAAAGGCCTGAAGAGCGGAATCATCATCTGCTCCTTTCTATAGAAAGTGACTGTATCTACAGACTTTCTTTTTTCATCTTTGCATATAATTAACAACTTATATGCACAAATAAATATATTGAACATCTATGTTGATTCTGGTTAGATTCTTCTCATATACAGAACTGCTTTTTGGTATTTTTATTAATATCATGATGACCTAATGTAATTGTGGATGGGTTGAATATCTCACAAACATTTCTGCATAGAGTAAAATATTTACGTTTTAAAAAAGAGATGAGAGAATTTAATCTTCTCAAACTGTAAAAGAATCCTCACTCACTAAAATGTGTATTATTTTGTAATTCACTTCTGTGCAGATACAGCCGGCCTCTATTTTACTACACTGTAAAGAATCATCAAAAGGTTAAAAATAAAAATGTAAAAAATATACTTATCTTACTGCTCCCCCAGAAGCATTACTTCTGGAGAAGTAGAAGGGCAAGTCGCCTCAAGCCCCTCACTCCGAGGAGCCCACCCAAAGCTTAACAATATCGGTGTGGGCGTAAAGCTGATACAGAAAGACTTGATACAGAATGCCAGGGTGACACACTAAAGACCCCCATAGCAGGGATAAGGGGGATAGAGCGACATGATGAAGTCATCACTCTGTGACTCTGATGTCCCGTGCGTGCCTCTGCATGATGAGATCACCATGTTGGTCTACCTGTGACTAGCTACTGTCTGCCGGCGGACTCACTAGGATTCAGTGTTAGGTAAGTATATTATGTTTATGGTTTTTTTATTAATACTTATAATTGGACTGACTGTGGTGGCATCATACAGTGTGGGGACTAGTGTGGAGTATCATACAATATGGGGGGCATTATACTGTGGACAGTAAGCTGTGGGGGGAACATATGGTATGAGAGCTTTATATTGTGTGAGGACTCATGTGGTGGTATCATACAGTGTGGGAACTAATGTGGGGGCCATCATACAATGCCATCATACAAGACCATAATAACTGGGGGGTGTATAATATAATTTAGGGACTAATGTGGGGGCCATCATACAATGTTGGGTGCATCATACTGTTTATAAAAGGCTGTGGGTTCTATTATACAGTTGGGGACTACTGAGGGGGTATCATACAATGTGTGTGCTACTGTGGGGGCCATCATACAATGTTGGGTTCATCATACTGTTTATAGGAAGCTGTACGGGCCATCATATACTGTGGGGACTACTGAAGGATATCATGCAACGTGGGGGCTACTGTGCGGGCCAATGTTGGGGGCATTATATTGTGTACAATAAGCTGTTGGGGGATAATATAGTATGGGTGGCTTTATACTATGTGAGGACTGCTGAAGGGGCCATCATACAATGTTGGGTTCATCATACTGTCTATAGAAAGCTGTTGGGACTATTGTGAAGACACGGGGTCTTCCATGGGCATAATACTACTAGGAAAACACAGGGTTAGGGTTAAACAGTGTAGCAATACTTTATTGAACCAAGTGAACAGGTGATTCCAACCTTTATATCTCCGGGTTTATCCATGGGTTCCAAGTGACCGGATGGTCCCAACATGGCTAACAAAAACATATATAGTATATAATGGGCCCCATTATTGCTCCATACAGTATATACTGGGCCCCATTTATTGCTCCATACACTATAATGGCCCCATATAGTATATAATAGGTCCCATATATTGCTCTATGCAGTATAAAGGCCCCATATAGTATATAATAGGTTCCTTATATTGCTCCATACAGTATATAATGGGCCCCATATATTGCTCCATACAGTATATATGTGGCACCACAGGGGTCTGGTTGCCACAGTAATAGAAATATTATGTCTGAGAGCAAGTGGGAGGTTTCTCTGGTCAGGAGCCCTGAGCATGCAACACTGCCCGCCCAGACCTGGGAGGGGAGGAATCTTCCCTTATAAACTGGGTCTGGGGCGGGATTAGGGGAGTCAGAGCCTGGAGAGGGAAAGTAAGAACCAGGAGCTCTGTAGGAACAGTAGCTGAATACCAGGGGCTGGAGCTGTGCAGAGTTCGCCCTGGTTGAAGACACTAATACCGGACATGGAGTCCGAGGCTGTGGGGACATCCAGGTCCAGCAGCAGAATCCAACCGGCAGGGGATTCCATGTCCTCTGGCCATAGAACCCGGAGGCACGGTCACAAGCAAGGGACCAGCAACGCCATTGTGAAGCGGAGGCTAACAGAAGGCCCCAAGTCACCGGCCATACGGGTGAGCACCACACGGTATACTCAGGGACGTGGGCTACTTCTACCCGCATAGAGCAAGGTAGCCAGGAAAGAGTGCAGATAGACGGGGAGGCCTACAACTCCACCTGGCCAGGGGGAGATCCTGCTTGCTCACAGACTGACCAGGCCCCTACTGCTAACCAGTACTCCCGGGAGGGTCTGCTTTATACCATCAGTAAAGACCCTGAACTGCACCACACGTCTCTGTGTTTCATCGCCGCACCAGCACCATCAGTACTGGGACGCTCACACCATCACTCCCATCATCTCTCACATTAGCTGCCCTGAGGCAATACTTCTCCCGTGGGCAGTTATCCCATACTCGGCTGCGCAAACAACATCAGCCTCAGCGGTCTGCAGCGCAGCGGCGGTCCCCACTGACCGCAATCCACGGGTGGCGTAGTCGGACATTGTTATTACCTAAGACTGCCACTGGTTTGACCACCCTGGGCACGGACCGGGTCACCGCCACACTGAGACTACAACCCCCAGCGATCCGGCTCCGGGTATCCCCTGCACAACACTGGCCCAGGGGGCGCGTCATATACTGGGTCCTCTAAATTGCTCCAAACAATATAAAGGCCCCATGTAGTATATAATGGGCCAAATGTATTGCTCCATACAGTATATACTGGGCCCCATAAATTGTTCCATACAGTATAATTGCCCCATATAGTATATAATGGGCTCCATGTATTGCTCTATACAGTATATACTGGGCCACATAAATTGTTCCATACAGTATAATATCTCCATATAGTATATAATGGGCCCCATATATTGCTCCATATAGTATAATGGCCCCATATATTGTATAATTGGCCCCATATATTGATTCACAGTATAATCGCCCTATATAGTATATAATGGGCCCCATATATTACTTCATAAAGTATAATGGCCCCATATAGTATATAATAGGCCCCACATATTGCTCCATACAGTATAATGGCCTCATACAGTATATGACAGGCCCCATATATTGCTCCATACAGTATATACTGGACCCCATATAATGCTCCATACAGTATAATGGCAACATATATTATATAATGGGCACAATATATTGCTCCATACAGTATATACTGGGCCCATATATTGCCCCATACAGTATAATGGCCCCATATATTATATAATGGGCCCAATATATTGCTCCATACAGTATATACTGGGCCCTAGATACTGCTCCATACAGTATAATGGCCACATATAGTATATAATAGGCCCCATATATTGCTCCATAAAGTGTAATGGCCACATATAGTATATATGGGCCCCATATATTGCTCCATACAGTATATACTGGGCCCCATATATTGCTGCAAAGTATAATGGCCCCATATAATATATAAAGGGCCACATTTTTTGCTCCATACTATATATACTGGGCCCCATATATGGCTCCATACAGTATATACTGGGCCCCATAAATTGATCCATACAGTATAATGGTCACATATAGTGTATGATGTGCCCAATATATTGCTCCATACAGTATATACTGGGCCCCATATAATGCTGCACAGTATAATTGCCACATATAGTATATAATGGGCTCCATAAATTGCTCAATACAGTATAATGGCCCCATATATTATATAATGGGCCCAATATATTGCTCCATACAGTATATACTGGGCCCTAGATAATGCTCCATACAGTATAATGGCCACATATAGTATATAATGGGCCCATATATTGCTCCATACAGTATATACTGAGCCCCATATATTGCTGCAAAGTATAATGGCCCCATATAATATATAATGGGCCACATTTTTTGCTCCATACTGTATATACTGGGCCACATAGAGTATATACTGGGCCCCATGAATTGATCCATACAGTATAAGGGTCACATATAGTATATGATGTGCCCCATATATTTCTCCATACAGTATATACTGGGCCCCATATACTGCTGCAGGGTATAATTGCCCCATATAGTATATAATGGGCTCTATAAATTGCTCCATACAGTAAAATGGCCCCATATAATATATAATGAGCCTCATATATTGCTCCATACTATATAATGGCCCCATATAGTGCTCCATACAGTATAATGACCACATATAGTGCTCCATACAGTATAATGGGCCCCATATATTGCTCCATGCAGTATATACTGGGCCCCATAAATTGTTCCATACACTATAATTGCCACGTGAAGTATTATATAATGGGCCCCATATATGGCTCCATACAGTATATACTGGGCGCCATATATTGCTCCATACACTATAATGACCCCATATATTATATAATGGGCCCCATATATTGCTCCATATAGTATATAATGGACCCCATAAATTGATCCATACAGTATAATGGCCCCATATAGTATATAATGGGCCCTATGTATTGCTCCATACAGTATAATGGCCCCATATAGTATATAATGGGCCCCATATATTGCTCCATGCAGTATATAATGGGCCACATATTGCTCCATACAGTATAATGACCACATATAGTATATAATGGGCCCCATATATTGATCCACAGTATAATGGCCCCATGTAGTATATAATGGGCCTCACACATTGCTTCCTACAGTATAATGGCCCAAAATAGTATATAATATGCCCCATATATAGCTCCATACAGTATATAATGGGCCCCATATATTGCTCCATACTGTATATACTGGGTTCCATACAGTATATACTGAGTCCCATATATTGCTTCACAGTATAATGGCCCCTTATAATATATAAAGAGAAACTTTTTTGTTCCATACTGTATATAATGGGCCTAATATATTACTCCATACAGTATAATGGTCACATATAGTATATAATGGGACCCATATATTGCTGCACAGTATAATGGCCCCATTTAGTATAAAATGGGCTCCATAAATTGATAAATACAGTATAATGGCCCCATATAATACATAATGGGCCCCAGATATTGCTTCATACAGCATAATGGCTCCATACAGTATATACTGAGCCCCATATGTTGCTCCATACAGTATAATGGCCCCATATAGTATATAATAGGCCCCATATATTGGTCTATACTGTATATAATGGGCCCAATATATTGCTCCATACAGTATAATGGTCACATATAGTATATAATGGGCCCCATATAATGCTGCACAGTATAATGGCCACATATAGTATAAAATGGGCTCCATAAATTGCTAAATACAGTATAATGGCTCCATATAATATATAATGGGCCCCATATATTGCTCCATACAGCATAATGGCCCCATATAGAGCTCCATACAGTAAAATGACCACATGTAGTATATAATAGGCCCCATATAGTACTCCATCCAGTATAATGGGCCCCATATATTGCTCCATACAGTATATACTGGGCCCGATAAATTGTTCCATACAGTATATACTGGGCCCCATATATTGATCCACAGTATAAAGGCCCCATATACTATATAATGGGCCCCATATATTGCTCCATACAGCATAATGGTCCCATATATTATATAATGGGCCCCATATATTGCCTATACAGTATAAACTGGGCCCCATATATTAATCCACAGTATCATGGCCCGATATAGTATATAATGGGCCCCATATATTGCTTCATAAAGTATATTGGCCCCATATAGTATATAATGGTCGACATATATTGCTCCAAACAGTATCATGGCCCCATATAGTATATAATAGGCCCCATATATTGCTCCACACAGTATATAATGGGCCCCATATATTGCTCCATACAGTATATACTGAGCCCCATATATTGCTGCACAGTATAATTTCCCCTTATAATATATAAAGGGCCACATTTTTTCCTCCTACTGTATATATTGGGCCCCATTTATTGCTCCATACAGTACATACTGGGCCCCATATATTGCTGCACAGTATAATGGCCACATATAGTATATAATGGGCCCCATATATTGCTTCATACAGTATAATGGCCAAATATAGTATTTAACGGCCCACATATATTGCTCCATACAGTAAAATGGCCACATATAGTATATGATAGACCCCATATAGCACAAAATAGGCCCGATATATTGCTCCATATAATATAATGGCCACATATAGTATATAATGGGCCCCATATATTGCTCCATACAGTATATACTGGGCCCCATATATTGCTCCATACAGTATATACTGGGACCCATATATTGCTGCACAGTATAATGGCCCCATATAGTATATAATGGGCTCCATACATTTCTAAATGCAGTATAATGGCCCCATACAATACATAATGGGGCCGATATATTGCTCCATACAGTATAATGACCACATATAGAATATAATAGGCCCCATATATTGCTCCATACAGTATAATGGCACCATATAGTATATAATAAGCCCTATATATTGCTCCATACAGTATAATTGGCCCTGGGTAGTGCTCCATATAGCATAATGGCCCCATATAGTGCTCCATACAGTATAATGACCACATATAGTATATAATCGGCCCCATATAGTGCTCCATACAGTATAATGGGCCCCATATATTGCTCCATACAGTATATACTGGGCCCCATATATTGATCCACAGTATAATGGCCCCATATAGTATATAATGGGCCCCATGAATTAATCCATACAGTATATAATGGGCCCCATATATTGGTCCATACAGTATAACGGCCACATATAGTATATAATAGGCCCCATATATTGCTCCATACAGTATAATGGCCCCATATATTATATGATGGGCCCCATATATTGCTCCATACAGTATAATGGCACCACATATTATATAATGGGCCCCATATATTGCTCCATACAGTATATACTGGGCCCCAAATGTTGCTACACAGTATAATGGCCCCATATATTATATAAAAGGCCCCATATTTTGCTCCATACTGTATATACTGGGCCCCATATATTTCTCCATACAGTATATACTTGGCCCCATAAATTGATCCATACAGTATAATGGTCACATATAGTATATGATGTGCCCCATATATTGCTCCATAAAGTATATACTGGGCCCCATATACTGCTGCACAGTATAGTTGCCCCATATAGTATATAATGGGCTCCATAAATTGCTCCATACAGTATAATGGCCCCATATAATATATAGTGGGTCTCATATATTGCTCCATACAATACAATGGCCCCATATAGTGCTCCATACAGTATAATGACCACATATAGTGCTCCATACAGTATAAAGGGCCCCATATATTGCTCCATACAGTATATACTGGGTCCCATAAATTGTTCCACACAGTATGATTGCCCCATATAGTAAATAAGGGGCCCCATATATTACTCCATACAGTATAATGGCTATATACAGTATATACTGGGCCCCATATATTGCTCCATACAGTATATACTGGGCCCCATATATTGCTGCACAGTATAATGGCCCCATATAATAAATAAAGGGCCACATTTTTTGCTTCATACTGTATATACTGGGCCTCATATATTTCTCCATACAGTATATACTGGTCACCATAAATTGATCCATACAGTATAATGGCCCCATAGAGTATATAATGAGCCCTATGTATTGCTCCATACAGTATAATTGCCCCATATATTGCTCCATACAGTATAATGGCACCACATATTATATAATGGGCCAAATATATTGCTCCATACAGTATATACTGGGCCACATATATTGCTGCACAGTATAATGGCCCCATATAATATATAAAGGGCCACAATTTTTGCTCCATACTGTATATACTTTGCCCCATATATTGCTCCATACAGTATAATGGCCACATATAGTATATAATAGGCCCCATATATTGCTCCATACAGTGTAATGGCCACATATAGTATATAATAGGTCCCATCTATTGCTCCATACAGTGTAATGGCCACATATATACTATATAATGGGCCCCATATATTGCTCCATACAGTATATACTGGGCCCCATATGTTGCTACACAGTATAATGGCCCCATATATTATATAAAAGGCCCCATATTTTGCTCCATACTGTATATACTGGGCCCCATAAATTGATCTATACAGTATAATGGTCACATATAGTATATGATGTGCCCCATATATTGCTCCATACAGTATATACTGGGCCCCATATACTGCTGCACAGTATAATTGCCCCATACAGTATATAATGGGCTCCATAAATTGATCCATACAGTATAATGGCCCTATATAATATATAGTGGGTCCCACATATTGCTCCATACAATATAATGGCCCCATATAGTGCTCCATACAGTATAATGACTACATATAGTGCTCCATACAGTATAAAGGGCCCCATATATTGCTCTATACAGTATATACTGGGCTCCATAAATAGTTCCACACAGTATAATTGTCCCACATAGTATATAATGGGCCCTATATATTACTCCATACAGTATAATGGCTACATACAGTATATACTGGGCCCCATATATTGCTCCATACAGTATATACTGGGCCCCATATATTGCGGCACAGTATAATGGCCCCATATAATAAATAAAGGGCCACATTTTTTGCTCCATACTGTATATACTGGGCCTCATATATTTCTCCATACATTATATACTAGGCACCATAAATTGATCCATACAGTATAATGGCCCCAAATAGTATATAATGGGCCCTATGTATTGCTCCATACAGTATAATGGACCTTAATAATATATAATGGGCCCCATATATTGCTCCATACAGTATATACTGGGCCCCATATACTGCTGCACAGTATAATTGCCCCATATAGTATATAATGTGCTCCATTAATTGCTCCATACAGTGTAATGGCCCCATATAATATATAATGCGTCTCATATATTGCTCCATACAATATAATGGCCCCATATAGTGCTCCATACAGTGTAATGACCACATATAGTGCTCTATATAGTATAATGGGCCCCATATATTGCTTCATACAGTATATACTGGACCCCATAAATTGCTGCACAGTATAATGGGCCCCATATATTGCTGCACAGTATAATGGCCCCATATAATACATAAAGGGCCATATTTTTTGCTCCATACTGTATATACTGGGCCTCATAAATTGCTTCATACAGTATAATTGCCCCATATATTGCTCCATACAGTGTAATCGCAACATATAGTATATAATGGGCCCCATATATTGCTCCATACAGTATAATGGCCCCATATAATATATAATGGGTCTCATATATTGCGACATACAATATAATGGCCCCATATAGTGCTCCATACAGTATAATGACCACATATAGTGCTCCATACAGTATAATGGTCCCCATATATTACTCCATACAGTATATACTGGGCCCCATAAATTGTTCCACACAGTATAATTGCCCCGTATAGTATATAATGGGCCCCATATATTACTCCATACAGTATAATGGCTCCGTACAGTATATACTGGGCCCCATATATTGCTCCATACAATATATACTGGGCCCCATATATTGCTGCACAGTATAATGGCCCCATATAATACATAAAGGGCCACATTTTTTGCTCCATACCGTATATACTGGGCCTCATATATTGCTCCATACAGTATATACTCGGCCCCATACATTGATCCATACAGTATAATGGCCCCATATAGTATATAATGGGCCCTATGTATTGCTCAATACAGTATAATGGCCCTATATAATATATAATGGGCCCCATACATTGCTCCATACAGTATAATTGCCCCATATATTGCTCCATACAGTGTAATCGCAACATATAGTATATAATGGGCCCCATATATTGTTCCATACGGTATAATGGCCCCATATAGTATATAATGGGCCCCATATATTGCTCCATACAGTATATACTGGGCCCCATATATTGCTCCATACAGTATATACTGGGCGCCATATATTGCTGCACGGTATAATGGCCCCATATAGTATAAAATGGGCTCCATAAATTGCTCCATACAGTATAATGGCCCTATATTATATATAATGGGCCCAATATATTGCTCCATACAATATAATGGCGCCATATAGTGCTCCATACAGTATAATGACCAAATATAGTATATCATAGGCCTCATATAGTGCTCCATACAGTATAATGTGCCCCATATATTGCCCCATACAGTATATACTGGGCCCCATAAATTGTTTCATACAGTATAATTGCCCCGTATAGTATATAATGGGCCCCATATATTGCTCCATACAGTATAATGGCTCCATACAGTATATACTGGGCCTCGTATATTGCTTCATACAGTATAATGGTCCCATATATTATATAATGGGCCCCGTATATTGCTACATACAGTATATACTGGGCCCCATAAATTGATCCACAGTATAATGGCCCCATGTAGTATATAATGGGCCTCATATATTGCTTCATACCGTATAATGGCCCCATATAGTATATAATAGGCCCCATATATTGCTCCATACAGTATATAATGGGCCCCATATATTGCTCCATACAATATATACTGGCTCCATACAGTATATACTGAGCCCCATATATTGCTCCACAGCATAATGGCCCCTTTTAATATATAAAGAGAAACTTTTTTGCTCCATACTGGATATACTGGGCCCAATATATTGCTCCATACAGTATAATGACCCCATATAGTATATAATGGGCCCCATATATTGGTCCATACAGTATATACTGGTCCCCCATATATTGCTCCATACAGTATAATGGCTTCATATAGTATATACTGGGCCCCATATATTGCTCCATACAGTATAATGGCCCCATATAGTATATAATAGGCCCCATATATTGCTCCATACAGTATATAATGGGCCCCATATATTGCTCCATACAGTATATACTGGGCCCCATATACTGCTCCATACAGTATAATGGCCCCATATAGTATATAATGGGCCCCATATTTTGCTCCATACAGTATATAATGGGCCCCATATAATGCTCCATACAGTATATACTGGGCCCCATATATTGCTGCACAGTATAATGGCCCCATATAGTTTATAATTGGCTCCATAAATTGCTAAATACAGTATAATGGCCCCATATAATATATAATGGGCTCCATATATTGCTCCATACAGTATAATGGCCCCATATAGTGCTCCATACAGTATATTGACCACATATAGTATATAATAGGCCCCATATAGTGCTCCATACTGTATAATGGGCCCCATATTTTGCTTTATTTTGCTTCATACAGTATAATGGCTCCATATAGTATATAATGGGCTCCATATATAGTTCCATACAGTATAATAGCCCCATATAGTATATAATGAGCCCCATATATTTTTCCATACAGTTTAATGGCCCCTTATATTGCTCCATACAGTGTATAATGGGCCCCATATATTGCTCCATACAGTAAAATGGCCCCTTATCTATAATATTACCGGGGATGCGTATCTGAAGCCTTTATAGACTGCGCATGCATGACGCGCAGTCTGGCTCCAGGCAGAATCACGCATCCAGCCGTTACAGGTAAGAGGAGTGTATGGCGCGGTATACGTAGACACTGAACGTATACCGCGATCTCCGGCGCCATACTTAGATACTTACCTGACCGGGAGGAGCGTTGCCGCGGCGCCTCTCTATGCCGGAGACCGGGGCAGGAGTAAGGCGTCGGATCGGAAACCAGGATGGGGATGAGGGGTGCCGTGCATACCGGGATTGGGGGTGAGGGGTGCCATGCATACCGGGATTGGGGGTGAGGGGTGCCAAGCATACCGGGATTGGGGGTGAGGGGTGCCATGCATACCGGGATTGGGGGTGAGGGGTGCCATGCATACCAGGATTTGGGGATGAGGGGTGCCATGCATACCGGGATTGGGGGTGAGGGGTGCCAAGCATACCGGGATGAGGGATACCATACAAACCAGGATAGGGATGAGGGATGGGGTACCATGCATACCGGGATAGGGATGAGGAGTACCACACATACCAGGATAGGGATGAGGAGTACCATACAAACCAGGATAGGGATGAGGGATGGGGTACCATGCATACCGGGATAGGGATGAGGAGTACCACACATGCCAGGATAGGGATGAGGAGTACCATACATACCAGGGTTGGGATGAGGGGGCCACGCATACCAGGATTGGGGGTGAGGGGTGCCATGTGACTCGCCCCTTGGGCCGTGGGGCACTCGGATCCGGGCAATAGGGAAACGGTGGGAGTAGTAGTGGCAACCCGGTTCCGTGGCTCAGGGTGGTCAGGACAGTGGTAGTCCGTTATGTGCTGTTGATTATGTCCGACTACGCCACCCGTGGATTGCGGTTATTAGGAACCGCCGCTGCATGCAGACCGCTGGGACTGATGATGTGTGCAGCTGGGGTAGTGTGACTCCCCACGGGAAGAGTGCGGCCGCAGGGCAGTATAATGGATGGTGGGAGTGATGCTAGTGAGAGTCCCAGTGCTGATAGTGCTGGAGGAGCAAGGAGCACACAGAAAACAGGTTGCAGTCCAGGGTCTTTACTAAAACAAGTAAACTGACCCACAAACAGTCCCGGCTAGGAGGGGACCTGGATGTCTGAGAGCAACGGGGAAATTGGCCCTGGTCAGGGTGAGGGTGTAGGCCTACCGTGCTTTCTGTGCTCCTTCTGGCTATCTCCTCTTTATAGGGTAACAGCCCACGCTTCTGAGCTCTCCGTGTATTCTCGCCTGTATGGCCTGCGACGTGGGTTCCTTTCTGCTCCCAGCCTTGTACGGCTTTACTGGTCCCTTCGGTTGTGGCAGGGCCTCCAGGCTTCTTAGGCCAAGGAATATACAGTCCCCTGCGGACTGGTTATCTGCTGGAGAATGTGGAATCCTCCCAGCCTCAGACACCAAAGTCTGGTAAATTAAGTCCGTTATCTGCCAAGACAGGCTCTCTTCGCCTCTTGTCTCTGGCTTGTGGCTCTCCTACTGCCACACTTCCTCTTAGGGTGCAATACAACTGTCCCTCTCTGCTCTGGGACCTGAATCCTGAGACAGGTCGTCCAGTTCTCCCTAACCCTGCCCCCAGTACCAGCTTTTATAGGGGCAGCCAGCTCCCCCTACTGGCCTGAGACAGGAGGCATTGCATGCTAATATTCCCCTGACCAGAGAACCTCCCCCTTGCTCTCAGACACAGCTTTATTACACTTTGTGGCATCCAGGCCAGGGAGACACACCATGCATACCAGGATTGGGGATGAGGGGTGCCATGCATGCCAGGATTGGGATGAGGGGTGCCATGCATGCCAGGATTGGGATGAGGGGTGCCATGTATACCAGGATTGGGGATGAGGGGTGCCATGCATGCCAGGATTGGGATGAGGAGTGCCATGCATACCAGGATTGGGATGAGGGGTGCCATGCATGCCAGGATTGGGATGAGGGGTGCCATGCATACCAGGATGGGGATGAGGGGTGCCATGCATACCAGGATTGGGATGAGGGTTGCCATGCATACCAGGATTGGGGATGAGGGGTGCCATGCATACCAGGATTGGGGGATGAGGAGTGCCATGCATACCAGGATAGGATGGTGGGGACAGGATGGAGGCAGCACAAATACCAGGAGGGGGGGCAGCACATACCAGCATGGGAGACCATATACCAATAAAAATGCTCGCCACCTGGGCGTAGAACGGGTTCAATAGCTCGTAGTATATAATGGGCCACCCTCATATTTTGCTCCATACAGTATATACTGGACCCCATATATTGCTCCATAAAGTATAATGGCCCCATATAGTATATAATGAGCCCCATATATTGTTCCATACAGTTTAATGGCCCCTTATATTGCTCCATACAGTGTATAATGGGCCCCATATATTGCTCCATACAGTATAATAGCCCCTTGTAGTATATAATCGGCCCCATATATTGCTCCATACAGTATAATGGCCCCTTATCTATAATATTACCTGGGATGCGTGTCTCTATCTGAAGCCTTTATAGACAACGCATGCATGACGCGCAGTCTGGCTCCAGGCAGAATCACGCATCCAGCCGTTACAGGTAAGAGGAGTGTATGGCGCGGTATACGTAGACACTGAACGTATACCGCGATCTCTGGCGCCATACTTAGATACTTACCTGACCGGGAGGAGCGTTGCCGCGGCGCCTCTCTATGCCGGAGACCGGGGCAGGAGTAAGGCGTCAGATCGGAAACCAGGATGGGGATGAGGGGTGCCGTGCATACCGGGATTTGGGGTGCCATGCATACCGGGATTGGGGGTGAGGGGTGCCAAGCATACCGGGATGAGGGATACCATACAAACCAGGATAGGGATGAGGGATGGGGTACCATGCATACCGGGATAGGGATGAGGAGTACCACACATGCCAGGATAGGGATGAGGAGTACCATACATACCAGGGTTGGGATGAGGGGGCCACGCATACCAGGATTGGGGGTGAGGGGTGCCATGTGACTCGCCCCCTGGGCCGTGGGGCACTCGGATCCGGGCAATAGGGAAACGGTGGGAGTAGTAGTGGCAACCCGGTTCCGTGGCTCAGGGTGGTCAGGACAGTGGTAGTCCGTTATGTGCTGATGATTATGTCCGACTACGCCTCCCGTGGATTGCGGTTGTTAGGAACCGCCGCTGCATGCAGACCGCTGGGGCTGATGATGTGTGCAGCTGGGGTAGTGTGACTCCCCACGGGAAGAGTGCGGCCCCAGGGCAGTATAATGGATGGTGGGAGTGATGGTAGTGAGAGTCCCAGTGCTGATAGTGCTGGAGGAGCAAGGAGCACACAGACAACAGGTTGCAGTCCAGGGTCTTTACTAAAACAGGTAAACTCACCCACAAACAGTCCCGGCTAGGAGGGGACCTGGATGTCTGAGAGCAACGGGGAAATTGGCCCTGGTCAGGGTGAGGGTGTAGGCCTACCGTGCTTTCTGTGCTCCTTCTGGCTATCTCCTCCTTATAGGGTAACAGCCCACGCTTCCGAGCTCTCCGTGTATTCTCGCCTGTATGGCCTGCGACGTGCGTTCCTTTCTGCTCCCAGCCTTGTACGGCTTTACTGGTCCCTTCGGTTGTGGCAGGGCCTCCAGGCTTCTTAGGCCAAGGAATATACAGTCCCCTGGGGACTGGTTATCTGCTGGAGAATGTGGAATCCTCCCAGCCTCAGACACCAAAGTCTGGTAAATTAAGTCCGTTATCTGCCAAGACAGGCTCTCTTCGCCTGTTGTCTCTGGCTTGTGGCTCTCCTACTGCCACACTTCCTCTTAGGGTGCAATACAACTGTCCCTCTCTGCTCTGGGACCTGAATCCTGAGACAGGTCGTCCAGTTCTCCCTAACCCTGCCCCCAGTACCAGCTTTTATAGGGGCAGCCAGCTCCCCCTACTGGCCTGAGACAGGAGGCATTGCATGCTAATGTTCCCCTGACCAGAGATCCTCCCCCTTGCTCTCAGACACAGCTTTATTACACTTTGTGGCATCCAGGCCAGGGTGACACATTCCCCCCTAGTGAAATTTAGTACTAAACAATAAACAAAGACAATATGCACAACCATAAAACATTAACAGACAGACGACGCACAGATTGAGTTCTTAAGGTCACAGTGTGGTCTGTGACCAGGTGTCCATATCACCAACACAACGGGGAGCCTTAACCAGGTGGGGGTCTGTCCTATCCCAAGTCCTTTACAGTCTTAGTTCATTCCTGGGTTAGGCTCCAAACGCAGTCCATACAAGGTCCCGGTTATTAAAAGTCCATAACCTTCGAGTCTGTGCGGCAACTGTAAGGAACTGAAACACACAATTACTAATCTCGCATGTAACTTGGCAAACAATTCAACATTTGGCAACAGGGTTATTTACAATTTTAGCGCGCTCTATATTCTCCAGCGAGCGGGTATCTGCCCCTTTGTGCTCCTGGTTGACCTCCTTAACTTATTGTCTGGTGGTGGACTGACTTGGCTTTCCCCACTAGCGTTAGGGGTGCAGCTACCAGCTGGGTGTACAGGTAGGGCAGGCAGCTGTCTGCGGGTCCTTTGGCTTACCGCAGGCATAGCAGGCTCACTGTCAGCAGAGGGTTGACTCTCCTGGGCTGCTGGTACAGGCTCTTCTGCCTCTGGAACCGCTTACTCCTCTTCACCTTCCGGCTCTGGTGTTGGTTGTTGCTGTGCCGGTTGCAGGAAATGCAGGACGGGTACCACTATGGCATCATTTATGCGAGTCCAGGACTGAGGGAACTCTCCGAGAACGGTGCTGATCATTTCTTCCTTGTCCTCTGCAGGTTCAAGGTCACTCTGATCCTCTTCTGCACTACGGAGTTGCTCGGGGCATCTTTTGAGGTGGTCCCTGGAGACGACACTAGTGGTTTCTCCTCTGTCCTTGGTGATTACGCACACCTTTGGGTTGTCGTGGTCAGACTGCAGTACGGTGTAGGGTTCCCTTTCCCACTGGTCGTCCAACTTATGTAGCCTTCTCTTCCGCTTCAGGACTTGCTCACCAGGTTCTAGGGGACCAGCAGGGGCGTGTTGGTTGAAGAGTTTTTCTTGCCTCTCTCTCACCTGGGCCAGGCTTTTCTCCACACTCTCCTGTACCTTCTTGTACTCCAGTTGCCTTTCCGTATCCCAGTCTGCATCCGGGGAGGTGTCCTCAGGTGTTAGGACTCCCATCTCCAGGTCTACAGGCAGCTTACCTGGTCTGGCTCGCATCAGGTAAGCCGGGGTGCAGTTGGTAGCGTTCACCGGGATATGATTGTATAAGTCTATCAGGTCCGGCAGTTTTTCTGGCCACAGGCTGCGTTCCTCCAGGGGCAACGTCTTCAGGAGATCAATGATTATATTGTTCATCTTCTCACACATCCCGTTGGTTTGTGGGTGGTAAGGCGTTGTACGAATTTTCTTACAGCCATAGAGGTTGCAGAACTCCTGGAAGATTTCAGCCTCGAACACTGGACCCTGGTCTGTCAGGACCTGTTCCGGATACCCGTGTGGACGGCAGAAGTATTGCTGGAAGGCTCTGGCCGCTGTTTGGGCTGTCAAGTCCTTTACCGGGACCACCACTAGAAAACGGGAATAGTGGTCCACGATTGTCAGGGCATAGATGTATCCTGACCGGCTGGGAGCCAATTTGACATGGTCCAGAGCTACCAGCTCAAGAGGCTGCTGGGTGACGATGGGCCTCAAGGGTGTCTTCTGGCTGGTGCGGTCCTTCCTCCTTAGGTGACAAGGGCCACAGTCTCTGCACCATTTTTCTACAGCTCCTCTCATGCCGACCCAAAAGAACCTTCCTCTTAGCAGGAACTCCAGTTTCTTCCAACCGAAGTGCCCCGCTCTGTCATGGTAAGCCCCCAGGACCATAGCTGCATCCCGCCTTGGGACCACGACTTGCCAGGTCAGCTCGTGCGTCCGGTGGTTGACAATCCTTCTGCACAACTTGCCTTCATAGAGGAACAGTTTTCTCATCTCCTTCCATAGTTTGGCTTCCTCTGGGGCATCCGGATCCATGCGGGCGTCTTCCTGTGTCAACAGATCTTTCACCAGGCGGATGGCAGGGTCACTATCTTGGGTCTCGGCCCAGCTGTGGTGAGGTAGGGGATTGATTATCACGGTTGTTAGATCCTCCTCCTTCACGCGGTGGGAGTATTGAGCGGCTCCATACTGGTGAAACGCGGGGAGTTCTACCTCCTCCAGCTCTTCTGGGTCTTCGTCACCTTCAGGTAAGTGAGGCATTCTTGATAGGGCGTCCGAGTTGGCATTGGTTTTGCCTGCCCGGTACTTGATCACGAAGTCATAGTTGGAGAGACGGGCCATCCACCGCTGTTCCAGGGCACCCAGTCTTGCATTGTCCAGGTGTGTCAACGGGTTGTTGTCCATGTACACGGTGAACTTCGCGGAGGCCAGGTAATGCTTGAAGCGTTCCGTCACGGCCCACACCACCGCCAAGAATTCTAGCTTGAAGGAGCTGTAATTCTCCGGGTTCCTCTCGGTGGGCCTCAGCTTCCGGCTGGCGAATGCGATCACCCGTTCTCTGCCCTGTTGGTTTTGGGACAGTACGGCTCCCAGTCCCACATTACTGGCGTCTGTGTGGAGAATGAAAGGCTGGCCATAATCAGGGTAGGCCAGGATCTCATCCCCCGTGAGGGCCATCTTTAGCTGGCAGAAGCACTCCTCTTCCGGTTTATCCCACTTGAAGGGTGGCTTTTGACTTCTGGACTTAGACTGTCCGATCAGGAGGTCCTGCATAGGAGCTGCCATCTTAGTGAACCCGGGGATGAACCTTCGGTAGTAGCCTACCAACCCGAGAAACTGTCTCACCTCTTTGATGTTCGAGGGGCTTGGCCAGCTCTTGATTGCCGTGACCTTGTCAGGGTCGGGGGCCACTCCTTCCGCGCTTACCACGTGCCCTAGGTACTGGACCTTTGGTTTCAACAAGTGACACTTCGATGGTTTCACCTTCAGGCCGTAGCCTGCCAGGGCTTCGAACACCTCGGCCAGGTGCTTGAGATGGTCCTCGTAGGTCTTCGAATAGACTATCACGTCGTCCAGGTAAAGGAGGACCGTCTCGAAGTTTTGGTGCCCTAGACAGCATTCCATCAGCCGCTGGAAGGTCCCTGGTGCATTGCAGAGCCCAAAAGGCATACAGTTGAATTCGCTCAGTCCCATCGGGGTGGTGAAGGCGGTCTTCTCCTTGTCAGCCTCTGCCACAGGAACCTGCCAGTACCCGCTAGTAAGGTAAAAGTAGAAAAGAAGTTAGCAGATTTTAGTGCGGCTAAAGACTCCTCTATTCTAGGCAGCGGATATGCGTCTTTGTGGGTGATACGGTTGATTTGTCTATAGTCCACGCACATTCTCATGGTGCCGTCTTTCTTTTTGACCAGAACCAAGGGGGCTGCCCAGGGGTTACAGCTGTCTCTAATAACCCCAGCTTCTTTCATCTCTCTTAGCATGCCCTTTGCGTTCTGATAATGTGCAGGGGGTACAGGTCTGTGTCTCTCTTTTATTGGTGGGTGGCTCCCTGTGGGGATGTGGTGTTCTATCCCTTTTACTCTGCCGAAGTCTAGCGGGTGCTTACTAAAGACTCTCTCGTACCCCTGTACCACCCGGTAGACTCCTTGTTTTTGGTGCAGGGGAGTGGAGTCAGCACCCACGTGGAGTTTCTGGCACCAGTCCTCCTTTTGTTTCTGGGAGCCATTACCCTCCGCCTGAGGAGATGGAGGCAAGGGTTCCACGGCCCTGATAGCCTTGTGTTCGACAACAAACAGTTTGGCGAGTGTAGCGTACCTGGGTAAGTGTACTTCCCTCTCCCCAATGTTGAGGATGCGGACGGGCACCCTCCCATGACGGACATCAACCACCCCCCGGGCTGTCAAAATGGTGGGCCTGCTGTCTGAGTACACGGGTTCTACCATGGCTTGGTAGTCTCTACCTCTCAACCCGATTGCAGTCCGACACCAGATCATCATTTCACTTTTGGGAGGCATGGAAATGGGGAATGGGTCACTCAGTCTTACGCTACCGATCTCACCACCAGACAGTTCTACCTGCTGCCGTCTCATCAGGGCTTTTATCTCCTTGTTGAGGTCTCTCTGTTGGCTGGAACTAGCATTCACCGCCACCTGTTGTAGAATTACAATTACCTCTGAAAGACAATTTTCAATTACGTTAGTACCCACAGTTATTTTAGGGTGACTTTCACGACGGTCAATGTCCACAATAATTACTCCCTGTGCCGGTAGTTCAACTTTACCAATTTTAATGGTCATCTCCTTGAACCCCATCTGCGGCACGGGTAAGCCATTACTGGCGATGATGCTCAAGTTACTGTCTGGATACCGTGTGATATCAGCATCAGTCCAATACTGCTTAAAAAGTACATAAGGGATAGTGGTTATTGCGACCCAGTATCCAGCAAGGCGCTCATGGGGATACCGTCCAGCACCACGGGTAAAACCGGGCGCCCCCCAACGTACTTATCACGCCAATTATAAGGGCCTGGTGATCTTATGCCTGGGGGTTGGCCCTCTGCCCCAGGTTGGACCCGTTTAAATTACAGTACCTGGAAATGTGTCCGGGCCGGTTACATCGACGGCAAATGGGCTGTCCATCCTCTGCGCAGCGGTCTGTGGGCCTCCCTCGGAACGACGGGATCCTCCTCTGTCGACGCCACGGGACATCCTCCGGACTTGAAGCCAGCTCGATGGGTCTTGACGGGTCCACTTGTAACGCCTGGACGGTCCTGGTCAACGCCGCGACGCTCCTGGTCAGCTACTGGACTTGGTGGTGCAGGTCTTTCGACGGGGCTTGGTTCAGGGCCTGTGCATCAGCCCCCACGGGGTCCATAGAGGAGGGCGCCGCCTCCTGGTGGTAGGTGAGAGCAGGGCGCCGGGGGTTTATAGCGCCACTGGTTGCAGATTCACGGAGCACCCTTATGGCCCTGTCCTTAAATTGGGCAAAAGTCAGGTCGGGGTTCTGAAAGAACATGAGGCGCAGCTGGGCCCTGTGGGCGCTGGACAGCAGACCTTCTATGAATTGTTCTGTTAGCAGTTTATCTGTTTCCTGCACACTGCCAGGGTCAGTTTGTTGGATAGCCCTCAAGGCTTCCTGCAGATTTAGGGCATAGTCTCTGATGCTGTCCTGAGCCCGCTGCTTACATCCATAGAACCTCATTTTAATTTCAGCGGCGGTACGTGTGTCAAAGGTACCCTGCAGCTGGGCCAGAATACCCTTCACATTCCTTTTCTCCTCAGTGGGCCATGATTTTACCTCCCTTTGGGCTGCGCCAGTTAACTGCCCTGTTAGTATGCTGACCTTCTGTTCCTCTGTCAGGGGGTAGACTTGGAACAAACTGTACAGCCTTTCCTTAAAGTCAGTTAGGGCATGGGGCTCCCCTGAGTACTTGCGCAGCCAGGCCGCTCCAGGGATGTAGGGCAGGGAAAAGGGCATCACCGCTGCTGCAGCTGCGTTGGTGGTAGTGGGCGCCTCTGTGTCCGACATCTTCCTCCCCCCTAGTTAAGCGTGGCCTACCTTCCGACGATCCTCTTCTGTAGGCCGCGGCTCCGCTGCTGCTGCTCTGGATGAGGACCTTGCGTCGCGTCCTGATGACGTCAGCGTCGCTCTCTCTCCCTTCCAGGACCTTGCGCAGCGTCGGTGCGTGGGGCGGAGCTTCGGGTCTCGCGCGGTTTGGACGTCCACGCCCCTCTTCTTCCCGTGCAGTGTCCTGAAGATGGCGTCCGATGGCGGGAAAACGGCTGGAGATGGCGGGAACCGGCGGAAGATGGCGGGAGACGGCTGGAAATGGCGGGAAACGGCTCCGGATGGCGGGAAACCTCTTTTCAGGTAAGTGCAAAGTCTTTTCTAGGCACGCAATACCCGTTTGTGGCGGGTTGGTTTCAATCCTGCCGACTACGCTAAAGCTGGGTCGTGGGGCACTCGGATCCGGGCAATAGGGAAACGGTGGGAGTAGTAGTGGCAACCCGGTTCCGTGGCTCAGGGTGGTCAGGACAGTGGTAGTCCGTTATGTGCTGATGATTATGTCCGACTACGCCACCCGTGGATTGCGGTTGTTAGGAACCGCCGCTGCATGCAGACTGCTGGGGCTGATGATGTGTGCAGCTGGGGTAGTGTGACTCCCCACGGGAAGAGTGCGGCCCCAGGGCAGTATAATGGATGGTGGGAGTGATGGTAGTGAGAGTCCCAGTGCTGATAGTGCTGGAGGAGCAAGGAGCACACAGACAACAGGTTGCAGTCCAGGGTCTTTACTAAAACAAGTAAACTGACCCACAAACAGTCCCGGCTAGGAGGGGACCTGGATGTCTGAGAGCAACGGGGAAATTGGCCCTGGTCAGGGTGAGGGTGTAGGCCTACCGTGCTTTCTGTGCTCCTTCTGGCTATCTCCTCTTTATAGGGTAACAGCCCACGCTTCCGAGCTCTCCGTGTATTCTCGCCTGTATGGCCTGCGACGTGGGTTCCTTTCTGCTCCCAGCCTTGTACGGCTTTACTGGTCCCTTCGGTTGTGGCAGGGCCTCCAGGCTTCTTAGGCCAAGGAATATACAGTCCCCTGCGGACTGGTTATCTGCTGGAGAATGTGGAATCCTCCCAGCCTCAGACACCAAAGTCTGGTAAATTAAGTCCGTTATCTGCCAAGACAGGCTCTCTTCGCCTCTTGTCTCTGGCTTGTGGCTCTCCTACTGCCACACTTCCTCTTAGGGTGCAATACAACTGTCCCTCTCTGCTCTGGGACCTGAATCCTGAGACAGGTCGTCCAGTTCTCCCTAACCCTGCCCCCAGTACCAGCTTTTATAGGGGCAGCCAGCTCCCCCTACTGGCCTGAGACAGGAGGCATTGCATGCTAATGTTCCCCTAACCAGATAACCTACCCCTTGCTCTCAGACACAGTTTTATTACACTTTGTGGCATCCAGGCCAGGGTGACACACCATGCATACCAGGATTGGGGATGAGGGGTGCCATGCATACCAGGATTGGGGATGAGGGGTGCCATGCATACCAGGATTGGGGGATGAGGAGTGCCATGCATACCAAGATAGGATGGTGGGGACAGGATGGAGGCAGCACAAATACCAGGAGGGGGGGCAGCACATACCAGCATGGGAGACCATATACCAATAAAAATGCTCGCCACCTGGGCGTAGAACGGGTTCAATAGCTCGTAGTATATAATGGGCCACCCTCATATTTTGCGACATACAGTATAATGGCTTCATATAGTATATACGGGGCCCCATATATTGCTCCATACAGTATAATGGCCCCATACAGTATATACTGGGCCCCATATATTGCTCCATGCAGTATAATGGCCCCATATGATGCTGCATACATAAAACAAAATATCAATTACTCACCTCTCCCGTTCCCCGCAGGTCCGGTATACCCAGCGCATCTTCTAACTCTGGAGTGCTCAGGTCAGAGGGCGCGCTGTGGTGACGTCATTGCGCCCTCTGCCCTGACACATCAGAGTTAGAAGACACTGGAGCTGTTCGGAACGAGGAGAGATGGGGGAGGGGCTGAGGGTGGGGAGGACCCCGGTGGCTGCACGGGCCCCATAGCGCGCCATCGTTTCCCCCTCCCTGGGCCACAGTACTTGCCTGCGTGCATGGGGTGGTGTCGCCAGCCATTGTTGTCATGGTAGGTCAGTTCTGCATGCGAGCACTCCTGCATCCTCCGCTTTTAAAAAGCCAGTGCCCTTTTCCTCCTCCTCTCTGGGGCCCATCGGGAATTTCACCGGTGCCCTGCCAGGCCAGTCCGACCCTGTGTGAATGTAATGTTGTACAGAGCACAGACATATGCCGGCCCTTCCTCCAAAGTGGAACTAAACAATGTGTGCTTCATCTGTGACGTCCAAATCATAGCCCCACTGGATCCGGGACGGTTGTGAGGTATGCCGATGATTTCTGCAGGACCCACAGCTTGTTTTTCTCAGTCGCTGCTCTCCTCCTTCTCTGACTGATCACAATATTATCTATTCCAGGTCCTTCAGCTTTGTGGTAGGAGGTAACAGGTTCCCCCAGCACTCCATGTGGCTCACACCTCACACCGCTCAGTACTCTGTCAGTAATCTGCTATATATCATTGCTGCACCAGAGCCATCTAGAGGTCACAGTAATACATTGCAACACAACAAAGTAAACATTAAAAGAGAGAAAAATAAACACTCTATAGAATAAAATATTCAGTCATTTAAAGGCAGACTGAAAAATTAAATAGTTGGCAAAATACACAGAGATTACACCACTGAGAAGATGTGTTTTATTGATTAAGTGGTGTGCGCCCCTTAATGAATTTGATGCATCCAACTATAAAATACTCCATCATTAAAATTGGGGTATACAATGTCAATCTTAAATGGAAGGTGCCGTGATTTTTATTTTTGTATTAATAATTATTGAGTATATAATCAATTATTTTTAATACAAAATTAAATGCACTGGTTTAATATTTTTGAATTTATTAACTCTATCTACAGCCACAGTGGGCGGCCATATAAGTTTGCTGATGTGTAATTGTCTGAGCACGAAGCTTACACACTTCAAATATGGCAGCCTCTGTGTACTGTGTCCTCCTGCATTTCCTGCATTGTGTCACACCAGGTGTTAGTGCAACACAGAGGGAAAGGGAGCCCAGACACTAGGGAAAGGGGGAAGTGGAGACCTCCTAGTCTGGTCTAGCGTCACCCTGTTTCAACTACCATCCCTATATTGCCTCTTCAGCAATCGCCGCACACGTGCCTCGCCCTACTTTCCCTGGCGCATGGCTACGGCTAGGGATGGAAGGAGATGAGCACTAGTCAACCTCCACTAAACACTATAGACAACAAGGGAAGACAAAACACGGGGAAATTGCTTAGCTTTAGATGAGTCCAAATATGCACACGGCCTCAAGCTCCAGAGAGGACAAAGTACTGCTCCGTCTAAGCCTCACAAGTAGAAGTGAATATTGCCAGCGACTCCCTCTCAGACACACCAGATATATATAAACCCAGGCCAGAGAGCTAATTAGCAAGAGAGAGGTAGCCGCTCGGTCCTAAAGACAGCCTCTTATCTAAGAAGCTGTCTGCAATGCCAAACGTAGAGATCTCCTGCAACCCACTGCAGGGCGACTGTCACCTCTGACACACCCGTGACACATTGTGGCTGCCTGCTGCTGTGACCTAGGCACGCCTCCTGGGCTGTCCAGGTCACAACTGTGGGAGGAGATCGGCACCATGTTTTTTGAAGCCCATAGCTGTACTGTGAGCTACACTTTCCCCCTGTCACCATTCACACAGCTCAGTGCGAGCAGTGACAGGAGGCGCAGGGATGCGGTGAATGCTGAGCGGAGGTCCAGGATGACATGAGTATCGCAGTGTTCAGTAGACTTATATAGCAGGATAGGAAGTATTTCCGCGCTCTCCAAAGAGACAAATGTTGGTAATAGAATTGTAGGTTTATTGTCAATGCGTTTCAGAGTCCACAGACTCCTTCCTCAGGACAACCATACATAACCAGTTACAGGCATACATGGTTTAAATGCAGAAAAAAAAAATGGCACCAAGTGCAGAGGGAGGGGTAAGTACAGTCACATGTCTAAATACATGCACATGACAGCTGATCTGATCAGCTATCATGTGCCTCTAACAACTGCGGAAGGATCCGAGATCCACCCGTAGTTGTTAACCAGTTAAATGCTGCTGTCAATCACTGACAGTGGCATTTAAAATAAGCGTCAGCCGAAAGCGCATCATATGTCCCGCCCATGGATTGTCATGACAGCCAAGGGCTCTGCAGAAGACCCCTGTGCTTGTCATTGGGAATCTTCTATGAACGCCGGCGTGTGGCCGGCATTCGTGGGAGATCGTGATTTTTGCTACAAATAGCAGTGCTGAAGCCCTGCTATGTGTAGCACAAGCGATTAGATGATCGAAGCTTCAGGTCCCATAAGAAGAAAATTGAAGCAAGTAAAAAAAAAGTTTAAAAATATATTTTAACAATAAAAAAAACAAACGTTCAAATCATCCCCCTTTTGCCCCATAGAAAATAAAACAATAACAAAAAAATAAAATAAACATATTTGGTATCGCTCTGTTCAGAATCTCCCGATCTATAAAAATATAAAGTAAATTAATCCTATCTGTAAACGGAGTAACGAGAAAAACATCGAAAAGCCAGAATTACGTTTTTTGATCGCCTCAACGTTGTAATAAAATGCAAAAAAGGGCGATCAAAACATCAGATCTACCCCAAAATCGTATCAATAAAAACATCAGCTTGTTGCGCAAAAAATAAGCCCTCAACCGGCCCCAGATCCCAAAACATGGAGACGCTACGGGTCTCGGAAAATGGCGACATAAGCTAATTTTTTTTCCTTACAAATTTCAGATTTTGTTTCACCACTTAGATTAAGAAGAACCTCTCCATGTTTGGTATCTGCGAGCTCGTAATGACCTGGAGAATCATAATGGAGGGCAGTTTTACCATTTAGAGAACATGATCAAAAAAAATTGTGGAAATGAACTTTTTTTTCAATTTCACAGCATTTTGAATTCTTTTCCCGGTTTCCAGTACACTATATGGTAAAATCAATGGTGTCATTCAAAAACACAACTCGTCCCCCAAAAAACAAGCCCTCGTACGGCCATATTGACGGAAGAATAAATAAGTTATGGCTCTGGGAAAAAGGGGAGCAGAAAACCAAAGAGCGAAAATGGAAAATCGCAAGGTCGTGAAGGGGTTAAAAACAAATGTTAATATTAAAAAAAAAAAAATAACAGTTTACATGTTTTCAATTGCCGAAAATAAAATTTTGATGGCACATTCCCTTTAATGAATGTCCTGATATGATATCTAATGAGATTTCAGTCCCTCTGTATGTAAATTAAAGCTCAGATTATCTCCACAGCTTCATATTATAAGCAGAATTACAACACGCACACATGAAATACACTGAAGAGAAATAAGAGCGTTCTGTCCCTTTAAATTCAGTGTGTTACATAACACTGCTCAGCCAATAGGATCGCTGGATTTGAATTTGAAAATAAAGCAAACTGTCATTCATCCTCAGTCTGTTACAGGACAGTGAGCGGTGAAGATGGATGTCGGTGAGTGCTCCCATCCCATCATCTGATGTCACTGATCTCACCTAAATTCAATATAGGAGAGAACGGCTGCTGTCACCTGCCACTAGGGGGAGCTATCAGTACAATATATATCTACTGGTGCACTGTGCTCCCCCTAGTGGCTGCAGGAAAGCAGAATTGTATCATTAGGTCACACAGGACACTCTGCTGCCAGTATTATTTATTGAGGGGTTTATGCCACTGTTGTCAATGGGATGAGTGTGCTGGCACTGATAATGGGGGTTAGGCTTTATCCGCTGTTAATGAAGTCACTTTGGCAGTTGTTTTTAGGGGGTTTCCTGTACTTATGGGAATGAAGAACATAGAAATACATGAATGTCATATATCTTTATTTACACCCAGTAAAGGCTATGCTCCATGTGGTCATATGAGTGTATGTGTGTAATGGGGGTCCTATACCAGGGGGACGTTCACTACGAATAAATGTGGAAAGCTGTTTGTGTCTTTATCAGGTCTGTGACTAAAGCCCCAGTCTCACATAGCGAGCTCGCTAGCGAGATTGCTGCTGTGTCACGGTTTTGGTGACTCACCAGCGACCTCACCAGCGATGTCGCTATGTGTGACACTTTGCAACGATCAGGCCCCTGCTGTGAGGTCGCTGATCGCTGCAAAGTGTCCTGGACCATTTTTTGGTCGTTGGCCTCCCGCTGGCCAGCACACATCACTGTGTGTGACCAGCGGGACCAACGATCTGGCTGGTAACCATGGTAAACATCGGGTTACTAGGGGCACGCGCACACTTAGTAACCCGCTGTTTACCATGGATACCGCTCTGCTAAGGTGAACGGTAACCTCCCGCGCACGTAGCAGAGTGGTATCCATGGTAAACAGCGGGTTACTAGGGGCACACGCGCACTTAGTAACCCGATGTTTACCATAGTTACCAGCCTTCTCCTGCTTCAGCAGCAGGCTGGTAACGGGAGCAGGACATCGTGGAACGATTCTTTCCACAATATCGCTGCTCCCCTGATCGCTGGTGAGCCTGCCTGTTTGACAGCTCACCAGCGATGTATTAGCAACGCAGCAACGATCCCTGACAGGTCGTATCGTTGTCGGGATCGCTGCTGCATCGCTTAGTGTGACGGGGCCTTTAGTCTTTTTTGGATTCACAGCTTTTCCTATGACTACTGCAGAAGAGAATAGATACAGGATGGCCGCGAGCCGCAGATCTTGGGGGGTCAGCAGCTTTATTATAACCGGACCCCTTATCCTATTCTTCATCCCTGGTGAATGATAAGTGGACACTCATCAGATTCTGTTTTCTTTAGGACGTCTACCTCCAACAGGAATGTGTCTTCGGACCTGGACTCTTCTCATGTGAGATTATTTTTTAAAATATTTTTTTTTCCATTAATCTGAAAATATTGTGCCATTAACCCCTTAAGGACCCCGGGATTTTCCGTTTTTGCATTTTCGTTTTTTGCTCCCCTTGTTCCCAAAGTCATAGTGTTTTTATTTTTTGGTCAATATGGCCATGTGAGGGCTTATTTTTTGCGGGACGAGTTGTACTTTTAAACGCCATCACTGGTTTTACCATATCGTGTATGGGAAAACAGGAAAAAAATTCCAAGTGCGGTGAAATTGCAAAAAAAGTGCAATACTGACGCGCCCCCTGGGCCAGTGTTGTTTGGGGGATTACCCGGAGCCGGATCAGATGGGGGGGGGGTTTGTAGTCTCCGAGTGGCGGTGACCCGGTCCGTGCCCAGGGTGTCAAGCTCAGTGTGTGGCAGTCCTTATAGATGTTACTAGATGTTCTTTTATGTCGACTACGCCACCCGTTGAATTGCGGTCAATACGGCCGCCGCTGCAGCAGGGTCCGCTGAGGCTGGTGATGTGTGTGCAGCTCAGGTAGTATAACCCCCAACGGGAGGGGTATAGCCTCAGGGGGTCAGGTGTAGAGGATGGTGGTTGTGGAGGTGCAGTGAGGATGGTAATGAGACTCAGAGTCGGGCTGTGCAGTTCAGGGTCTTTACTTACTGCTGTTATGCTGGTCACTCCGGCCTTGAGTGACCGCCCGAGCCGTGCTGCGTCCACCAGGTTCTGGACTCGGCCAACTCCCAAGTAATTCTGGAGCGTGATCCTGAGCTCCCTTTCTGACGTTCCTTCTCTCTGGCCTTCCCCACCAGGGATCCACCTAAGTCCGGCTCCCTCGGGCCTCTTGTTGGTAAACCCTTGTCTCTGGGTTCCCTGACCCTATTCTTGGTTTGCCTTCCGGGTGGATTTAGTGGGTGGTCGTGGCAGATCCTGCCCACGACCTCCGGTCTCTGGCTAAGGATTAGGGCCCTCGACCAGCTTGGGATCCGGTACCCTTGTGCCAACTCTTCACCCGCTGATCTAATCTTGGGTTCTTGGAGTTCTCTCTTCTCCCCCTCTGGGTCCTTCTTTCTCCTCTCTCTCTCTGGGCCTTGGAGCTGCTCTTCTCCTCTGCTCTCTTCCTCTGACTCACTCTACAAAAGACTGACAGACTGACTGACCCTGATCTAAGATGGTTCCCACCTTATATACTCCCTCTATGTGTGAGCTCAGGTGACCAGCACCCAATGAGCTCCTAGAACTACCCAGACTGCTCCCCCTATCTGCCCATACACTACTGGGATGTTCCACCCCCCTCCCACTCCAGCCAGGGACAGACACTGTCGTACCTGCACATTTCTCTAGTGGGAGTACCATTGGTCTGTCCCCCGGAAATGGGATGTATGTAGTGCATGCAGCCTACTGAGCTCAGTTCCACACTCCATCCTTACCCGGGAGTGGAATACCACACCTCTGGCTTGAGGTGTAATACCCCTGTAGCAGCCGAATCCTCAGGGTGCTACATTCCCCCCTGGTAAATCACAGCACGTCCTCGGGCTGTCAAAGATAAAAACATCCAAAACATACAATTATTTTTCATAAACATCAACATATAAACATATAAAACATCATATATATATCAGCAATAAAACGTTTTCATAAATAACATTCTTGTAAACATTCCTGTCTCTGGTTCCTCCGGTCACGGTGCAACTTGTGACCGGGTAAAGTGCGACAGTCTCTTGAAGAAAAATGGTTTTCCCATAAAACCAGTAGGGGGCGCTTTAGGAAGCGCAACTATATACAAAGGGGATATGGCCGCTCTCAGTCCTCGGCCAGGTATTAGGAACTAGGGACACACGGGCATCAGTTCACACTTTGTCCCAACGGGGAACATATTTTAAATAAGTAACAGTTCTTGGTACCCCGACGGGCAACTTTATACAGTCTCTCTCTACCGTACTTCAACGACGGCGTCCTCCTGCTCTTTCTTGTTGGTTGGTTTCAGTTTCAGACCCGTCCGGGCCCTCTTGCTCCTCCTCACACCGCAGCTCCTCCTCCGTCAGGCGATGCACATGGAGGGCGTAGGGCCCTTTGGCACACTTGTGCCGGGTGAAGGTGACCTCGTCCCCTACATACAGGTCACGACCTCTGTGTCCCTCCGGCAGATGGCTTTCTACGTCTCTGCGTGTGACAAAGACGTCGCCGGGGGTATGATGGTCTCTAATGAAGCCCCACCCATGCTGCATGTTGAATTTTATCACAGTCTCGGTGGAAGGGGGACCATGAGCTGCACGGGGATTCCTCCTGGTCCGGCTCTTCTGCTCCGCGCTCCTTATCTGTGCTTGCTGTTCCCGGACCCGCCTCTCTCTCCGCTCCCTCTCGAAGACTTCGAGCTGCTGCCGGCAGCACTCTGCACGCTCCGCTGCGGCCGCCCGAGTCTCCTGAGTGAACCCCCTGAGGTCTTCTCCGGTGGGGTCCCACTCAAACTGTGCCTCCTCCAGCGGGGGTGAGGTCCTCTTTACAGGCTTCGGAGCCGGAATCAGGGGCTCGCACATGGGCCTTGCTCTCTGGAGTTCCAGCTGAATGTACTCCTGGGGCCATACAAAGGGCTGCCCATCCGGGCACGTATGCTGGGCAAATAGATTTTCACCCAGGTGCGGCACTCTAGATGTTGAGGGCGCGTTGATGGTAGCGGCGCCCGGGTTGACCAGGCTTTGCGACCAGGCTTGGGGCACCCTAAAGGCAAAGGGCACCGTAAGAACGGCGGCGCCCTGGGTTACTCGGCCCTGCGACCAGGCCGGTGGCTCTGCGGAGGTAGGGGGCGCTGTTGGAATTGCGGCGCCCGGGGGTACTAGGCCTTGCGACCAGGCTGATGGTATTTCCTGCTTGGCCACGCTCGAGGTCGAGGCGTGTGACGTCACAGGGCTCGCGGCCGCGGTTTCCGGTTGAGGCCTAGTCGGCGGCGGTGACGATGCAGCGACGGGCACGGCAGGGGGAACTTCGGGCTCTGCGACGGGGAGCTGGGGCAGGCACGCGGTTTCCCGGCTCGGGGTAGAGACGTCCCCTTTACCTGCCTCCGTCCGTTCAGCTCCCTTCTCGGCGCCGTCTCCGGCCTTCAGTCCTCCTGCACCATCCTCAGAGGCGGTCTGTCTCCTCGTCTCGGGTGGCGTGCTCCGCTGTCGGGTTTCGGTCTGCTGGGCCATCTCTCGGCTCCACTCCGCCAACGTCTCTCGCTGTACCCGGGCCATCCTCCGTGCGAGGCTCTCCAGCGCAGTCTGTGCACACTCCCGGTCTCGGGGGAGCTGTGCCAGGACCTCCACTAGGCCTAGTGGAGTTGTGGCTTGTAGCAGGCTCCTGACCACTGGGTCGGTGCTGCCTGACTCTCCCTCCATCTCCGGGTAGGCTCTCTCTGGACTCCTCTCCAGACTTCTTGTCTCCGGGTGCGCTCTCTCCAGACTGCTCCAGGCGACACCCATCTTTGCTCTCTTGTTCTGTCTCCGCCCACATTTAGGGTGGTCCCGGGGCAACTTTGTGATTGTCAGTTCCAGGGGCAGTTCTCTTACGCTGATGGACACTTCCAGCATCACAGTCTCTGTTGGTGGGCGCGGTTTCCGCTTTTGGCGCCATTCTTCGACCTGGCCCACGATGGGAGGTGGCCTTTTGCCACCCTCTGGCACGCCCATAATGGCGTCCGCTCTTCCAAGGCAGGAAATCTTTGGAAATGGCGGGAATCGTCTCCCAGTGGCGGGAAACTCCATGGATGGCGGGAAAAAGCTGCAAATGGCGGACAACCGGCGGGAAACGACCTGTGATGGGGTCCGTTGGCGGGGACCCTCCGGAACCGGCGGGAGACTTCTTTTTAAGGTAACGGTGAACTTTTCTTCAGGCACGCAGTACCCGGTTGTTGCGGGCACGTAATCCTGCCGACTACGCCAAAGTTGACGCGCCCCCTGGGCCAGTGTTGTTTGGGGGATTACCCGGAGCCGGATCAGGTAGGGGGGGGGTTTGTAGTCTCCGAGTGGCGGTGACCCGGTCCATGCCCAGGGTGTCAAGCTCAGTGTGTGGCAGTCCTTATAGATGTTACTAGATGTTCTTCTATGTCGACTACGCCACCCGTTGAATTGCGGTCAATACGGCCGCCGCTGCAGCAGGGTCCGCTGAGGCTGGTGATGTGTGTGCAGCTCAGGTAGTATAACCCCCAACGGGAGGGGTATAGCCACAGGGGGTCAGGTGTAGAGGATGGTGGTTGTGGAGGTGCAGTGAGGATGGTAATGAGACTCAGAGTCGGGCTGTGCAGTTCAGGGTCTTTACTTACTGCTGTTATGCTGGTCACTCCGGCCTTGAGTGACCGCCCGAGCCGTGCTGCGTCCACCAGGTCCTGGACTCGGCCAACTCCCAAGTAATTCTGGAGCGTGATCCTGAGCTCCCTTTCTGACGTTCCTTCTCTCTGGCCTTCCCCACCAGGGATCCACCTAAGTCCGGCTCCCTCGGGCCTCTTGTTGGTAAACCCTTGTCTCTGGGTTCCCTGACCCTATTCTTGGTTTGCCTTCCGGGTGGATTTAGTGGGTGGTCGTGGCAGATCCTGCCCACGACCTCCGGTCTCTGGCTAAGGATTAGGGCCCTCCACCAGCTTGGGATCCGGTACCCTTGTGCCAACTCTTCACCCGCTGATCTAATCTTGGGTTCTTGGAGTTCTCTCTTCTCCCCCTCTGGGTCCTTCTTTCTCCTCTCTCTCTCTGGGCCTTGGAGCTGCTCTTCTCCTCTGCTCTCTTCCTCTGACTCACTCTACAAAAGACTGACAGACTGACTGACCCTGATCTAAGATGGTTCCCACCTTATATACTCCCTCTATGTGTGAGCTCAGGTGACCAGCACCCAATGAGCTCCTAGCACTACCCAGACTGCTCCCCCTATCTGCCCCTACACTACTGGGATGTTCCACCCCCCTCCCACTCCAGCCAGGGACAGACACTGTCGTACCTGCACATTTCTCTAGTGGGAGTACCATTGGTCTGTCCCCCGGAAATGGGATGTATGTAGTGCATGCAGCCTACTGAGCTCAGTTCCACACTCCATCCTTACCCGGGAGTGGAATACCACACCTCTGGCTTGAGGTGTAATACCCCTGTAGCAGCCGAATCCTCAGGGTGCTACAATACCACAGATGTTATTTTTTTGTTTTTTTACCACGTTCACTGAATGCTAAACCTGACCTGCCATTATTATTCCCCAGGTCATTATGAGTTCGTAGACACCAAACATGTATAGGTTCACTCTTATTTAAGTGGTGAAAAAATATCCAAAGTTTGCTTAAAAAAAAAAAAAAAATGGCGCCATTTTCCGAGACCCGTAGCGTCTCCATTTTTCGGGATCTGGGTCTGTGTGAGGGCTTATTTTTTGCGGACCGAGCTGACGTTTTTATTGATACCATTTTGAGGTAGATCCGATGTTTTGATCGCCCATTATTGCATTTTATTGCAATGTTGCAGCGACCAAAAAACGTAATTCTGGCTTTTTGAATTTTTTTCTTGTTACGCCGATTACCGATCAGATTAATTCTTTTTTTATATTGATAGATATGGCGATTCTGAACACGGCGATACTAAATATGTGTATGTGGGGTTTTTTTTTATTATTTTATTTTCAATGGGGTGAAAGGGGGGTGATTTAAATTTTTATATTTTTTTAATTTTTTTCATATTTTTAAAACATTTTTTTTGCACTTTTTGCTTGCTTCTACAGTCTCCATAGGAGACTAGAAGCAGCAACTGTCTGATCGCCTCTGCTACATAGAACAGATCACCTTTATGCAGCAGAAATGCTCCTGTATTATGAGCGCCGACCACTAGGTGGCGCTCATAGTGATCTTTACATGACAACCACTGGGGTCTGCTGCAGACCTAGGGTTGTCATGCCCACCCATCAGTGACCCGCGATCACGTGACAGGGTCACCGATAGGTGGGATAAGTGACGCGCCTCTGACGCGGCGCTGTTAAATGCCGCTGTTAGAGATTGACAGCGGCATTTAACTGGTTAACAGCCACGGGTGGATCGCGATTTCATCCGCAGCTGTTGCGGGCACATGTCAGCTGTAATAATCAGCTGACATGTGCTCGGTTCAGTGGGGGCTCACCGCCGGAGCCCTTACTGAACCGGGGATGATAGCCTGGGGCGTACTAATACGCCCCAGGCTTTAAAGGGGTTAATCCAGCATTTGATAATGCAGACCATCTATTAGTTCAGTACAGAATTGAAACACAATGTAGATTGAGCAGAAAGTCAGTTAGAAGACAGTTTCCAATAGTAGATTGTTGGCTTTCTATGCCGGGAATAATTCCGAATTCAGCAGGTCACGTTGATGTTAACAGGTTTGGACTGGCCAACAGGAAAACGGGAGAATCCTCCGGTGGGCCACCACCCTCTGATATGAACAGTACTTGGCACAATATACTTGAATCTCTATGTACAGACAAAGTCAGCATCTTATTCACTTAACAATCTATCCAGTTCATTGTTATGTAGATTTATGACTGAGGATAATGTTACGTTAATTGAAAAGTGGGGTCCTGGAGTTGGCTACTGGTGGGCCGAAACTGGATGCTGGATTAAATAAATTTACCTGTAATTTAAAGGTTTGATACCTCTGGGCTTTGTATGATTGATCTCATTATGTGCTTGTTTTTTCTTTCCAGCTTGTCCAAGAACAAAAGAAGAAAGGGATCTACAACTTCTGATATACTGCACCAGATTCCTGCCGTCTCCGATCTTCAACATGGAGGTCACTGATCACACCGCCGAATATGTTTTCCATGTTTTCTCCATAGATGTAAAGGAACTAGGGTTGAGCGAGTATGTTCTGTCCGAGTATGCTCGGGCCGAGCTCCAAGTATTTATAGCTGCTCGGTGATATGGTTGAATCGCTCCCGTGTGCATCATTTGCAACTGTTTGACAGTTTTATTACATGGGAGGAATGTGTAAGAAATAGACATTCCTCACATGTAATAAAACTGTCAAACAGTCGCAAATCATGCACACGGGAGCGATTCAACCATATCACCGAGCAGCTATAAATAATCGGAGCTCGGCCCGAGCGTACTCGGCGAAAGGGTTAATAGAACATACTCACTCATCACTAAAAGGAACGTCTCAATAGTCAACTGAATGAATATCTTCTTTTATTAGCGCCTCATGCCGACCAACCGGGAAGCTCAGAAGAAATATCTACCATTTCCTTTGGATGAAGAAAAACCTGAGCCAACATCAGTGATGCCAGAAGAGCCGAAAGAAGAGGAGATGAAGGAGGCAATGAAGTATTGGGAGGTAGAAGAAATGGAAGTAGATGAGGCAGAAGACACCAAGGCGAAAGAAGAAGATAAGGCAGAAGAAAGCAAGGGGAAAAAACAAGATAAGGCAGAAGATACCAAGGGGAAAAAACAAGATAAGGCAGAAGATACCAAGGGGAAAAAACAAGATAAGGTAGAAGATACCAAGGGGAAAAAACAAGATAAGGCAGAAGATACCAAGGGGAAAAAAGAAGATAAGGCAGAAGATACCAAGGGGAAAAAACAACAAGATAAGGCAGAAGATACCAAGGGGAAAAAAGAAGAAGATAAGGCAGGAGATACCAAGGGGAAAAAAGAAGAAGATGCTAAAAAGTCAAAAGCAAAAGAAGAAAAGAACAACACCTGGGCCAGAAGAGTTGAGAACCAGCCAGCAGGAAGACACAAGATCCGCCAGCAGTCCATCCTTAAATACGTGAATACCAACCTCAGAGGAAGGAGGAACATCATCTGGACCATCCTCCTCAAATCAGCGAGACGTTGATGGACTCTAAGGCACCAACATTCCAGCTGAAGGAACATCAACAGCTACAAATCTAAAAATAATAAAAATAATAGACATAAAATAGTTATTATTAGATTAAGAAAGCTTAAAAATGTAGTAAAATCATAATAAAGACTTTAATAATATTAGGAGCAGTAATAATAGCAGTAATAGAATATTAATTTGTGTAATAATGGTAGAGACATAAAAATAACATCAGCAGGTTTGATCCAGGGTTGTAGGACTGATCGCCTTTTCCCGGGGTCAAGAAGGAATTTCCCCCCTGAGACAACAATTGGCTGAATGTGTCCAGGGGTTTTTGCCTTCTTCTGGATCAACAGCTTTAGAAATAAGGACCTGCGAATTAGTAAGATTATAGTAGAATCAGCAATAGTGGAGTAGTAATATAATATAGTATATAGCGTAATATTAGTGACCATAAAACAAGAATAATTTCACTAGTAAAGTAATAATACATTTATACTATAATATTAAAAATAAAATATTAATAATATTTGTTAAATGATTAATTATTAATTAAATTAAATATTAATTATTCAAATTTGAATAAGTATTAGGAGATTTGATCCAGGGTTCTAGGACTGATCGCCTTTTCCCGGGGTCAAGAAGGAATTTTTCCACCAAGACACAAATTGGCCGAACGTGTCCGCGGTTTTTTGCCTTCTTCTGGATCAACATCTTTAGGAATTAGGATCTAATTTTTAATTTTAGTAAAATATCAATACAAATGTTAGCAATAATGGTAAGAATAAAATAGCAATAATACAAAATTATCTAGCATAAAATAGTAGAATATTAGTAATATCAGTAAAATAGCAGGAAACTAAAAATAACACAAATAATAGTAATACAAAAAATAGTATCTAAGGTAATGATTATAATAATTAGTAAATAATTAATATATATTAGGGTTTTGATTCAGGGTTCTAGGACTGATCGCTTTTTCCCGGGGTCGAGAAGGAGTTTTTCCCCTTGACACAAATTGGCTGAATGTGTCCAGGGGTTTTTGCCTTCTTCTGGATCAACAGCTTTAATTCTAGGAATCTCATAGTACTAGAGTAATAATAGCAATAATAAGTATAATAATGTTGTAATAATAATCAATAGATTGTGAGGATAAGAATAAGATAGATACAATAAATAGGTTAGTTTGTTAGTGTAGGGCCCCATCTGATGAGGTCGTCTTGTCGTTGGCAGATCGGCTTGCACAATTTGATCAAAATGTGCACTAAGAACCTCAAATTTATAAGTTTAAAGAATAAGGAAGTAATAAAATACACAAGATTATAAATATAACTTTGTCTTGCCACATTATTTTCCTGTAATGAAGAAAATCAGCAAATCCAGAACATTTTAGATATTTGTATCTCTGTGTCGTAATCATAGCTGGTTAAAAACGCAATGCGACAGCATAAGAAATTGTTAGATTCTATTTTGCAATGAGGCGCACAATGTAAACGTCAACTGACACATGCCACCATGTAACCCTAGCATAAAATGTATTAAAGTAAAATGTATTAATTTATTTCATAAACCAATAGTACACGTGAAAATTAGAAACTTTGTAATATATTTTATTAAAGAGATCTGTTTTTTTCTCCTCCTGGGCTGATCATTCATTCTCAATGTCCTTAATTCTTGGGTAAAATCTTTAGTGAATACAGATTTTCCAATTACTGAGATAGAAGATAACAGTTGGTGCTCAAAAAGTTCTATGGAGGGAGTAGGGTGGAGTTAGAGGCGGACACAAACATTCTACTGCAAGTTCTCCTGAAAGGACAATTTCACTCTAATGTGTAAATCATGATAGTTAACGTATATTTCAGACTATAAGACGCACCTAGGTTTTAGAGGAGGAAAATAGGAAAATAAAAATTTAAGCACAAAATGTGATCATGATGTACTGTTATGGAGGTAGGGGTCTTCTGCTGACACTGTTATAGGGGAAATATACCCCAATTCTATACTAATATCCCCCATCCTGGTATATATATATGTCCCTCAATCCAGATATACAAGTGCTTCTCACAAAATTAGAATATCATCAAAAAGTTAATTTATTTCAGTTCTTCAATACACTAGACTTTGTGTTTTCATTGACTGTAAGCCATAATCATCAACATTAACAGAACTAAACACTTGAAATAGATCACTCTGTAATGACTATATAATATATGAGTTTCACTTTTTGTATTGAAGAACTGAAATAAATTAACTTTTTGATGATATTCAAATTTAGTGAGAAGCACTTGTATATGGCCCCGAATCCAGGTATATATGGCCCCCATCCTAATCCTGGTATGTATGGCCCCCTCATCCCCATCCTGGTATGCATAGCCGCATCCTCCCTATCCTGGTGTGCATGATCCCCTCATCGCCATCCTGATATGCACGGCCCCATCTTCCCCATCCTGGTATGCATGGCCCCCTCATCCCCATTCTGGTATGCATAGCCGCATCCTCCCTATCCTGGTATTCATGGCCCGTTCATCCCAATCCTGCTATTCATGGCCCCATCCTCCCCATCCTGGTATGCATGGTCCCCTCATCCCCCTACTGATATACTTGGCCACTTCATCCTCATCCTGGTATGTGACGCGCCCCCTGGGCCGTGGGGTGCTCGGCCGGGCCGGTCGATGCTGGGGGATGTTACGGTGGCAATGACCCAGTCCGTGACCCAGGTTGGTCAATAAAAGGGGAAAAGTAAAAGGGAATAAAGTTTTTATAGAAATAATGTTCGTGACGCCACCTGTGGTATGCGGCTATATGGGGCCGCCACTGCGGTGCAGATCCTCTAGAGCTGATGATGATGCAGCAGAGTTGGTTCAGCTCTCCACAGGCAGAGCTTAGCCCCAGGGCAGGATATAGTGATGCTATGAGGTAGATGTTGCTGGTGCTGTGTAGTGCAGGGCAGGTGATGATGCAGCAATAATTCTAGGACACTGTGGGGTGCAGTCTTCAAGGTTTTACTCACTGTTATCACACTGCTCCTGGTTACAACTGCCAGATTATAACCTCCCACGTCGTCCTGCGTTCACCAAGAAAGGGGTTCAGCAGCTCTCAAGTATTTCAGGAGTACTTAAACGGTACCCCGTTTTATGTTCCTTCCTCGGTCGTCTTCCTGTGCTTGCTCTCACCCTCCTGCCCTGCGCCTCACAATCAGTGTCCCAAGCCGGTAGCCTCGGATCTTGTCGGGCGACGTGCAGTCCCCTGGACCCTATGCCGCCACCTTTTCGGCGATATAATTGTGGTAGTTGGCAGATGCACCTTGAAAGTACAGTAGCCTCCGGTTATCTAGCTGAACGTTGCAATTCTCACTAGTTAGGGGCCGGTCCCCTCTGCGGCTTGATCCTTCCATGTCCTGGTAGATTCGGGCATACGGGTGGCCTCCAGCACTGCCCGTACCCCTAGGATCCCCTCGTTCCTCCTGTAGCCTTCCTTCCTGCTCCTCTCCTCAGTTGGTCTCACCTCCTGGGCCTCTCAGACTAGGCCCGCTCCGCCTGAGCAGAGCTCCTGCAGAGCTCCTACTCCACACACTCTCCTCCTCTGACTGAACTCCACTCCCTTTCCAAGATGGTTCCCTCTTTTATATCACTTCCATTCCTGTGCTCCCCTGTACTACGTCCTCCACCCACACCCACTACATAGTTCCACCCTTCAGCTAGGGACCAGGGACTGTGCTCTCCCTTAGGAGCAATCTCACCCTGCCCCCACTGAAGTGGAATGTGTTGGATGCAGGTGTTAGGGTCCCGGGCAGCACTCTATCCTTACCCGAGAGTGAGATACCACACCTCTGGGTGAGATGCAGTACCTCTGTGGCGACTGAACCTGCAGGGGCGCCACAATATCTTATTGATCGGTGTAATCTGACCATTGGAAACCGCACCGATCAGAAGAATGGGGAACTTTTATTCCTGTCAGGACACTTATCCACATTTTAAAATGCAGCAGCAGGTGGGACGTCTGACCGCAGCTCCATTCATCCTCTTTGAGGCTTCCAGAAAAAAAGCAAGAGCAGCCACTGAGGGAATGTATGGATCAGTGGTCAAGTCGCACATGAGCTCCAGTCTAATGGGGATAAAAGCTCCACAGTCTGCCGATCGCACGGGTCCCAGCAGTCAGACCCCCACCAATCAATAAGTTATCCTTAGGCCACGTTCACACATCAGTATTTGGTGAGTATTTTACATCACTTATTTGTAAGCCAAAATCAGGTGTGGGACAATCAGAGGAAAAGTATAATAGAAACACGTCACCACTTCTGTATTTATCACCCACCCCTGGTTTTGGCTTACAAATACTGATGTAAAATACTGACCAAATGCTGATCGAGTGAATGTGGCCTTAGGATAGGCGATTACTTGTTTTCACCGGAGAACCTCTCTAAGTGCATATTTGCTACTGTGTAATAGACACAGGGCAGGGAAGGGTTAAACGTCAACGTAATTAATCTTTAATAAAGAATCTTCTAGTTATTGATATCAGAGAGAACAAGTGACCTCCATACACAACGTAATCTCCTATACAAACACCAATAATACCACATACAAGGAACAAATACCGTCACATCATGACCAGACCACATATTACCACCACATAGTAACCGAATAATACCACATACAAGGAACAAATACCGCCACACCATGATCAGACCACATATTACCACCACATAGTAACCGAATAATACCACATACAAGGGACAAATACTGCCACACCATGATCAGACCACATATTACCACCACATAGTAACCAAATAATACCACATACAAGGGACAAATACAGCCACATCATGATCAGACCACATATTACCACCACATAGTAACCGGATAATACCACATACAAGGGACCAAAAACCGCCACACCATGACCAGACCACATATTACCACCACATAATAGCAGAATAATACCACATACAAGGGACAAATACCGCCACACCATGATCAGACCACAAATTATCACCACATACAAGTGACAAATACCGCCACAACATGACCAGACCACATATTGACTGAATAATACCACATACAAGGAACAAATACCGCCACAGAATGACCAGATCACATATTACCACCAAATATAAGTGGCAAATACCACTATACTATGACAAGACTACACGTTACCATTACATAGTCACCGAATAATGCTACAATAAGGATCATGAATAAAAAACACAATACTAATACACTGGAGCTCTGTATATAGTGTGTAGGGTAGTGGTAATGTAGTGATCACCAGTGACATTATACACAGGAGCTCTGTATATAGTGTATAGTGTGCATTTACATGTAATACACTGACTCACCAGTGACGTCTCTAGTTGAAGTGCTTCATCTAGCACAGACCGCCATTACTTCTTCCATCCAAGACTTGTCACTGCAGAAAATAACCCACAGTTATCAATAGCTGATCACTTCTAGAGCACATTCCCCACTTATTTCCTGATTTCTACACTACAGCAGATGAAGAAAAAACACAATACTAATACACAGGAGCTCTGTATATAGTGTATAGGGTACTGGTAATGCAGTGATCACCAGTGACATTATACACAGGAGCTCTGTATATAGTGTATAGGGTACTGGTAATGCAGTGATCACCAGTGACATTATACACAGGAGCTCTGTATATAGTGTATAGTGTACTGGTAATGCAGTTATCACCAGTGATATTATATACAGGAGCTCTGTATATAGTGTATAGTGTGCATTTACATGTAATAAACTGACTCACCAGTGACGTCTCTAGTTGAAGTGCTTCATCTAGCACAGACCGCCATTACTTCTTCCTTCCAGGACTTGTCACTGCAGAAAATAACCCACAGTTATCAATAGCTGATCACTTCTAGAGCACATTCCCCACTTATTTCCTGATTTCTACACTACAGCAGGTGAAGAAAAAAAGTGACATAGTGCCGCCCTGCACAGTAACAGGACCTCACTTTTGTTACTCCCCCATGGACAACAGTATCCTCAAAAGTAAATTAAAGTACAGCAATATTGTCCCCTACAGCAATAATGTCCCCATTTGCCACCATAAATTAATACCACATTCTGACCCCCATACTGTAATTGTCACCCATCCTGGCCACCTTTATTTAATAATATTCCCCATCCTTGGTTCTCATGTATCTCCTCCACCCATCCTGGGCCTGTATGTATCATCCTCTCCCCCCCCCATCATGGGCCCCTATGTAACATCCTCTCCCTAACCATCATGGGCCCCTATGTATCATCCTCTCCCCCATCATGCGCACCTATAAGGCATCCTCTCCCCACTCATCATGTCGCCCTATATAGCATCCTCTCCCCCATCATGTGTCCCTATATAGCATCCTATCCCCCATCATGTGCCCAAATATAGCATGATCACACCATCATGTGCCCCTATAAAGCATCCTCTCCCCTCTCATCATGTGGCCCTATATAGCATCCTATCCCCCATCATGTGCCCAAATATAGCATGATCACCCTATCATGTGTCCCTATATAGCATCCTCTCCCCATCATGTGCCCATATATAGCATCCTCTCCCCCTTCATGTGCCCCTATATAGCATCCTCTCCCCCCTCATCATGTGGCCCTATATAGCATCCTCTCCCACATTATGTGCCCCTATATAGCATCCTCACCCCCATCATGTGCCCATACATAGCATCCTCTCCCCCATCATGTGCCCATATATAGCATCCTCTCCCCCATCATGTGCCCATATATAGCATCCTCTCCCCCTTCATGTGCCCATATATAGCATCCTCTCCCCATCATGTGCCCATACATAGCATCCTCTCCCCCATCATGTGCCCATATATAGCATCCTCTCCCCCATCATGTGCCCATACATAGCATCCTCTCCCCCATCATGTGCCCCTATATAGCATCCTCTCCCCCATCATGTGCCCATATATAGCATCCTCTCCCCCATCATGTGCCCATACATAGCATCCTCTCCCACATCATGTGCCCATATATAGCATCCTCTCCCCCTTCATGTGTCCATATATAGCATCCGCTCCCCCTTCATGTGCCACTACATAGCATCCTCTCCCTCATCATGTGCCCATATATAGAATCCTCTTCCCCATCATGTGCCCATACATAGCATCCTCTCCCACATCATGTGCCCCTATATAGCATCATCTCCCCATCATGTGCTCATATATAGCATCCTCTCCCCCTTCATGTGCCCATATATAGCATCCACTCCCCATCATGTGCCCATACATAGCATCATCTCCCCCATCATGTGCCCATATATAGAATCCTCTTCCCCATCATGTGCCCATATATAGCATCCTCTCCCCATCATGTGCCCATATATAGCATCCTCTCCCCCATCATGTGTCCCTATATAGCATCCTCTCCCCCTTCATGTGACCATATATAGCATCCTCTTTCCCCCCCATTCCTTCACTACCCTGCCTGTTCATAAAGGAAAAAAAATCTTCTTATCTTTCTGCACACCCCCGGCGGCGTCCTCTGCAGGTTCATCCTCATCATGGGCCCCTGTGGTCTCCGCCGACCGATCAGAGGCTGCGCGCAGACAGCAGCCCGCCGGCCGGAGGCCTTTTCAGATCACTGCTATGCACTGTGCACTGACGTCACCGTCCGGCGCATAGCAGTGACGTTCATTGTCCACCAGCCTATCAGAGGACAAAGGCTGACGCGCGCAGCCTTGATTGACTGGCGGCCTTTGAACGTCACTGCTATGCGCCGTCTGTGCGCAGCGCATAGCAGAGAGTAGATTTTCCTGGAGGCGGCCATCAAGGGGAAGGTATGCGCAGCGCTGAGCGTGCTGCGGCCCGTGGTCAGAAAGATCATAGTTACTGGCGGGCCCCCAAAATTTTGGAGGAAAAAGTGCGTCTTATAGTCCGAAAAATATGGTAACTCTTTCTACTTCTTCTTGGCTTCTATTAATATGAATAACATTATCCATCAACATGATACGCCTAGAACAACCTGCATTCACAATTGTCTTACTCTGAGGGGCTACCTAATACACAGAATTATCCAAAAACGCCACAAAAATTTGAGCATTTTCAATGAAAAGCATTTCTTTGTCTAGGAGTCCTTTCTAGGATATTTTTGAACACCTTATCTCTGGCACTTGTATGCAGCGTTGGACTAGAGTACATTGGGCCCACCAGAGAAAATCATTCTTGGGGCCCACTGTGTAGCTACATAGAAATGCAGTTGTGCTCAAAAGTTTACATACCCCGGCAGAATTTTTCCTTCCTTGCCTTGTTTCAGAGAATATGAATGATAATAAAAAAACTTTTTCTCCACTCATGGTTATTGGTTTGGTGAAGCCATTTATTGTCAAACTACTGTGTTTTTTCTATTTAAATTGTAGCGTCGGCGTCCCTGCCTCCTGATAGGCAGGGACGCTGTTCCCCTCACCTCTCCGCTCCGTGCCGTGCCCAGCGTCCTCCTCCCGCTCTGCTGGCAGCGCGCGCTGCTTCCCGGCCACTGTGCTTAGGGCGCGCGCTCCCCCTCTCTTAAAGGGGCCGCGCGCGCCGTCCTAAGTAGTCCCCGGCCAATGGCCGGAGGACCTCACCATATATAAGGCACCTCCTCCAAAATGGAGGTGCCCGAGCAATATTGTTGCATAGTCTATCACTTTGCTTCAGCCCTCAGGTCCCGTTACCAGTTACCTGCCAGTTACCTGCCAGATTCCTGCTTGATACCTGCCTGATACTTGTATATCTACTTGCATTCCTGCGGTCCGACAGTCTGCCTACCAGCCCTGCCAGTCTGTCTATGGATCTGATTGCCCGCTTACCTGGGAGCGCTCATCTGCTACCTGCCTGCTAGCCTACCTGGAGGCTCTGCCGTCACGTTCTGTGACCACCTGCCTGCCCAGAGACTCTTACCCGCTCACCTGGGAGTGTCCGCCTGCTACCTGCCTGCTAGCCTACCTGGAGGCTCTGCCGTCACGTGCTGTGACCACCTGCCTGTCCAGAGACTCTTACCCGCTCACCTGGGAGCGTCCGCCTGCTACCTGCCTGCTAGCCTACCTGGAGGCTCTGCCGTCACCTGCTGTGACCACCTGCCTGTCCAGAGACTCTTGCCCGCCCACCTGGGAGCGTCCGCCTGCTACCTGCCTGCTAGCCTACCTGGAGGCTCTGCCGTCACTTGCTGTGACCACCTCCCTGTCCAGAGACTCTTGCCCGCTCACCTGGGAGCGTCCACCTGCTACCCGCCTGCTAGCCTATCTGGAGGCTTCGCCGTCACTTGCCGTGACCACCCGCCTGTCAAGAGACTGTTCCCGTCACTTGCCGTGACCTCCTGCCCCCCTACCCAGAGACTGTCCCCGTCACTTGCCGTGACCTCCTGCCCTTCTACCCAGAGACTGTCCCCGTCACTTGCCGTGCCTACCTGCCCGCCTACCCTGGGAGCCACCCGCTTCCTTACAAGGACTGCCCCTTTGTATCGTAGCTCAGAGGTTCCGCCTCCCAGACCCGTTACATAAATCTTAATGACAACCAAAAACATCCAAATGACCCTCATGAAAATTTCACATACCCCAGTTCTTAATACCGTGTATTCCCCCTCTAACATCAATGACAGCTTGAAGTCTTTTGTGGTAGTTGTGGATGAGGTTTTGTATTTCCTCAGATGGTAAAGCTGCCCATTCTTCTTGGTAAAAAGCCTCCAGTTCCTGTAAATTCCTGGGCTGTCTTGCATGAACTGCGCGCTTGAGATCTCCCCAGAGTGGCTCAATGATATTGAGGTCAGGAGACTACTGAGGTGGCCACTACAGAACCTTCACTTTGTTTTGCTGTAGCCAAAGACAGGTCGACTTGGCCTTGTGTTTTGGATCGTTGTCATGTTGGAACGTCCAAGTATGTCCCATGCGCAGCTTCCGGGCTGATGAGTGCAAATTTGCCTCCAGTATTTGCTGATAACGTGCTGCATTCATCTTTCCTTCAACTTTTACCAAGTTTCCTGTGCCTTTGTAGCTCACACATCCCCAAAACATCAGCGATCCACCTCCGTGCTTTACTGTAGGAATGGTGTTCCTTTCACCATAGGCCTTGTTGACCTCTCTCCAAATGTAACGTTTATGGTTGTGGCCAAAAAGTTTGATTTTGGTTTCATCACTCCAAATTACCTTGTTTCAGAAGTTTTGAGGCTTGTGTCTGTGCTGTTTGACACATTGTAGGTGAGATACTTTGTGGCATTTGCGCAGTAATGGCTTTCTTCTGGCGACTCGACCATACAGCCCATTTTTCTTCAAGAGCCTCCTTATTGTGCATCTTGAAACAGCCACACCGCTAGTTTTCATAGAGTCCTGAATTTCAGCTGATGTTATTTGTGGGTTTTTCTTTGCATCTCGAACAATTTTCCTGGCAGTTGTGGCCGAAATCTTTGATGGTCTACCTGACCGTGGTTTGGTTTTTACAGAGCCCCTGATTTTCCATTTGTTAATCAAAGTTTGAACGCTGCTGACTGGCATTATCATTTCCTTGGGTATGTTTTTGTATCCCTTTCCTGTGTTATACAGTTCAACTACCTTTTCCCGTAGATCCGTTGACAATTCTTTTGCCTTCCCCATGACTCACAATCCAGAAATCAGTGGCTGGATGAAAGATGCAAGAGTCTGTCTGGATCCCAGAAACTCACTCAGCTTTTATGCACACATACTGATTACAAGGAAACAGGTCACAGGTGAGGCTGTTACCTTTAGTAGTCATTCAAACCCATTTGTGTCAAATTCTGTGCATGCTATCAGGCCAAAATCACCAGGGTATGTGAACTTTTGGTCAGGGTCATTTGGATGTTTTTGGTTGTCATTAAGATTTAAAAAGAGAAAACACAGTAGTTTGACAATAAATGGCTTCACCCAACCAATAACCATGAGTGGAGAAAAAGTTTTTTGTTATCATTCACATTCTCTGAAACAAGAAAGGAAAAATTCTGCCGGGGTATGTAAACTTTTGAGCACAACTGTAAATACAAGACCACCAATTGTATGGTAAAACACGCTAATATCAGCGTATAATATAAGATAGTACACTTAATGTTATAGAAAGAGCTTGCGTCACATTTTTGGTGCAAACTCAATGATAAATGTACCCTGGTGTTTACTAACCACTAAACCAATGTTTTATTGCACCAGCGGAGTGGAAGGGATTTTATGATATCTCATCCATACGCTGAGAAAATCCACGACGTGAATTGACCGGCGCTGCGGATTTGACATCACGTGTCAATTTATGCTGTGGATATTCACCTTCGATTTCATCCTTTGCAATACAAAGGAACAGGTCAATGGTAAAGGTGCATCATTGCGTAATAGTAAAAGCAGCAATATCTGCACAATATCTGGGTGGATATTACCACTGTTCATTTGCTGTGGGAATTCCATTGTAGAAATTAAGCAGCAAATACATTATGTGAATAGAGCCACTAATAGTGGCGGGGGTCCTAATTCAGTTATGTATGACAATGGAGTGATAGCAAAATAGCTTTCCCTCACATCCCTTGTACGCTTTTTACGGAAATCTTTCTGCCACCTATAAGGCCATAACTTTTTATGAAGGGCCTCATATTGTTAGTAGTGGAAGAAGAAAACTGAGTGATACAGGGAGAGGGGGCTCAGTGAGGGGTGATATAGGGGGAAGGGGTGTAGTCAGTCAGCGGAGAAAGAGTGGGAGGGGGCACAGTGAATCAGGGGTGATACAGCGAGGGGGGGCTCAGTTAGTCAGGGGTGATACAGAGGGTGAGGGCTCAGTAAGTCAGGGGTGATACAGGGAGAGGGGGCTCAGTCAATCAGGGGTGATACAGAGGGTGAGGGCTCAGTCAGTCAGGGGTGATACAGAGGGTGAGGGCTCAGTAAGTCAGGGGTGATACAGGGAGAGGGGGCTCAGTCAGTCAGGGGTGATACAGGAGGGGGCATAGTCAGTCAGGGGTGATACAGGGAGAGAGGAGGCTCAGTCAGTCAGGGGTGATATAGGGAGATGGGGCTCAGTCAGTCAGGGGTGATGCAAGAGGAGGGGGCACAGTCAGTCAAGAGCAAAACAGGGGGAGGGGGCACAGTCAGTCAAAGATGATACACAGGGAATGGGTGCAGTCAGTCAGGGGTGATACAGGGAGAAGATGCTCAGTCAGTCAGGGCTTACTCACTGCTAGGCTTCAGGGAACCCTCCTTCAATCATTGCAGCTGTAGTAGGGAGTCCTATAACTCCCTCTGCTGCTTACATTGTGGGGAAGAGGAGAGCGTGTTATGGATGACAGCACAGCTCATTACCTGAGCTGTGCTGTACAGCCGAGGAGAAGAGGACACAACGAAAGCTCACATTGATTGGCTGCCCTGCTTGTTCAACGCAGGGAAGAGCGGTGACATAAAAAGTAATCAGGACACAAAAACACTTTGTTACTTATAGTGAGCCGCAGTTTGCAGCAGGCGAGAGTGTCATCAATGCCGTCAGTGACGCGTGCAATGCTCTCCTGGGTTGTCTAACTCTGGGAGGAGCTGCAAGGAGTAGTGACGTAGAGGCTGGGAGAATGTCCTGCTTGCAGCTCCTCCCAGAGTTAGACAACCCAAGACAGCAGTGAGCGTATCAGACTGCGGCTCACTATTTGTAAGTAACAGAGCGGTCAGTATGCCTCTGGTGGGCCAGTCTGATCCGGCATGTCCTCCTCCCCCACATATAACATATATAGCCAAGTTCCCCTCTCCCACATATAGCATATAGCATATACAGTCAAGTCCCCCTCCCCCAAATATAGCATATATAGTCAAGTCTCCTTCCTCTATTTATAGCCTATATCCAGGGCCGGCTCCAGGTTTTCGTGGGCTTTGGGCGAAAGAGTCTCAGTGGGCCCCTTTAGCACCTAACATCATTTATGCACAGATACAGCGGAGAAATATAGGTATACAACACAGGGCCCAGCCTGTCCCCTCATCCTTCACATATGCAAACATGCACACACACAGGAGGCAGATATGCACGCACAGGAAGCAGACATGCACATGCACAGTAGGCAGACATGCACACACACACATACACAGTACGCAGACATGCGCACACACTCATGGTAAGCAGACATGCGCACGCACACACACGGAACGCAGACATGCACACGTACACACACGGTATGCAGATATGCGCACACACGATATGCAGACATGCGCACGCACACACGGAACACAGACATGCACACGCACACACGCGGTACGCAGATATGCGCACACACACATGATATGCAGACATGCGCTCGCGCACACACGGTACGCAGACATTCGTATGCACAGGGTATGCAGACATGCGCACACACACAGTACGCAGATATGCGCACACACACGATATGCAGACATGCATACATTACGCAGACATGGTACACAGATATAAAGCGTTTGATACAATACGCAGACACGACTGCCCTCCGGACATCTGTCATCAGTCTTCCCCAAGATTGTGGAGCCTACTGAAACAGACTAAGGAATCTTTTGTAAATGCTTAGGAAGCCTTTGCAGGTGTTTTTTGTTAATTATTCTTATTTACTGAGATAATGACTTTTGTGTTTGTGTTTAACAGAAATAAACACTTGAAATAGATCACTCTGTTTGTAATGACTCTATATAATATATGAGATTCACTTTTTGTATTGAAGAACAGAAATAAATTAACTTTTTGATGATATTCTAATTTTGTGAGATGCACTTGTATATATACTGTCGTATTACACACATATCAATTTCATATGAAATAATATTTAAAAATGAAAACTGCTGCCACTCACAGTCTTCTGAGATCCAGGAAAGAGTCTGATGGCATTAGCTGCAGAAGATGGAGGAAGTCCGGGCAGCTGCTGCATGCTGGGCAGTGGCACCGCACCAATGACAGCCTAGCCTCATCAAACTCCTTCTGCAAGAGAGGGGTGATGGCGCTCAGACTGCTGGGGGAGTCATCTCCCCAGCCGTACCCGTGCTGTGGGGGAGGGGCGAGGCTATGGAAGCTGGTCAGATTGCTCCTCTGCAGGAGAGGTGTCACTTACCACACTCATTAGCTATGCGCTGCCCAGCTAATCTGCTCCCATAGCAGCAGGCTCCCTCCCTCCCCTGCGGTGCTCCTGCTATGTGTCCAGTCAGAATGACACTGATTCCGGAGAGCTGTTACTGTCAGTGACACCTCTCCTGCACAGATGTTAGTCTGACTCCAACACCTAGCGCCAGCACAGCAAGGGAAGGAGGGAGCCTGCTGCTATGAATGCCATTAGCCGGGCAGTGCATCCCTTTGCTAGGGTATGTGGGGGAGGAGCCTTCTAACGCAGTCAGAGCTGGCCCTGCATCAGGGCCCACCAGAGGATTCACCGCTTTCCCGGTGGGCTAGTCCTTGTATGTCAGACTATTTGCAATCATTTCTCTCCCATATAAGCTGAGTATTGAAACTGTCTGGTATTAAAACTCAACTTCTTTTACTTAAAGTGAAGCTATCAGAATATGAACTATTGTTTAAATCGGGTTTTTGTGTTAAACTTATTGTTTGGGGGCAATTTTTTTCCATATCACAGTGTGTACTATAAATAAAAACCACAAATCTTGCAATTTTCAAACCGACCACTTGGGCTTTTTTTTAACTTTAGTTTCCTGTTGTTTCAGGAAACAACACATGTATATTAACCACAATGAAAAGATCCTATCTTTTATATTAAAGCATCTAATGAGCATATGCAAAGGTCATTGTGAAGGAAGAGGGAGCAGGGAAAGCTGTAACATTACCTGTTGTGATTGCTGGATCCTGTGTTATCAGCTGTGTTTCAGAGATGTTACCTCTCATTGCAATCCTGCCTCTGCTGATAAGGAGCCTGCTGAAAACTCTTCCTGAAAAGACAGAAAGTATGAGTCTAAAAAAAGCCCAAGTGGCCATTGTGATTTTTTTTCTTTTGTATTAAAGATCATCATATGAAAAAAAAAATGCCAACAATTTAAACAAAAATAATGTAACACATCTGAAACATACAGTCAGACATTTTCTGCTGATAGCTTTGCTTTAAATTAACACTAATCCTAAAAATAAATGTTCAAATAAAATAAGAAAATAATTGTCCTCTCCGCTTGTTAGTCTGCAGCATTTCCGGCCTGATCATGAAACTGTCTTGTAGAAATCCTGCAGAGAACACAAGCATCAATCTCTTGTCAATCAGTTCCATCTTTGGCTGCTGAAGCCCTGACCCTTGGACAACGAGATGGTGTGATGTTTTGTCCTACTACAAACAGGGCAGAGGGGGGAGGCTCCTGCTGCAGACACTTGTCTTACATCAACACACAGAAAAGTAAGTAGAAGAATGGGAACATGGGTGAGATATTGAGACACACAGAGATTTCTTTATATATATTACTGTATAATTTGTGACAGGTGTTGAAAAAATGCTGCAAAGTAAGAATGCTTTAAAAAATAGAAGAGGGAATAATTTATTTTTTAGCAAACAAATGCAAAGTTAATGAGCAAAAAAGAAATCGAAATCACATCAACATTTGGTTTGACTGCCTCTTGCCTTCAATAAGAGCTTCAAAGCATCAATTCTTCTAGCTACATTTGTATATAGTTTTTTACAGAACTCGGCAGGAGGTTGTTCCAAACATCTTGGAGAAGTAACCACAGATCTTCTGAAGATGTCGTTTGTGCAAATGCTTCTCTCTCTTCATGTAATCCTAAACAGACTTAGTGATGTAAGATCAGGGTTCTGTGGGGTCTGGATCATCACTTCCAGGACTTCTTGTTCTTCTTCATGGATAAGTAGTTACCTATATTTCTCATCATTGAGAACTCCAAGAAATGGGCAAAGTTGGAGATCATAGACGCAGTGATCGGCCATGGAAACTTAGTACAGCAGATGAAAGACACAGCATGCTTACTTCCACTTGAAATCAGAAGATGTCTAGCAGTGCTATCAGCTCAGAACTGGCAGCGACCAGTGGGACTCAGCTACCCCCATGTACTGTTTGGAGAAGTCTGGCCAGAACTGATCCTTATGGACGAATTGAAAGCAAAAACGAATGCATTCGACACGGAAACAAGGTCAAGAGATTTAACAATGCATGAAAGCATAGTGACGGGGTGCAGAAAAATGGCAGCAGGTGCTCAGCACCGATGAGTCAAAATGTGAAATACTTGTCTACAACACAAGACAGTTAATCAGCCTGGGGCAGTGCGGCCATTGTCCCTGACTGTTACCACAGGAGCTCGGTTGTAGCTGTGCCAAGCTCCCGGTGGTAAACATGCGGGGAAGTGATGATATTTCTAGTGGAAACCGCAGCAGGAAATGTTCCTTGTCTGGGAAGTTTTTGTAGGATTTTTTTTTTTCATTTTTGGAAGAGATTTTTTTCTGGAGCGTTTTCTTGTAACCTTTTCATTGGATGGTGTCTAGTTTCGAATGTTTTTCATCTGGAAATAACTAACATACGGTACACTTTTTCTTTTTTTGCCCACATTGTGTTTTGCTTCGAATCCTGAAATTGAAAAATATGCTTAAAAGACTGGATAGGAAGAGTCTTCAAAGCGTTTTTTGAGCAATTTTTCAGACTCCTCAAAAAACTTGATGTCAACATGCCCTTCGAGACCAGATTTTCTAACAAAGCAAGAATGCAAACGCTAGATAGAGGAAACATGGCCAATAATCCTTATCTCATGGTTCTTGCATGTATAGAGAGCAGTATACTTGGTGACCTATTATTATGCAGGCTACAGAATTACAGAAAAATTCAAGTTCGATTGTCCTTCACTACTAGCCTGGTCGTATCAGGTCTGTCTCAGCCTTGTCTCTAGGGGATCAATCAGCAGTATATGCTTCAGGTAAACAGCATAACAATATGGCTGCAATACATCTGTCTTTTATATCCTCACCCACTTGGACTATAAGACATCAGGCCACGCCACTGCTATGGGGCCCGTGAACCGGCACTGACACCGGGCCCCCCCTCCGCCCATCTGCGCCCACACTGCCCACACACAATGATGGGGCGGAAGCGTCTGCTGATGCTTACTCCTTCATCATCATTGCTTGTGCTGACGACCAGAGGGGGGCTCTAGCCATCAACGCGAGCAATGAGGATGGAGGAGGGAGTGTCAGCAGACGCTTCCACCCCCATCAGTCTTCCTCGACGTCTGACGTGTCAGAGCAGCGGCATCGATGACGTCATTTCAGGGCGCCCGCTGTTCTGATATGTGCAGCACTTCACACCAAAGGCTCAGCAGATCAGAGCATCTGGTGGAACAAGGAATAAGGAGAGGTGAGTACTGTGTTTATTTTTTTAAAACAGTGACAAAAGAGTATGGAGGATCATGGGGGGTGCATTATATTGTATGTAGGACCATGGGGTGTGCGTTACATTGCATGAAGGACCATGGGGGGTGCATTATATTGTATGGAGGACCATGGGGGTGCATTATATTGTATGGAGGACCATGGGGGTGCATTATATGGTATAGCGGACCATGGGTGGTGCATTATATTGTATGGAAGACCATGAGGAGTGCATTATATTGTATGGAAGACCATGAGGAGTACATTATATTGTATGGAAGACCATGGGGGGTGAATTATATTGTATAGAAGACCATGGGGGTGCATTATATTGTATGGAGGACCATAGGGATTGCATTATATTGTATGGAGGACCATGGGAGGTGCATTATATTGTATGGAGGACCATGAGGGGTGCATTACACTGTATGGAGGACCATGGAGGGTGCATTATACTGTATGGAGGACCATGAGGGGTGCATTATATTGTATGGAAGACCATGAGGAGTGCATTATATTGTATGGAAGACCATGGGGGGTGAATTATATTGTATGGAAGACCATGGGGGTGCATTATATTGTCTGGAGGACCATAGGGATTGCATTATATTGTATGAAGGACCATGGGAGGTGCATTATATTGTATGGAGGACCATGAGGGGTGCATTATACTGTATGGAGGACCATGAGGGGTGCATTATATTGTATGGAAGACCATGGGGGGTGAATTATATTGTATGGAAGACCATGGGGGTGCATTATATTGTATGGAGGACCATAGGGATTGCATTATATTGCTTGTGGTTTGAGGGGTTGAATAATAAATGACACTCTGAATTAACTTTTATCGTTTTAAAAAAAATAAAAAAAATTAAAAAAAATAAAATTTGCTGCAGTGCATTTCCCACTTCCAGGTTGATCTACAGTACAAATGTCACAATGTCAAGTTAATTCCACATGTGTCAACCAGCTAAATCTGCAGGGGGTTGAATACTACTTGTAGGCACTGTATACTGGGCCCCATATATTGTTCCATACACTATAATGGCCCCATATATTCATAGGCAGATTATAATGAGGGCAATCTGGACCTCCGCCCGGGGCCCCGGGGCTCCAGGGGGCCTGGGGCGTCCATGGCTAGATTGCCCTCATTATAATATGTGCGGCGCCACGGCACATACCGGCAGTCAGAGGCGGGGGGCCCCCGGACTGCTCCCCCAGCAGCTATGCATGGCCGCTACTTCTTCTTCGGCCGTGTCTGCTAGTGTGATGTCACGCAGTGCGCGCTGCACTGCTGCACCGGAGAGGAGCCGAGCCGGGGTATGGTGAGTATGTGTGAGCGTGTGTCTGTGTGTGCAGGCAGATATCATTGTGTGATGTCTGTTTATATGTTTTTTTTGTGTTGCAAATGTGTTTATGCGTGTATGTATATGTCTGTATGTGTTTCTGTGTGTGCGTGACTGCGTGCGGCCTCCCGCTGTGTATAGATGGTTATGTGTGGCCTCCCGCTGTGTATAGATGGCTATGTGCGGCCTCCCGCTCTGTATAGATGGCTATGTGCGGCCTCCCGCTGTGTATAGATGGCTACATGCGGCCCCCCGCTGTGTATAGATGGCTATGTGCGGACTCCCGCTGTGTATAGATGGCTATGTGCGGCCTCCCGCTGTGTATAGATGGCTACATGAGGCCCCCCGCTGTGTATAGATGGCTATGTGCGGCCTCCTGCAGTGTATAGATGGCTACGTGTGGCCTCCCGCTGTGTATAGATGGCTAGGTGCGGCCTCCCGCTGTGTATAGATGGCTATGTGCGGCCTCCCGCTGTGTACAGATGGCTATGTGCGGCCTCCTGCTGTGTATTGATGGCACCGTGCGGCCTCCTGCTGTGTATTGATGGCACCGTGCGGCCCCCTGCTGTGTAGAGATGGCTACGTACGGCCTCCCGCTGTATATAGATGGCTATGTGCGGCCTCCCGCTGTGTACAGATGGCTATGTGCGGCCTCCTGCTGTGTATTGATGGCACCGTGAAGCCTCCTGCTGTGTATAGATGGCTACGTGCGGCCTCCCGCTGTGTATAGATGGCTAAGTGCGGCCTCCCACTGTGTACAGATGGCAATGTGCGGCCCCCTGCTGTGCATAGATGGTTACTTGCGACCTCCTGCTGTGTATAGATGGCTACGTGCGGCCTCCTGCTGTGTATAGATGGCTACGTGTGCTCAATATTAAGCCGTACAATTAATGAAAGGCTATGTGCCCACGATACAGAAATGCTCCGGATTTCTTTTGAGTGTTTCTGCTCTCTCTGGCAGAAAAAACGCATGCGGATTGTACATGCGTTTTTCCTGCCAGGGACATGCGGATGTGAAGCGTTCTTCACATGCATTTCCGCATGCGGGTTGTCAAGCGCTTTCCAAGCGATTTTAGCATCACTTGGAAAAGTGCTTGACAACTTGGTCACACTATATAAATCAGTGGTAAATGGTAAAAAATAAAAAATAAATATATACTTACCTTCTGATGGCCTGCCGACATCAGCGGTCGCGTGACCTGTCACATGGCTAAATGACGTCACCACAGGTCCTTTAGTCTACCGCGAGCTGCCAGCAAGCCAGGACACATCGGATAAAGACACCGGGGGCCATCAGAAGGTAAGTATAATATTTATTTTTTATTTTATTCTTTTTTTTACAGGTTCTATGGTACCCGGGTCCGGAGGAGAGTCCATCCGCACATTGAAACAGTTGGATTCCGCATGTACAGATGCAGTGATGCGGATTTCATGCGTTCCAATCCAAGTCAATGGCGGCGAAAACGCCGCGCTTCCGCAAAATAATTGGTAGTGCTGTGGATTTTTCCGCAATGATAATCCGCAGCGGAAATTTCCGCAGCATGTGCACAGCACATGCGGATTATCATTGGGGAACATGGCAGACCTTCTACCAAGCGTTTTTTAAGCGTTTCTGCAGCGGAATTGCCGCTGCGGAAACGCTTAAAAAACGCATAGTGGGCACACAGCCTAAAAAAATTATTATAATTAATATATTAATATTGTGCCAAATTAATTTCACGTGAACTATCACATGATCTATCACAGGGGATCATGTGACATGTGATACATCAGGTGTGTGTGGGGGGCCCGCGCCTTCTAAACTGCCCGGGGCCCTGGCTACTCTTAATCCACCCCTGCGTATTTTATATACTGGACCCCATATATTGCTACATACAGTATATACTGGGCCCCATATATTGCTCCATACAGTACTGTATATCATGGGTCCCATATATTGCTCCACAGAATAATGGCCCTATGTAGTGTATAATGGGCCCCATATATTGCTTCATACAGTATATTGACCCCATATAGTATATAATTAGCCACATATATTGCTCCATACAGAATAATGGCCTCATATAGTATATAATAGGCCACATATATTGCTCCATACAGTATATAATGGGCCCCATATATTGATCCATACAGTGTAATGGCCACATATAGTATATAATGGGCCCCATATATTGCTCCATATAGTATATACTAGGCCCCGTATATTGCTGCACAGTATATGACCCCATATAATATATAGAGGGCCACATTTTTTGCTCCATACTGTATATACTGGGCCTCAAATATTGATCCATACAGTATATACTGGGCCCCATATATTGCTGCACAGTATAATGGCCCCATATAGTATATATTGGGCCCCATATATTGCTCCATATAGTATAATGGCTTGAAATAGTATATAATAGGCCCCATATATTGCTCCAAACAATATAAAGGCCCCATATAGTATATAATAGGCCCCATATATTGCTCCATACAGTATATAATGGGCCCCATATATTAATCCATACTGTATATACTGGGCCCCATATATTGCTCCATACAGTAAAAAGGCCCCATATAGTATATAATAGGCCCCATATATTGCTCCAAACAGTATATACTGGGCCCCATATATTGCTCCATACAGTATATATCGGGCCCCATATATTGCTCCATATAGTATATACCGAGCCCAATATATTGCTCCACAGTATAATGGCCCCTTATAATTTATAAAGGGCCACATTTTTTACTCCATACTGTATATACTGGGCCCCATATATTGCTCCATACAGTATATACTGGGCCCCAAATATTGCTCCATACAGTATATACTGGGCCCCAAATATTGCTCCATACAGTACATACTGGGACCCATATATTGCTGCACAGTATAATGGCCACATATAGTATATAATGGGCCCATATATTGCTCCATACAGTATATACTGAGCCCCATATATTGCTGCACAGTATAATGGCCCCATATAGTATATAATGGGCCCCATATATTGGTCCATACAGTATATACTGGGACCCATATATTGCTCCATACAGTATAATGTCTTCAAATAGTATATAATAGGCCCCATATATTGCTCCATACAATATAATGTCCCTTATAGTATATAATAGGCCCCATATATTGCTCCATACAGTATATAATGGGCCCCATATATTGCTACATGCAGTATAATGTCCACATATAGTATATAATGGGCCCCATATATAGCTCCATACAGTA